>NW_008354274.1:3588477-3699011 GCF_000622305.1 Nannospalax galili | reverse complement strand
ACACACACACACACACACACACACACACACACACACACACACACCTTGGTTCCTCCCCCGATCTGCTGCGTATCTACAGTATTTCATCCTTTCTCCCCACATGGCCCACCCCACCCAGCACACAGCCCAGGGTAAGGCCGTCACTGCCCAATGCTCTGCAGAGCCATCACCTTGACAGCAGGCCTGCACTGAGGCCCACTGCACACAAAGTCCTACAGAGCAGAACCCTGGCTCCTTCTACTTGGCACAGCCACAGACCTGGCACAGAAGCTGCCTCCCAGTGCCATGTGAAGGGGAACCAGAGAGCTCGTTGCTTAGTCATAGTGCAGAATGGGAGTGTGTGGCCACCAGTCAGGCACCATGCTTACCATTCTAAGTCATTCAGATGGCCAAGCTGGAGCAGACAGGCTGGGGTGGCTGAGAGCCGACAGACACCACCCACCCAGGCAGTGTCTGATACCAGGCCAGTCACAGACAATGCAAGGAACCCATTCCCCACCACAGCTGCAACCATACCAGCCAGAGCAGGGGCCTGAGAGACGGGGCAGTGGACAGTGAACAAATCAGGAGAAGAGACACAAATGACCCCACTTGGGCCCACAGGAAGCCAGAGCCATCATACCACCCTACTCTCAGGCTTACTTGCTCTTAACTACACAGAGACTGTGTGCCATGACTGCATACCTGTCAGGGTCACAGTAAGACAACCCTGACACAGGTCCCACACCAAAGGAGACAAGTTAAACACATATAAACTTGGAGTTAGACAAAGGCAAACTTATTTTCATTCTAACAGGAACTATAGCTTAGATGGGTCCGTCAAGCCACTAGAGAAATGATTGATACAAGGTCAAGTGCATAGTGCAAATGGGGAGAGTGGGGTGGGAAGAAGGTGACGGGAGAGCAAACACTGGAAGAGGCCAGCGCAGAGAAACAGAACACTGGTGTGGTGTGCAAGGCCTGGTGAGGAATCTGCAGACACCCTGAAAACAGAGCCAGGGGAAGGCTCAGGTGTGGGGACAACAAAGTGTGACCTTTGTCACACAGTGTCCGTCAGACAGCTGTGTGGAGAGGTGTCCAGAGGCAAGTGTAGATAACAATGACATAATTCCTGTCACCTGAGGAAAGGCAGTGACAAAGAACAGCACGAACCCCCTCAAGGAGGAGGCAGCCACACAGGGTCTAGAGCATGCACTTCAGTTAGACATGACAGGACACAGGCCCTGGCCTGGAAGGATGGGGTGTCAGGGCTCATGGGGATGGGGCCATTGCAGATAGACCAAAGCACAGGAAGCAGGTGTCAGGGCAGCATCTGTCTGGAGCACTCAAGCCACCATGCAGGGTGAAACATAACCACATTCACAGCCTTGGCACTGAAGCCATAAGCCAACAGACTAAGCCTCCCACAGCTCACAAGGAGTCCAGACAACAGCGGATTCAGGAATGAGCCACTGGTGAAAGGAAGCCCCAGCCCCATGTTGCAGAGAGAAGTACAAGCTTTCTCAGCATGTTCCTCCCTGGGCCCCACACCAGGTGCTTGGGGCTCAAGTCACCAGCAAAGCATGACTGGCAGCCTTTGCAGGAGCTTGGTCCAGCACCACTGAGGATGGGTGTGTGGTCATAGTGAGCCCCACTGCATCCTTGAAACACAGAGTAGGGCTGCCGTGGAGGGATAGGAAAGCCTATCAGACACAGGCTAACTTAACCACTCTGCCAAAATCCATTCACATTGAGGGAAAAAGCCAGATGGACACGCAAAGCTGCTGCCTCTGTTCCTGACAAGTCCAAGGCCCGGCTCATGCCAAGACATTAAATGGCTGGGACAAGTGTGGGACCCGGCAGGGGGAGCAGCTGTGGGAGACAGGCCAGGCCAGGGCTGGCTGCTCCCGGTTCTTCTTCCTGCCCACCAAACATATCATAACAAATTCCAGTATCTTCTCCATTGACATGCATCTATTCTCCAGTCCCTCTGACCAGCAGCAGCAGCCACCCACCAAAAATCCATCATTCCTGTGGCACCCGCTGGGAGTGCCCCAAGGTGCCAGGATCCTAATGTCTTAGGAGCTGCTCATGGTATCTTCAAACACAGAGGACGATAAAGACAACTACAGTGCCCGGCCAAACCCATGGCGCCAGGCATCAGCCTGCATCCTTTCTAGCTGCATCCTTTAATATGCCTCTCTCCCCCTCTCCCTCTTCTCTCTCCCTCCCTCTCACTCTCTCCCTTTCTTCTCTTTCTCTCCCTCCTTTCTCTCCCCCCCCCCACCCTATCCCAAAAGGTGTGGAAATGCTAATTAAACTCAGTGGTAGAGCTAAGATTCAAACACAGGCAGCCTGAGTTTGGAGTCAGCAATAAACATTCACTGACATCCCAGCTCCAGGGTGCAACATGACACCCCCTTGGAGGCACAAAGCACATCCCCACATCATCAATCTTGGGCACCTGTCAGTGGCTTTGCTGGCCACTGGATGGCTTGAGAGCACTATAACTCATACAGACACTGCCTTTTATACAGACACTGCCTTATACAGGTGACAAGGCCTCATTATACTGCAAGATGCTTTGAGAGGGTGGCCTAACTGCTTTGAACAAACAGAGGCAAGAATTATGACTCAGGTACTGGACTTAACTCATTCTTCAGAGGCAATGGAGAAAACCAGGACCCAGCCTCTGTGTCACTGAAGAGATGGCGGCCCTCCATGTACCATTTCTTCTTGAATCCCCTTTGCTAGGGAAGAATATACTTCCTCCACATCTCCTGAGGAAGGTGGCTTAAAACAAGGGGGTCAGCCAAGATCTGGGCCACAGTCACCTCTGGACTCAACCATCTACAGGTAAAGATTGGTCTGCACATCAGGAGCAGACCTTCCGGAATGCAGCCATGAAAGGCCAGGAAAGGGCAGTCTTGAGACTGAGCGGAAACCACATGAAAGCTGGCTGGACCAAGGGTGTTTGGGTCCCAAAAGCCTGCCTAGCTAAACTGGACATCACAGAGTGATGGGCGAGAGTTCCCATGTCCACTGGCTCTACAGTGGGTCTGTCCTACGTGAGCACCAAGGAAGGTGCCGGACTGGACAACACAGGGTGTCTTGACTAAGAGAGAGAAGTGAGTGGCAAAAGGCCCAGGTGACAGCCATGTTAGCAGCTGCTTGGAGACCTAAACTCCAGCCTCTACTGCCAGGCTAAGTTCAGTCCTATTTCTACTGCTTCCCTGCAGACCCACACAGGGCTCCAGTTCACACTTAGCAAAACAGGGACTGAGGACCACGCTGACCTATAAGCAGTCAAGCACTGCCTGGGAAGTACTGGGCACAGTGCTCCATGCCAGGAAACACCTACCTACACTGACTGCTCTCTAGTTGAACCCTGGCATTATTATATGATCACAGGTAACAAAGAGGTCCTACCCTCTCTACCATCCCTCTCCCTCTCCAGCAAAGCACAAAAAACCCAGAGAACAAGGCCCTGTCATCCCTGCACAAGCTAGTCAGTTCTGATTCAAGTTTCCCCAGGGTACAATGGCCCATCTCCTTCAGGGTCTGCCTGATAACCACATGGTGGAGTCTGAGCCTCCTGCTGGGTGCTCAGTCACAGCACAGCACCCCAGCACAATCAACAGGAATCTAGGGAGCACTCAGGGGAGTGCAGTGGGGGTCTAAGCCCTTGCAACTCCTGAATGAAGAGCCCCAGTCACTGCACAGAGGGTCCCAGGGCAGTCCTGGGCAGCCCTAAGCACCCCTGGGCAGGGGACAGTGAACAGAAGATGCACCTAGATCTGCCTACAAACTCTGGACAATCTGCCTGATCCTCAGCTACAGAATCAGAAGAGACGCTATCCGCCCCATAGGACAAAAGCAAGGCTGGTGCAGCGAAGAAGGCAAGGCTCCTGACACAGGAATCGGATCCTGTCCGAGGATGAAGAGGGTGTGCAGGCAGGCCCTGACAGCCCCTCCACATCTGCGATGGACAGTGCCTGCCAGCCGTGTGAGGTTGGAGAGACAGCAGGCAAAGCCTGATGGCTCACAGCCGCCCTCTACAGGAGTGCACAGAGCAGCATCTGCCTTAAGGATTCCCTCTCTGTGCCCTGCTGGGCAGGCAAGCCACCCCTGTGCTCACCATGCTGGGAACTATGCCAACTCCGACAGCACAGTCCTTGCACACAGACACTTTCCATCTCTCCATACATCGTCATGGATCATGAGTGCAGCTTGGAGACACACTCTCCATTTAAGCAGAAGACATTCACTGTGAGCACAAGTGTTCAGGTCCTCCCCACCTACTAAACAAGGCATGCCCCATCTTCTGCCATAAGGAAGAGCTCAGGAAAGCTCTAGAATGATAGACAGTCCATGATCAGGAAGGCGCCCAAGTCCCACCTCCAGGCTTCCACTCAAAACATCCAGAAAAGTTAACAACACAACTTCAGCCACCTGGGGAGCACCAGAGAGACAGAGGCAGGAGGATTAAGAGTTCAAGGCCAGCCTGGACTACACACGTTGTTCCAGGCCAGCTTTGGAAACATAAGAAGATCCTGCTCAAATAAAGAAAAATCAACAATGTCAGTCCAATGAAGATTCAGGACTGTGCCTGGCCAGCAACAAGGAGTCAAGGTCACCCAATCAGTGTTGAGAAGCATCGTCCCTGCTCTAGGCTGATTCATGACTCAGGTGTGATGTCATCTGATCTTCCTAGAGCCTGCAGCTCAGCCTCCTTCAATGATGCTGACCACTGGCTGCACCTCGCCCACAGCACCTCATCCACAGCACCTCCCAGAGGGTTCAGGTCAGAGCCTGGCTAGGCAGCCAACCCCCCTTCCAAACTCTGCTGCCTGTGCGAGGTTCTGCCCCAGCACACACTCACGTGCTCTGCAGTACTACACTGGCACCTCAGTGCTCTGTAGTGCATCTCAGTGCTCTAACAGACCTGTAGGACTCAATGCTTGCTCTCCTGTTTCCAGTTTCCTGGGTGACAGACACCAAGTCACTGGGACAGCTAGTGCTGGAAGACAGACATGTTTCACACACTGGATTTGGGGGGTACTACATCATCTTGTGTGGGGGTCCCCCAAGGTGGAAGGTGTCTCCCTGTTGCTCACAGCAGGGTAATAAAATGGTGGTGGGCAAAATTTGTCTTGTCAAGGCCAAGTTCCTGAAGATCTACTTGCTACTGCAAGAAATTAATCCTCAGAAATGGATACCATAAGACCACACTACACAAAGTCTTCATTGTTCAAAACAGCATGGGGAAGTGGGGGTAAAGGAGGGAGAGATAAAGAGGGGAAGAAGAGGAGAAAGAAGAGGAAGAGGAAAAAGAGGAAAGAAAGCAAGAAGGAAGAAACGGGAAGGGAGGCAGGGAGGGAGGGAGGAGAGAGAGGGAGGAGTAAGGGGAAGAGGAGGCAAAGGGGGAGGAAGAAACAGGGGAAGGGAAAAGAAGGGACAGGGGAGGGAGGGAGGGAACAGAGCAGTGAGGAGCATGGGCAGAAAAGGGGGCAGAGGAAGAGCAGATGAAGAGGGAAAAGAGGAAGAAGAAGAAGATGTAGAGGAGGAATGGGAGGAGGAAGGGGAGAAGAGGAAGGACTAGAGGGTTAGGAGAAAGAGGAAGAAAAGAGGAAGAGGAGGAGAAAGAAGAAGGAAAGCAATAAGGATCAGAGAGGTGGGAAGCAGGAAAAATGAGAAGAGGAAGAGGACGAAGAAAAAAGAGGGAGGAGAAGAGAGAGAAAAGGAGGAGAGGGAAGGGGGGAAGGAGTGAAGGCAGGAAGAGGAAAGAAGGAAGTACCCGAGGGGATGAGAAGAGGAAGAGGAATAGAGGAGGACTAGAGGGGGGCGAGAGGAAGAAGAAACAACAAAGCCCCAGCAGTGGCCTGTGAAGCTCCCAGCCACCAAGTAATAAAGAGCTTGTCAACAAGCCACAGAAATGATGCTCATAGCTACCTGCAGAAGACAACACAATCAGTGGCTCGACAGTGAGCGAGAACACCTGCACGATCATGATGGAAGCCCAAGCTGCTGACCCGCATAGCCTTGGGGATGGGTGTGGACAGATGATCAAGTGAGGTGGAACTGAGGGTCTGCTCTTCGGTGACTAGGCACCAGAGAACCACCAGGCAGCACGTTACCCTGTGGAAAGCCTATATTACCTGTGAAGTTCTCTGTGACACTGGCTGGCACATTGTCCTGACCCTCTAGCACATCCCCTCCTTCCCATTTCATCTGAATTTGTCTCACCATCTTTAAAAGGGCCATAGACCAGCTACGGAGACTGCTCAGCAGTTAACAGCACTGGTTGCTCCTGCAGAGGACCCTGCAGAGGACCTGGGTCCGGTTCCCAGCACTAACATGGCAGCTAACAACTATCTGTAACTCCAGTTCCAGGGGATCTGAAGCCCTTTTCTGACCTCCACACTGCATGTATGGGATGTACTTTATATACATGTAAACAAAACACTCGTGCACACAAAACTTAATTAATGGGGCTGTGGAAATACATCAGCTATTTGACCTTGCAGGGTCTCCTGGTCCCATGAGGAGAATGGAGATGTGTCATATAAGCCCCAGAGCCAAGGGCTGAGGCACCCATGCTGGGATAATCTACCCACCCACCAAGGTCAGTGCCTTCTAGCCTCTCCCAATCTGAGGTCTGGCTCCTTCCAAAACCCAGGAGTGAAGGGAAAGACAGAAAGGCCCCAGCAGACAGCAGGCTGGGAACATAGGGGTCACAGCTCATCTCCCAAGCATGCTGAGACTCTATGGAGAGAGGATCCAGGTCAGTACCTGTCCACCCCACACAGCAGCAGCCACCATGACCTAAGATATCTCAGTTTCCAGGTATGACGCTAGGCTGGTTTAGACCTCACAGTAACACTTGTTACTGTTCCCCAGTCTGCCCATGAGAAGCCTTGGCACTCAACACCTGCTGCCCCTCCAATTGCCCCATCCCAGCAACACAGCCATTCACAGCTGAGTCAGGCAGTGGTTAACCAGATCTATCAAAAACCTGCATCCAGGCCACAGGAGCCACACAGAGCAAAGAGTCACACACCCCACCTGAAGCCAGCCACAGACTGCGCACAGAGAAACCCAAACATAATCCATCTTACCGAGGAAAGCAGAGGCAGAACCAGAAACCATGCCCCTCCTCCTCAGATGCAGCAGCAGAGAGCAGATCACCAGGCACATCCATGGGCTGCCCATAGGCTGTCACAGCTGTGTGGGTTCTGGTGACCCCCTCCCCTGCCTGACCCTGCCTGCTCTGAGACTCTAGTCCCAAACCAACCCCCAACAAATAACCGGCTGGGTCAAACCATGCTAGCAAAGGCAAATATAGGTATATTGGGAAACATGCAGATGGAGCCCCCTTCCTCATAGCTCTTGGGCACACAGGTCTCACTGCGCCTGGTCACAGCAGCTGTTGGGCGGGAGAGAAATGCAGACAAGTTTCCTTCCCAATGGTTCATTCCGTTTCATAGTCAGAAGGAAATGAAGAGGATTGCCAGGCAAAACGTTAAAGCTTTAATTCCAAATCACTTTTCACACCCTTTCATCTGACAGTGGCCTTGAAAGCAAAAGGCAATCTTTATTATGTGAGCCTCCTCGAGTAAATGGATGTGATTATGTCTAACATAACCAGATGCTTCTAGAAGCCAATTTTCAAAGCGACATCAGCCTGCAAAATGAGAAACCCTTCCTTCTGGCTAGTAATAAATGATTAAAACACTGTCTCCACAGGACAAAGCTATGGTCAGATCATCTAGACAAACAGGCTAGCTCTGGGCTCTCCTTCCAGACCCACCCACGCAGGATCAGTTCATGCAGTGTACCTGGGGCTCTCACTATGGTCGCTGCCCACATCCCCCACCCCAGCTCTGCAGAATCCACTCCACCTTACCTCAGGTAACTCAAGCACACCGGGATGACTTGGGTTCACCATGGCAACCCCACCTTCTCTGTCACTAACTGGTCCCTCCAGGTACATGGCCCAGCTTTGGCCAGTGAAAGAGAATAGCTAGACTGGGGTCCCAGAAAATGCTGCCATATTCCAAAAACGGCCTAAGAGAGGGGCCTCTCCTTGCTGCCTCTGGACCTGAAACTAACTTGGGTAGCCACAAAGCCACAAATTCAGCTGAGTGGCCAGCAGAGAGGCAAATGGACAAGAGCCCAGGAGAGTGGAGAGAGAGACCACATATCTGATTTCTGGCTCTGGTTCTTGGCAGAGCCCTGAAACTCCTGGAGTCCCCACTGTGAGACCCTGCACAGTGAGACCCTAGTTCAAAATAAAGGAGGGAAAATGACTTGTGAAGACAAACCCAACAACTCCCTCCAGTTTTCTCTATCCCCCCTGACACACACACACACACACACACACACACACACACACACCCCACCTGCTGTCCTTAGCAAAGCTGAGCAGATACCACCAGGATGTTCTTCAAAATAAGGGTCTTTAGTGCTGGAGAGATGACTCAGTGGTTAAGAGCACTGGCTGCTCTTGCAGAGGACCCTGGTTCGGTTCTCAGCACCCACATGGCAGCTAACAACCATCTGTAACTCCATTCCAGAGAATCTAATGCCCTCTTACAGCCTCCACAGGTATTGCACACATTGGGTGCACTTATATGCATGCAGGCAAAACACTCATCCACATAAAATAAATAAATATTTTTAAAATCATAATAAAAAAGTTCTTGAAAAAGTACCCAGCCTCGGGTACTTGGAAACAGTAACGGAAAATAGATAAACACAAGAGGAGGGCAGGCACAGACACAGTCTAACTGCCCAGAACATACATGTTACTAGGGCCCCTGGGCAGCCTACCTGCTGGTGATGGCACTGTTCTTCTCCTTCAGGGTGAGCTCTCGCTGCTGCAGCTCAACCACAAACCTGGAAAGGTCTTCTGGAGTCCTGAGGAATAAAGAAGCACACTCAGTTCCAGGCATCCCCAGAAGTCATCAACAACTGCACACAGAAAGCCAAAAGCCATGCCCACCACTGGTCATTCAAAGATCAGTATGAGTGTTCTGCAACCCATGTGCAGGGCAGCAAGCTCCCACAAGTGGGTCCAAGTACAGCCCACCACTGCCTATACAACTTGGAAGACTATTTTGAAAATAACGTTGGAATTATGGAGATGCTCAGTTGGTAAGCAAGCATGAGAACGCAGGTACAATTTCCAGAATCCAGGTTGAAAAAAAAAAAGTCAGGTGTGTTGAGCTAGCAAGACGGGATCAGTGAGTAACAGATCTTGCTGCCAAGCCTAAGGATCTGAATTCAACTGCACAAGTGTGCTATGAACATGTACCTACACACATATACAGTAAATAAATAAACTAAATGTAATTAAAAATATTTTTTGAAAATTAAAAAACAGGGCTGGAGAGATGGCTCAGCGGTTAAGAACACTGACTGTTCTTGCAGAAGACCCGGGTTTGAATCCCAGCACACATATGACAGCTAACAACTGTCTGTAACTCCAGTCTCAGGGGATCCAGCAGCCTCTTCTGACCTCCGCCAGCATTGCACGACATGGGTGCACTTACCTATATGCAGGCAATACACACATACACATAAAATTTAAAAAATAAAAAAGTTAAATTAAAAAAAATTAAAAAAAAAAAAAAAGCCAAATGTGACGGCACCTGTTTGTAATCCCAGCAGTGGAGAGGTGGATATACCTGGGGCCCACTGGCCAGCTAGCCTAGCCTCACCTACTTGGTGAGAACCAGGCCAATGAGAGACCCTGTCTCAAAACCAAGGCTGGGGGCTGAAGAGATGGCTCAGTGGTTAAGAGCACTGGCTGCTCTTTCAGAGGACCTGGGTTCAGTTCTTAGCGTCCACATGGTAGCTAACAACCATCTGCAACTCCAATTCCAGAGGAATCTGATGTTTCTTCTGCCCTCTGCACACTTACATACATGTAGACAATAGTCTCAAACATATTAAAAAATAAAAATAAAGGGGCTGGGGAGATGGCCCAGTGGTTAAGAAAACTGGTTGTTCTTGCAGAAGACCCGGGTTCAAATCCCAGCACCCACATGGCAGCTAACAACTATCCGTAACTCCAGTCCCAGGGGATCGGACAGCCTCTTCTGAGCTCTGCAGGCATTGCACGGTACGGGTGCACTTACCTACATATGCAGGCAATACAGGCATCCACATAAAATAAAATAAAAATAAATAAAATTTTAAAAAATAAAATAAGTAGAATATTTTTTTTAAAACAAGGTAGAGTCGGCATGGTAGTACACGCCTTTAATCCCAGCACTCGGGAGGCAGAGGCAGGCGGATCTCTGTGAGTTCAAGGCCAGCCTGGTCTACATAGTGAGTTCCAGGACAGCTGGGGCTACAGGGAGACCCTGTCTCAAAAAGACCAAAAATAAAAAAACAAGGGAGATGGAAGCTAAGGAACAGGACTCAAGGTTGACCTTTGACCTCCATCCACATGCATGCATACAAAAATGCGTGGATACACACACACACACACACACACACACACACACACACACACACCCCTTACCGCCAGTCCACCCCTAAGAACAGAAGCACCCCATAACTGTGGCACCAGGCCTAGGAATGGCACTGAGCAAGCCCATCCAGGGCTGACACAGAGGTGAGGCTTCACAGGTCTCACCTCCTCTGCTAACTTCTTCAAGGCAGCTGTGTTAGAAGAGCAGGCCTAATCTTTACCATCTTTCCATCTTTCAAGGAGCAAACAGCCAAGGATGCTGCCTGACTGCATGAGTGGAAATGGACTCAAAGTGGGTGGGGCCATCTAGGGGCACACAGCAGGACCCAAACTCAAAATTTCATGAAGATTTAAGTGCAACCTGAGTATTCCCAGACACACAGGAAGGTGTATAATAAGGGCTTCCTCCAGTATGGCTGAGAACACGTTTGCTTTCCTCATCAGCTATCACCACACTGAGCACGGGGCACACTGCAGGCTAGTGCGAGGCAATGCCGTGTGAGCTGTCAGCAGTTCTCAAGGCCCCAACCCATGTGGGAATTCCCATGGTGTTACCCAGTAGCTGACAGAACCACAGAGGCTGTGATTCCTGCAACACCAGCAAGGCAGACACTAACTCAGTACTTGCAGGGAAGAGATGGTTGCACCAAACTGCAAAGACAGCACTGCTGGGTGCCCACGTGTTCTCACACTGCTTCTCAGGCTTCAAGTGTCAGCATCAGAGGCACTCAGAGAAAAGATGCTGACTCAAGAACAAGGCCAAGTCACTCATTCAAAAAACCTCTACACTCCTTGTGGACAGGGCGCTGGTCAGCACTGAGTGCAAGTGAGCTACTCCAACCAACAATTTGATACACTGCGGTGCACAGAGCTCTGTCCTCTACACATGCCTGAGGGAGCAGCTGAGGAGATAGTTCAGTGGCAGAGCACTTGCCCAGCATGCCCAAGACCCTAGAGTCCATCCCCACAACTAGAATCACTCCATTAAACACAGGACTTCTGGAGGTAAGGGGCCTTGAGGCTGGGTACTGTCAGAAGTGAGGTCCTCACAGGAGGATCAGGACCTTCAAACATGGAGAAACTTTCTCTCTCCTGGCCACATGAGAACACAAGATAACAACCAACAGAAGGTGGTGAGTAACCCCGTTTACCACAGATCTCCTTACCTCCTGTCAGAGCCCAAACTGGTAGGGACAGTCAAAGGGTCTATAACTTCTGTGCATTGTGTGAACTCTGTAAACTGAGAAATCATGGGACATGTATGTATAAGTATAAATAAAAACTAAGAAAATTTTGGCTGGAGAGATAGCTCAGTGTAAAAGCATTGGCTGCTCTTCCAGAGGATCCAGGTTCGGTTCCCAGCATCCACACAGCAGCTAGTAACTATCCCTAACTCTAATTCTAGGGAATCTGATGTCCTCTTCTAGCCAACACAAACATGGCATGTATGTGGTACATTTAAAGACATGTAGGCAAGGGCCTGGAGAGATGGCTCAGCAGTTAAGAACACTGGCTGTTCTTGCAGAAGACCCGGGTTCGAATCCCAGCACCCACATGGCAGCTAACAACTGTCAATACCTCCAGTTCCAGGGGATCCGACAGCCTCTTCTGTCCTCCGCAGGCACTGCATGACACAGGTGCATTTACCTACATGCAGGCAATATAGGCATACTCATAAAATAAAAATAATATTTTTTTTAAAAAAAAAAGACGTAGGCAAAATGCTCATACAAAAAAAAAAAAAAAAAAAAAACCTAAGAAAACTTAACATAGGCATGGAGGAAAACCCTCCAAATGGGCATGAAAGCGGGCCTTCCAAAGCTTTGGAGTCACAGGGAACTCATTCACAGCCGCAGCCTCGTCCCCAAAACTAGACCAAAGACCCAGGGGCGGTCAGGCGCAGAAGAGTATTTGTGCAATCTCCTGCCCTGTGTGGTTAAAGCTACTCAGAGATGCTTCCTGGGTGCTCTGGGGATTAGCAAAGTGCTTTTAACTACCAGGAGTCCTGCCAAGTGGCACTGCGGCCTAAAAATACCAGAGCCTGTCCAGCGAACATGACATTCACACTTCACAACTACAAAGTGGAAGACACTGGGGGCCTCAGAGGCCTCCAACACATGGGATGACAGGAAAGTGACAGTTCCAACCATGGCCAAGCTGTGACATCTGCTGCTGAACAAGCCTGGCTTCAGCTGCAAGGTCTTTCACGGTCTGTGCGGACTCGCGGGGAGAGGTCCTTTTGTTCCATGTGCAGCTGAATTGTGACACAAACTCAGCTGCGGGCACAGAATGGGCTCCAGCCCACTGGTTTATTTCAGAGGCGAATGCCGTTCCAGCCCCAGCCGAGACTATTTTGAGGTCTAATAGCAGGTGCCATAGCTCTCACTGAAGCCCTAAGTACCAGTTTCATAGTGTCTGAAAGACCCGATCCCGAGGACGCCGGTGTCATGAATGAATGAAGTGGCAGCAGCCATAGACCCAATTAGCAAACACCAGGCCAAAAGCTCTCTTCCAAGGTGCCATTCTTTCCAGAGAATTGGAAGCCACGGGACTGTGACCACAGCCCAAAACTGCAGGGACTGGGCTGCAGCCAGGGTCCAACTGAAAGCCAAGGGAAGGAGGGAACACAGGCCTCCCCCACTCCCACCAAGATGGGTTTATTGTTCTTGCTAAGACTGGAACAGAACACATTAGACAGCAAAAAGCAAGTTTTGGCTGAAAGGACCCTGAAAGAAGGCAAGCACTCACAGCTGCAGAGCCACAGGATCAGCCCCGACCTGATAAGGGGGCACAATTGTGCAAAAAGGGAATTGATGGGACACTGAGCCCCTGAGCAAGAGTTCGAACCTCTAGTACAGAGGCCACAGCCACTGAGGTGTCAGGAGACATGTAAGAAGCACCAGTCCATTTCAGGGTTCAGAGCCATCCTGGCCATGGGGCAGGTAACACCATTCATCCACCTTCCAAAGCCACCCACTTGCAAGTACGAAAAGGGAAAGCCACTCTCCCCAAGGACAGAGAACAAGCAGGACCAGCTGCTGCCTCTCACACACACAGGCCTGCTGCAGCAGTAAAGGACCAGCAGGCCCTTGTCACAGGCCCTCTATCCCTTTTGGAAATGAGGTCATATGGCTGGCTGGCCAGGCGAGGCACAAAAAGGCAGATGTTGCTCCAATTCACGGCCACAGCCACACTCCCTGTTGGGGGCCTACGTGTCCCTTCCCCAGGATGCTTCTCATGCGGTGGCCACATAACTCTCCTGACACTTTTAGCCTGTGTTCACTGTTACTGGGCTTGCCCCAGACTTCATACTAACACCCCTAAGCCCTAACAACAAATCCTTGTCCCTTGTGGCCCCTCCATATACTGTCCCCTTCCCATCCCCAAACACAGGCCCACACACCACATGCTCCATCCTGGCCATCTGCCATCTCCTTCACCTGGTATCAGTGTCACTGCTGGGGTACACCTCAGATTCCGTTCTGGCTCTTCACTGCAGAGGCTTCAAACAGTAACTGAATGAAAAGCCATGACACCTTTCTAGAACAATACATTTAGCTAAGTCCTGTTGAGTCTAAACTCAGACACTGGATTAAAAGTTCAATGTTGGGCTGAGAGTGTGGCTCAGTGGTAGAGCATGAGCAAGGCACTGGATTCCATGCCCAGCACTGTAGCAAAGCAAAAATAAACACAGGTTCAATGTTACAGGCTAAATTAGCATCTACCCAATGAAATCAAGAGAAAGAGAACATAGAATCTTCGTGTGTGGAAGTATGAAAGTTCTCCAAAACGCACTACTAAATAACAATACAAGACGCACACTATGCCATTTATACAAACCAAAAAATAAGCATGGCTGTGCTTGCATGTGCAGGAATTAAGTGTGTAGGGGCAAAGAAGTCAACACAGGGACGTACTAAGGGAGAAGACAAGGAATAGCCAGGAGAAGTGCTTCTACATGATCGCAAGCTTCTTAAATATTCTTAATGCTGGGAGTGGTAGCACAAGCCTTTAATCCCAGCACTCAGTAGGTAGAGGCAGGGGATCTCTGTGAGTTCAAGGCCAGCCTGGTCTACATAGTGATTTCCCGGCCAGCTGGGGCTACAGGAAGACCCTGTCTCAAAAAAGACCAAAAAAGATATATTTTTTAATGACATTTATTTATTTACTTATTTGGGGGCGGGGAGTGCATGCCACAGCACGTGTGGCAGTCAAAGGACTCTCAAAGGAGTCAGTTCTCCCCTTCTACCATGTGGGTCCCCAGAGATCCAACTCAGCCATCTATCAGACTTGGTGACAAGTGTCTTTACCCCCAAGCCATCAACTGCTCCTTCTCAAATATTTTGGGTTGTAGAAATAAAACTTATTTCAAAGTTTATTTCAAAGTTTAGCTCTATAAACTGTGTGGCATTCAGGCATTTTATATATATATATATATATACACACACACACTCTAAAAAAGGAAACAAGTTATTCCTGCAACAAATTAACATACAGAAGTCTTACCACAACCATTGATAACCAAACAATCAGATCACCCCTAAATGAAGCTCAGCTATGCAGAACACAAACAACATGCATGTATTAGTCACTTTCTGTTGCTGTGATTGAAACACTGACCCAAGCAAATTATAGAAGGAAGGGTTTATTTGAGCTTGCGGTTCCAGGGGAATTACAGTCCGTCATGGCAGGGAGGCATGGTGGCTGGAGCAGGAGCAGCAGAAGTGATGCTCGCACATCATCACGCAGGCACAGGAAGCAAGAAAACAACTGGAGATTTGGCAAGGCTTAAGAACTCTGTAAGTCCACCCCCAGTGACATGCTTCCTCCAACAAAGCCACACCTTCTAAAACCTCCCAAAACAGTGTCGTCATCTGGGGACAAAATGTCCAAATACTTGGAGCCTATGGGGGACATTTTCATTCAAACCACCACAATGTGTTATAAAAAAGGTCATCCCGTGCTTATTAGGGAAATCTGTAGTGGAGGTGAGGGGAGTGCCTTCATACTGTAAGGGAGAATCAAAAGATCTATTTATCTAAAACATAACTTAAAATAAAAATAGGAGCTGGGAGATGGTTGAGTGGGTAAAGTCCTTGCTGTACAAGCATGTGTCTGAGTTCAGATTCCCAAACCTACATAAAAAGTCAGGTGTGGCCACATACACCTGTAACCCCAGGACAGGAAGAAAGAGACAGGACAACCCCTGGTGCTCCCTGGCCAGCCAGGGATAGCCAAACAGCAAGCTCCATGTTCAGTGAGAGGCCCTGTCTCTAAAAGACTAAGACGGAGAGCAACTGAGAAAGATGCCTGATGTCAACCTCTGGGTTCCACATGCTCCTACCTGGGCGGGTCAATCTGAGCACACACTCTTGCATGTGCCCACGTGCGTGCATGCACGCATGCGCACACACACACACACACACACACACACACACACACACACGTGCACATACTCACTCATGCAATTATTCCCTAAGCTGCTCTTAGGAGCTTCATCATATATTTTTCCCACAAACCACAACCAGAAAAGGTGGCTTTGACCCTGGAAACTTACTTGATTTTATGAGTTTTGCTCTTGATTGTTTACCATTTTCCTATTCACCAGCAACTTTTCCATAGTTTTCTGTGGGCCCTTCCACAGTGGGCAGCTCCACGTAGAAACACTGCCTTCTTTGAGCGCTGGTTTGTCATGGTTTTCAGTCTCCCCTTTAGTCACAATGCACAGGTCCCTGGCATCCACAGGCACAGGAGGCAGAGCCAGCACTTCCCAAGGGTGGGACCACGTGAGCAAGAGCAAGCTGACTTGTCCTGGAGCTGAGGACAATTCACACCAACACAGGAGCTCATTTGGCACGAGTTTTGGGTAGAGACAGGGTTGAACTTCTGTGAGTTCAAGGCCAGCCTGGTCTACATAGTGATTTCCAGGACAGCTGGGGCTACAGGGAGACCCTGTCTCAAAAACACCAAAAAAACCACAAAAAACAGGAAGAGCGGTAGAACCTGGGGAGATGCCTCAGTGTATAAAGTCCCTGTCCCTCAAGCATGAAGACCCAATTCCTTCTTTGCTTTGCTTACATTTACTTATGAATGGGGGTAGCAGATATATGCCTTATATGGAGGTCAGAGAACAACTGGAAAACTCTCAGGAATCACTTTTCTCCTCCTTCCAGCATGTGAGTCTGAGGATCAAATTCAGGTCATCAGGCTTGGTGGCTACCACGTTTACCCACTTACCCATCTTACCAGCACTGAAGACCTGATTTTGATTTCCAGTAGCCATTTAAAAACATGAGCATGAAGGTACATGCCTAGAACACCAGAGTATAACACTGGAGCTCTGAAAGTGGAGACAGAAGGATCCCTAGAGCTGGTCTAGGCAAATCACTGAGCTCCAGGTTCAGTGAGAGACTATCTCAAAGGTGTAAGATGAGAAGACACCCAGTGCTTCTTACCTCCACACATGTGTGCACGTACACACACACACACACACACACACACACATATACATTCATACACATGCACACATATATATGCAACAAATCAAAGAAAGAAGGAAAAATGCTACAAATGGCGTCCTAGGAAGAGACTGGGGGCTATAGGATCTGTCAGAATCTTCCAGAACTAGCACGGGCAGCACTGGTCAACCCAGCAGTTCAGTGAGACGCATGGCCCTGATCCCAGGCATGGCACAAGACCAGAGAACAACAAGTACGGAAGAGCCAGGCATGGTGGCACGCACCTTTAATCTCAGCACTAGGGAGGCAGAGGCAGGCAGATTTCTGTGAGTTCAAGGCCAGCACAGTGAATTTCAGAGCAGTCAGGGTTACACAGTTAGATTGTGTCTCAAACCTCAAAGTAGCACACAAAAGTACAGAGGAGAGAGATGTGCACAGAGCCCATTCCTATTTCTAAACAGGAGATTCTGCAATCATCTGCAGATAGGCCACAGAACACACATCTTACATCAGGAATTTGGGGTGCACAGGCCACCAGCACTCCAACCCTGGCTCCACTCACTAACATGCCCTACCACATATCAGTTGACCTCTGCAAACCCAGCTTCCTCCTCAGAATGAAGTCATGAGAACAAAGTACTTAGCAGAAATGAGATCAACAAGCATAGGGGGCACTGGGACACTGCTATTGGACAGATCACAGGCCTTCCTCCTGGACATGCAGAATTTAAAGGCCAAGGGAAGGGTCTGCCCAACAGCATCAGTGCACTAAAATGAACACGATGGAAATAACATCTCACGATATTAGGTGAGCTGTGAGGCAAAGCGCTACAGAAACTCACGGTGTGCTAACAAATGTACACTTCCAGGCCAGCAAGATGGCTCAGAGGGTAAGGCACTTGCCACCAAGCCTGATGATGTAAGGGACCTACATGTAGAAGGAGAGAACTGACCCCTGTAACTACCTCTGACTTACACACAGGCACCATGCCATGTGTGTGCCCACGTACACACACAGCACATGCACAAAAATTAATGTAATAAAAAAAATTTAATGCACACTTGTGCCCCGGCCTTGTTCCAGAGCAGAGAGGTATGATCTGAACATCTTTAGGCACTATCCCCAAAACTGCAGATGAGGAAAAGCAAAGAGACAAAAGAACAGGGCCCGGCAGAAGACTGGGTCCTGAAACAGGTCAGGACCTGGCTGGTCTGTGAAACAACTGACACACCTTACATGACAATCCTACATTAGACACACCAGCCATAACCGGGCCTCTGTAACTTCTGCTGCTGCCAGGTCTCAGGACAGTGCCTAGCACTGTGATCCAAGCCCATACCTCCAGTCATCGTGTGGGCGCTGACAGACAGCAGGCCTGCCAGTTCCAGGAAAGACCAGAGAAAAGGAGCAAAGCTGTTCGATGACAGAACCAGGTCGAAAATCTCGCTGAGAGGAAGAGGAGTTGGTGGACTACAGGAGAGATGGAATCCCTGCAGCCAGACCTGAGTACACAGGGAAGGTAGTGCCTGTGGGAACTTCCAGACTCTGTGTCTGAGGCAATGTCCTTCCATTAAATACCTCCACAATCACAGAAGGGCAAGGTGACACACTTCTGTGATCCCAGCACCCAGCAGGCCAAGGTAGGAGGACTGCAAGTTCCAAGCCAGCATGGCCTGCACAAAGCAAGGCCCTGTTTGAAACAAATCTAAAGAAGCTCTACATGTGTGGTCCAGTCCTGGGCCCTGTGGATACCGTGCTGGCAGAATACACAGTGGCCAGAGCCACAGATAGTTACTACCTACTAGGGCTGATGGTCATGGCAACAAACCCAACGTGTAATGTATTTCTAACATGAGCATAGTGACAGTTCAGCAAAAGAAAAGGGACAGGGTGACACAAGTGAGCTGGGCACTCTGATATACTGGTCAGTAAGTCTCTAAAAGAACGACACCCAGGCTGGGAAGATGGCTCATGGGCAAAGCACTTGTTATGAAAGTCTGAAGACTTGAGCTTGGTTCTCTAGAACCTGGGCAACAGCAAGGCTCAACAGCACACGGGTCTGTAATCCGAGCACTTCTATAAAGAGACAGCAGACAAGACAAGAGTCCCTGAAGTTCATACGCGCACGCGCACACACACACACACACACACACACACACACAATTAAATTTTAAAAATTTGAGGGGCTCAAAGCCAGACCTTTAATCCCAGCACTTGGGAGGCAGAGGCAGGTGGAGCTCTGTGAATTCAAGGCCAGTTTGGTCTACACAGTGAGTTCCAAGCCAACTGCTGCTATACAGGGCAACCCTGTCTCAAAAAAAATAAATTAATTTTAGGGGCTGGAGAGCTGGCTCAACAGAGGACCTGGGTTTGATTCCCAGCACCCACATGGCAATTAACTGTCTGTAACTCCAGTTCCAGGGGATCTGACACCCTCTTCTGGCTCCTATGGGCATTGCACACATGGATACACTTACATACGTTCAGGCAGAATATTCATACACATAAAATACAAATAAAAACGTTTTTATTTAAAATTTTTAAGACTAAGTCCTACCCTAGTACTTTAGAAGCTTCAAGTGTCATCAGTTCCAGGTCAACCTAGGCTGGCACCTCAAACCAGCTATAACTACAGTTCAGGGGATCCAACACCCTCTTCTGGCCTCCATGGGGCACCGCAAATATGTGGCACATACACATACAAGTAGGCAAATACTCTTTTTTCAAAGAACACAACGGGGCACAATTGAGAACATGCCTCAGGTGGGTAGAAAGCTTGTCTGGCAGCCACTAAGCTCTAGGTTCCAGTCCCAGTGCTTCATAAACCAGGCCTGGGGGCACACAAAGAAGATTCAAGTCATTCCTGACGATGTACTGAGTTCAAAGCCAGCCTAGACTACATGAGACCTTTTCTTTAAGAAAAGAAAAACAACCACACACAAAACAAAATCAGTCGACCCTACGTAGGTCAGGGAAAATCAGGCAAGTGTTTGCCCTGATGTGTCCAGCTGGGTCCAGCCACCTGGATCCAGTGTGGCAGCCCTGGCTCAGAAACAGAGCAATGTGGAGAACAGCTCTGCTAGGTGGCAGATCCTGTGGCCATGCAGCAAAATAAAAGACTGCTGGGCAAGGCTGCTAGAGGCCAGCAGCAAGTCGGCATGCTCCCTGAAGAAATAGGGGGACCAGTGGCTACAGCCAGGCTGCATGGGCACCAGGGTTGCTTCAATCACCTTGCTGTGGACCATCATTCTGAGACATTCTGGCCAAAGACACCAGCCAATGTCCAGATCTCACTCAGCTGTCCACAGCCAGTAACACAGCTCAACTACTTCTGGAAAATGAGTTAGTTCCAGGGGTCCCCAGATACATGTAAATGAAATGAAGAAATTTCAAATTTACTGTTGCTGTCTCCAAATTCTTTCTCCGAGCCCGGGAAGGATTAAAAGGACTTCAAAGCAGCCTGGGTTCCAATTAAGCCAGTGTGAGCACCCCAGGGATGCTGGAAAAGTCCTCTGATTAACAGGAGGAGCTCTTTGAACTGCTCACACTAAAAAAAAGCTCTCAGAACCTCTCAAACAAATGCCGCTTCCATTGCTCTGGAAAAGCTGGATCTATGATGCTTTAAACATCCAGAGATGCGGCTTGAGAGCAGCCCCAAACAAACTTCAGCAAAGGGCTCAGGTGGGAGCAGGGGTGGAGATCTATGTGCAGCTGTACATGCAGGCTGCTTCAGAGGGATGCTGGTCCACGCACTCCATGAGGAAAGGAGGAAGTAGCTGGCTGAGGGGACCATGTCCCCTGTGTCTCCACTCCACACTCAATCCAAGGGAACGCAGTGATGCAGGTCTCACCCAGAAGAGACCCAGGAAGCAGGCCCACACATACCTAAACAGTGTGTTCTTCATACCTGTCCAGGGCTGATGGAGGCCAGAATGAACCTGACTGGCAGGCCCCACTCAAATCACAAACGAGCACAGCTCACCTGACTACCACGCCAGGGAGGGTCCTTATGCGTGCAGCATGGGAAACCTCCCCACACTGGACAGTGTCCAATGAAAAGAAAGCAGACGAGATAAGATATGTCCATGGAGGGTGTCTCGCTGTGGGCACCAGATGTTTGGCTAGAAGCTGGTCACACTTCAGAGGTGATCGGCTATCAACCTGCTCTACTCTTGACAGGAGCTTTCAATATTAAACAGAAGGGAGGGGAAATCTCCTATAATAAATTTAGAACTCCCTGACCAACCCACCTACCTATGAGGACTTCTCTCAGCAGAGAGACAAAAAAAACTACACTGAATTAAAATTCAGCACACCTGGCTTCTAGGGGAACAACCAAACACGCCATGCGAACAAAGGACTTGGTGGATACAGGGCTCAGAGAGCAGCATCATTAGTGAGGCACTCGCTTTGAACTCTCCCAGCAACAAGCAGGAGAAAAGATCTCAGAATTCTGGAGGAGCAACAACCACATCCACACAGACCGGCACTTCGGGCCCAGGCTGGTCTCTAGCTTGCTGTGTGGCCCTACTGCAGGCTCTTCTGAACTTCGGTTTACTCTATCCTTAAGGAAAAGAACAGACTGGCAGGTCACATGCTGATTTGTAATTGATTTGTGATTCTCTTTCCAGAAACCAAACACTGCCTCAGAATCTATTCCCTCTGGTCATGAGTGAGGTACAAGAATAGAAATCGTGTGACGACAAGAGGCGAGATCCCAGACAGAGAGCATGGCAGGGGCAATGTCCCTCCAGCAGAACTGTGCAAGGGGAGGCTGAGAGGGACAATAAGCCTGGCATAGAGAAAGGTAGATGGCAGAGGGTCTGTGCCAGGGACATGGTGAGGACCTCACAAAATGACAGTGAGCAAATGATGGCTTAGGCTGGAGGAAGACTGCTGGAGTATGCTGACATGCTCTAAGATGTGGGGTTTTCTATGTTTTTATATTTTTGTATGTGTATGTGCACATGCACATGTGTCATGGCAAGCATGTGAGTGGTGGTCAGAGGACAGCTTCAGACATCAGATCCCACCATGTGGATCCTCAAAATTGAACTCAGGTTGTCAGCCTTGGTGGCAAGCACCATTACCCACTGAGCCATCACACTGCCCTAAGGCGTATGTGTATTTTTTAATGTATTGCAGGGTAAGGGAATACATGTGTGAGGGTGCCCACAGATGCCAGAAGAGGGTATCAGATCCCCTAAAGCTGAAGTTACAGGCTACCCTGATTTATCCCACTTGGGTGATAGGAACCAAACTCTAGTCCTCTGTAAAAGCAACAAGCCCAAGATCACTTTTAAAGGACAAGTGTTAATAATTTGTCCTACTGCGTTTTCTGATACTAAGTACAGTTGAAACTTATAGCAGGAGACTCTCTTAAGGTCAGCTCCACTAAAAAAGAGGATTGGGCTCTGTGGTAGAGCACTTGGCTAGGCTAGCGTGGCTAAGGCTCTGGGTTCCACCTGTTAAGTGAGGGAGAAAAGGAAGGAGGGAGGGAGGGAGAACAACAGAAACCAGCACACGGCTTTGAGCTAGGTGTCACTGCTTCACCCAAGACCCTGTTGACGGGTGGTGTGCAGGGCAGACTGGGTGATGTAGGTGTGGAGACAATGATGACTGGGCTATCTATACAAGTGGTATCACAGCACAAGAGTGGCTGGGAAGAGCACGACCTGAGACAAGCTACAAAAGGCCCTGGGGGACTCAGCAGGAAGTCAGGTCTCCAGAGAACTCTTGTGCCTCTTCAGGAAACCAACAAATACTACCTCTGCTGGTGTATCTCAAAGAAGAGATGAAGGGCTGGGGTAGGCTGGCAGAGCACTTACCCAGCATGGACCAGACCCGGGTTCCACCCTAAGTGCCCAGGCCCCAGGTTCCACCCCAAGTACCCAGGCATGGTGGTTGTACAACTGTAATCCCAGCACTCAGGAGGCTGAAGCAGGAGAATGGCAAGTTTAAGAACAATCTAGGCTATATAGAGAGTTTAAGGTAAGCCTAAACTACAAAGCAAGACTGTCTTAAAAAAAGAAAAATAAAGCCAGGCATGGTGGCATGTGCCTTTAATCCCAGCACTCAGGAGGCAGAGGCAGGCAGATCTCTGTGAGATGAAGCCCAGCCTAGTCTACATAGCGAGTTCTAAGCCACCTAAGGCTACAGGAAGACCCTGTCTCAAAACGGGGTGGGTGGGGGGAGGATATGAGAATAAGGTGAGAGAATACCTGTGGGCACCAGCCTGGGGCAGCTGCTCACGTGTTCCACCTCCTTGCAACACCCAGTAAGGCAGACTGAGATCCTGAAGGGCTGCGGTTCCTGCACTTGCCACCATCCCAGCACTGTGGCACAAAGAGGCTAGAGCCCAATGCAGGCTCACAGGGTGTGGTCAGAGGCCAGGCAACACCCAAGTACCCCAAGAAGCAGCAGCATGACACCCCACAGGCAAATATCTCTGGCTCAAACAGCAGCACCTAGCATACTCAGTCTCTCCTTTCTGTGTAGAACCATTTGTGCCAAAGTCACACAAAGAGTCAACCTATGGGATGGACACACACACACACACACGCCCCATCTCTCACATGAGGTTCCCCACCCCAGCAGCAAGCATGCTGAGTGGCCTGAGCCCAGCAAGCTGGAGTGACAGCCACCTCTGATACAATGTCACCTCCCACTTTTCAGGACAAAGAGGAAGACTCCACTCCTGCCCCTCACTGCCATCCTTCCTGAACCTCAGGCACACAGTCCCCACAACTCTGGTCACCAGCACAGGTAAACCCAGAGTTCTCAGCCCCATGACAAGGTCACTCTGAATACTTCCACTGTCTGTGCTTTTTGGTGTCATCCCAGAGCTAATGACAGGTTTCTCATTCATTTGTCTGTGTGGTTACTACTCATTCCACACAGAGCTCTTTAAAATGTCAGAACCTCCCCTAAGGATGTTCCAAGATGAGCTGGCTATCAAATTTACCCTCAGGCCCACCTACTGCTCAAAGGAGATGGAGAATCCCCAGGGGTGCACAAACATCCCCTGGAGCTATATTTTCCATTTAAGATTTATTTACTAATTTAATGTGTAAGAATGTTTGCCTGCATGTATGTATGGGCACCACAGGAGTGCTGCACCTTCAGAGGCCCAAAGAGGGTATCTGATCCCCCTGAAACTGGAGTTGTTAGCCATCAGGTGGGTGCTGGGAACCGAACCCAGGTCCTCTGCAAGAACAGCCAGTGTTTGTTTTTTAATTTTTGTGTATTTCATAGAGAACATCTTAATCATCTTTCACCCCCTTCCCCATTAACCCCCTACCACAGCCCCCCCAATGGAATTCATAGTCTGTCATTTCTGTTAGGCTTATCATGTCAAGTTAGTGCCCCCAGTTGTCCTTCAGTGCAAGTTCATCCACTGAGGTCTAGTCAGCCTATCTAAAGTCCTTCCCTTTAAGATCAACTTTCTCATCCAGCAGAAATCAGCTTCCAATAATTTGACTAAGATTGGGGCCTGCTATCCATTTCCACAGTTCTGTGCTGGGTTTTTGTCTGCTTGAGTTTGCATGGGTCTTATGCATGCTGACACCACTGGTGTCTCAGGAGCCTATAGGAATTATTTCCATATGCAGCCAGTGTTCTTAACCTCTAAGTCAGCTCTCTAGTCCTATCCTGGCCTGGTCTGGCCTATTCCACCCCCACTCCCACCCACGCCAACCCTACCTCCTGGGTTCTTATGTCTCATTATGAAGATCCTATTCCTTGTACCCAGCCCTTCTTCCTCATCCCTTCCTCATCTTTCAGAAATGTTCTGAAAAAGAAGTAAAAGGAAACATGTATTGAGATACTGCAAATCTTAGTACTGCTCTCCCTGTTAGTCTGACTGTGGTTGGGGATAGGGTTCCATGGGTAAGAAAGTTTGCTATGCAAACACCAGGCCCTGAGTTCCAATCCTCAGCAATGTGGCAGGAGGATCCCTGGGGCTTGCTGGTCACCAGCCTAGCACCAGGTTTAGTGGCAGACCATACCACTCTCTGTTCTCTAACAGGGCAGGGAGCGATAGAGCAGGATGCCTGACATCCTCCTCTGACCTCTGCATGTGCACAGTGCACACGTACATATGCACACATGCACGCATACACAGAGCTATGGGCTTAGCATTGGGGACTATGGCATCCCCTGCTATAGTCCTAAGCCTCTTCAGAGACTGAGGCCTTAGGAGGAGGGTGAGTTTAAGGCCTGCTTGAGAGCTAAGCAAGACCTGACCTAAATTTTTTTTTTTTTTTTTTTACCTGACCAAAAAAAAAAAAAAAAAAAAAAAAAACTGGAGGTGGGAAATTCTCCTGTATAGAACCTGTCCTGCCAACATACCAGCCACACAGTCCTCATCAGATCAAGCCTGCTGACAGTGTGGAAAGGATCACAGATGCTCACCTGCAATTGCAGTCACTCCATCCTGCCACCCTCCCAGCAGTATGTAACTCTGCACTAGTTGCCGGTGGCCCCATGGTCTCAGGAGGTGCTAGCAGAGTGTACAGAGGGTGGAAGGCTGACTGGAGGGGCTCCATCTATGCAGCCATGAAGAAGTCCTCATCCATGCTGGGGTAAGATTTGCCAGTGATGTGGCTGCTTTGGAGTCATCCGAGCTCTGTAAGTGACCCCTCAACCAGGCTCTGTAAACAAGCCCAAACCACATTGGTCTGACACGTTGGACTTGGGTGGAATCGTACTTTAGTCGGCACCCCAGCCGAGGATGGGGTAGATACTGATTTACACCTCACCAGGGAGAGTTCAGGAAAACCTTCAATCTTCAAAGGACTCAACTGCTGTGGCTAAGCCACGAGTCATAGCACAGTGCTGTGAGGACAGAACTCAGCGTGGACTCTTACCTATTGGATAGGGGTTCAGGGCCCCCTTAGCCTCCAAAGTCCTCCAGCTGGGAGGAAAACCCTTGTTATACCACAGTAAGAACGTCCTTCTGCCCAAGCCTTCACTGTACTTTTTATTACAGCCCACAAGGCCCGATCCTCCAATTTTTGACTGCTTTTCTCATTTGGTCTTTCTGTGCCTACTGGGACATTTCCCCATTTTTCCTGAACCTTCCACTGATTTTCCCCATATCTGTTCAGTGTTAATTTCCCCGAGCTCATCTGGTTCACTGAAAGCTCTTCTTTCATGGAATTCTTTTCTTCTTTCAATACCTTTTCTTGTTAAAACATCCGCTATGATTTCTCTGAGGACACAGAGCAGAGGCTGTTTCCCCTGAAGTCATCCTCTTGCATAATCTCCATCTCCACTAAGCTCTTTTATCTTAGCAGCAGCTTCTTTGGTGGTCTGTCCTTGGTCTAGTTACATTTCTGTTGCTATGATAACACACCCTGACAGAAAGCATCTTAGGGAAGCAAGAGTTTATCAATTCCAGGGTATACTTGTCACGACAGGGAAGTCAAGGCAGGAACTTAAAAAAATCACATCCACAGTCAAGAGCAGAGAGAACAAACATGTGGCACCTTGCTTGCTGGCTTTCTGCCTCTCACTGTTCCAAACCCCCTACCTAGGGAATGGTGTTGCCCATAGTGGGCTGGGTCTTTCTACATCAATTAACAGTCAAGACAATCTTCCACAGACAACCACCAGCCCACCAGCCAACTTGATCTAGATAATCCCTCACTCAGACTTTCTTCCCAGGTGATTCTAGGTTGTGTCAAGTTGACAGTTACATAAATAAGCACACTTGGATATATTGTGAATCTGCAGGCATAGCTAGAGCTAGCCAGTCACAGTCCTCATCAGAAGAAGCAAGAAGGGCATCGAGTTTAAGCACCATGGTAGCCTCCCTCTCTACTGGCCAGGGTGCCCAAAGGAAGTCCTTTCATCTCTTGCTCAGTAATGACAGTCTGCTAGCCCCATGCAGAGCCAAACAAAAGGGAAGCTAGTGACCTCAGCACCAGTCATGCATGAGTACCACCCCATCTGCTATGGCATCAGCTGCAGGGGCTGGAGGTTTCACCAGTACCTGCCCTTGGCTGGGCTAAAGGGGTGGTAACCCTGCCCACTGCACTGAGGGCCCCAAGGCTCTGCAACTCTTCCAAGTTCACCAAGTCTGTCACAAATCACTCTTACTTGCTTTGTTCATGACCAATCTGGAGATATGGGACCACAGCTCCTAAGCGGAGCAGAAAGTCATGCAGCATAAATCAAGCTGGCTCTCGGCTTTCGTCTCTCCAATCAGCATTCAGTTCTCTCCAGTCAGCGAAGCTGGGCACCAACTCTTCTCTACAGTAGCTTCCAACTCCAGGCAGCAGTGCTATGCTGCATTCCCTTTCCCCTAGTCACTTGAGCGATCCCTTTTAACACAAACTCTCATCAGTGTGTATTAGGTTTCAGAAAGACAAAAAGACATCACAGTACATATGTACCGTTTATATACACACGTACATCATCGCCCGCAACTTTTACCTGGCAAGTTTCACTTCCCAGCTTTATCATTCTCCACACCCACAAATGGCTCTAGAAAAAACTCTGGTAAACCGATCTTACGTTTTACCAAAAAGCCTTGTTCAATGATTGCTCAAGGGATGACCCTCATGAAACCAGCCTAGGAATTCCACCCAACAGAGCTAGATCATATCCTTCCTCCAATGCCCTGGTGGCCTTGGTCCCCCAGGCCTGGCCTCAGCCCACAATCACCTGGAAAGCTTGCAAATTAAACCACAAGGGGGCTGGAAAGGTGACTCAGTATATAAAGTGCTTGCCTTATGCAAACATGTGGACCCAAGTTCCATCCCCCAGAACCCACATGAAAACCTATGCATGGCAGCACATGTCAGTGTACACAAATGGGCTGTTATATACTAGCTGCAAATACCAGAGAGTGACTGTTTTTAAACCTGTATTCAGGGCCTGAGAGTGCCTGGATCTGACCTTCACGTGGTGATGAGCTTCCCCAATTTGTGCTGTGCCCATCCCCCTACAATGGGACCACATGCCCTCCCACTGCTCCAGGACTAGGCTTCATTGCCCCTACAGTAGAGACCCAGACTTTTGCAGACTGCCTGAGACTAGAGAGCTTCCCAAATTGTGCTATGACTGCTCATGAGTAGGGGCCCAGACCTTAGGAGGAAGCTTGAGAGTACCTGACTCGCACCTGACTTGGGTCTCTGCAAGGAGCTCCTGAAAACCTAGACTGAAGCCATCTGGTCCCTCCAATACAAAATCAAAAGAGAGAACCTGAAGCCTAGACGAACCAGCTTTACATACCTAATAAGAAAACAACCAAGGCACACCAATAATACAAAAAGCAGACTTCAGCTCAACAAAGGAAGGCTTGAGTTTCATACCAGAATCAGAAACAGCAAAAGAAATTGACATGTCAAAATCACAAAGGAAAAATAATATAGAAAACCAAAATAGTATGTTCCCATCAAACACCACCAATCCTATTTCCAGAGTATACCCTAGAGATAACCAAGTACACAGAATTTAAAAGAATAATCATAAACATGAGCAAAGAATTTAAGGAATTTAAAGAATGCACGAGCAATAATAGAAGATAGGAATAAAGTTCTGACTGAATTTACAAAACAAATAGAAATAATGAAGAAAACTCAGACTGAAATGAAGGAAGTAAAAAACTAAGCCAATCTGAAAAAACAGGAGAAAGCCTCACCCATAAAAATGAACAAAATGGAAACTAGAATATCAACACTGGATGATAAAGCTGAAGAACTGGATCGCTCAAGCAAAGAGTGTGAAAAAAATTTAAAAACACAGGAGTGGAATATCCAAGAAATGTGGGACACCATGAAAAGACCAAATTTATGCATCACAGGCACAGAGTAAGGAGAATTTCGGGTTAATGGCATTGACCAGATGTTAAACAAGATAGAAGAGAATTTCCCAAAATTAAGGAAAGATATGCTCATACAAATACAAGAAACACATAGAACACCAAATAGACAGGACCAGAAAACAAGCTCCCAACAGCATATCATAGTAAAAACACTAAATGTACAGAACAAAGAGAGAACACTGAAAACTGCAAAAGAAAAACAAGTCACAAACAAAGGAAAACCCATCAGAATTACAGTGCAAACTATGAAAGCCAGAAGACCCTGGACCGAAGTATTTCCACTTCTAAATGACCACAGATGTCAATCCAAAATACTTACCCCAGCAAAAATGTCTATTATAGGGCCGGGCGTGGTGGCACACACCTTTAATCGTGGCACTCAGGAGGCAGAGGCAGGTGGAGCTCTGTGAGTTCAAGGTCACTCGGTCTACACAGTGAGTTCCAGGCCACCTGAAGCTACAGGGAGACCATGTCTCAAAAAGACAAAAAAAAAAAAAAAAGGTCTATTATAGTTGAAGGGGAAAGAAAAATCTTCCATGACACAAATAGGCTGAAAGAATACAAGTCCACAAAACCAGCCCTTCAGAGAACATCTGAAGCAATACAAAGAATGGAGAAACAACCATACCCCAAGGGCGCCAGAAAGAAACTAAATGAAAATATAACTGCCAAAACACAAAATTAGACCAAAAATGCAAACAGAAATTAAAATGACAGCAACAAACTCATATCTTTCAATAATAACTAAATATCAATGGGCTGAACTCTCCAGTGAAAAGACACAGGCTAGCTGAATGGATTACAGGACAGCTGGGGCCACAGGGAGACCCTGCTTCAAAAAGACCCCCCCAAAAAAACAAAAACAAAATCCATCCTTTTGCTGTCTGCAAGAAACCCATCTCACCTTTCAGGACATGCATTTCCTTAAGGTGAAAGAATAGAAAAGAATATTCCAAGCAAATGTCACTAAGAAACTAATAGGGGTTGCAATTCTAATATCTGACAAAAGAGACTTCAAACTAAAACTAATCAAAAGAGAAAAAGAGGGTCACTTCATTCTGATCAAAGGACCAACTGACCAAAAAGATTTCATAATTATGAACATATATGCACCAAACTCTGGGGCAACCAATTTCATAAAAACAACACTACAGGACTTTAAGACACAGATTAACCCCAACTCAGTAATAGCAGTGGGCTTCAATACCCACTGTCTCCATTAGGCAGGTCAACTGGACAAAGAATAAACAGAGATGTCTGAATTAAATGATATATCAAATGGACCTAACAGACAGCTACCAAATATTCAATTCAAGCATCAAAGAATATACTTTCTATTCAGCACCCCATGGAACTGAAGCTGGAGAGATGGCTCAGTGTTTAAGAGCACTGACTGCTTTTACAGAGGACCAGGGTTCAATCCTAGCACTCACATGGCTGCTGACAATTGTCTGTAACTCAAGTTCCAGGGAATCCAACACCCTCTTCTGACCTCCGCGGCACTGCATGAAACAAGTACACTTACACACATGCAGGCAATACATTCATACACATAAAACAAAATAATAAATAAAAAAAAAAAAGATCTACAACCAATACTACTTAAATTATTCAAAAAGGCTGGGCATGGTGGCTCACGGCTGTAGTCCCAGCACTTGGGAGGCAGAAGCAGGTGGATCTCTGTGAGTTCAAGGCCAGCCTGGTCTACATAGTGAGTTCCAAGCCAGCTAGGGCTACAGGGAGACCCTGTTTCAAAAAAAAAGACCAAAAAAAAAAAATATTCAAAAAGATAGAAACAGAGAGAGAACTCCCAAACTCCTTCTGTGCAGTTAGCACCACTCTAATACCAAAACTAGGTAAAGACACAACCAAAAAAGAAAACTACAGACCCGTATACTTAATGAACATAGATGCAAAAATTCTCAACAAGATACTTGCAAACCACATACAGACACACATCAAAAAGATCATCCACCATGATCAAGTAGGTTTTATTCCAGAAAGGCAGGGATGGTTCAATATACATAAGTCCATACATATCATAAATCACATAAATGGACTCAAAGACAAAGACCACATGATCAATAGATGCAGAAAAAGCCTTTGATAAAATTCAGCATGCATTCATGATAAAAGTCCTAAAGGAAACTAGATTGGAGGGAACATACCTCAACATAATTAAAGCTATATACAACAAACCCACAGCCAACATCATTCTAAAGGGAAAAACACTGGAAATAAGCATTTCCATTAAAATCAGGAACCAGACAAGGCCATCCACTATCTCCACTCCTTTTCAATATAAGTGCTTGAAACTCTTGCTAGAGCAGTTCAGACAAGAGAAGGAAATTAGAGGAGTATTAATTGGAAAAGAAGAGGTCAAATTATCCCTTTTTGCAGATGATATGATAGTAAACCTAAGCGATCCCAAAAATTCCACCAGAAAAATCCTAGAACTAACACTTTCAGTAAAGTGGCAGGTTACAAAATTAATCTACAAAAATCAGAAGCCTTTCTATGTATCAACAGCAAGCAATTGGAGGAGTACAGGGAAAGGCTCCCATTCACAGTAGCCTCAAGAAAAAAAAAAAAGAATCTTGGAACAAACCTGACGAAAGACACCAAAGATCTCTACAATTAAAAATTTAAATCTTTAAAGAAAGAGATTGAGAAAGACAATAGAAGATGGAAGGACCGCCCCCATACTCATGGATTACAAGAACTAATATCGTGAAAATGACCATCCTACCAACAATGTAATCCCAATCAAAATCCCCATGACATACTTCACAGAATTAGAAGAAAAAAAAAACAACCCTAAAATATGGAAGCACAAAAGACCCCAGATAGCCAAAGCAACCCTGAGCACAAAGAGCATGCTAGGGGGATTACTAGACCAGATCCCAAACTATATTATAGAGCTACAGTTGCAAAAAAGCATGGTACTGGCACAAAAGTAGACACATAGATCAATGGAACATATGAAAAGACCCAAACATGAGTACACGCAATTTCAGCCACCTGATATTTGACAAATGTGCCAAGAACACACACTGGATGAAAGGTAGCATCTTCAACAAATGGTGCTGGCAAAACTGGATCTCCACCTGCAGAAGAGTCAAGCTTAGACTCTTATCTTTCACCTGGCACAAAAGTCAACACCAAATGGATCAAAGACCTCAATGTAAAACTTGAAACTCTGAAATTGTTAGAAAACATTGGCAATAACCTGTAAGATATAGGTGTAGGAAAGGACTTTCTAAATTGGACACCAGTTGCTCAGGAATTAAGGTCAAAAATCAACAAGTGGGACCTCATTAAACTAAAAAGCTTCTGTACAGCAAAAGAAACAACCAAGAAAGAGAAGAGAAAACCCACAGAGTGGGAGAAAATCTTCATCAGCAACACATCTAACAGAGGTTTAACATCCAGAATATATAAAGAACTCAAAAAGCAAAGAATCAAGAAAATAAATGTCCCAATTAAAAGATGGGCTAAAGACCTGAACAGAGCATTCTCAAAGGAAAAAATAAAGATGGCTAAGAAATATCTTTAAAAGTGTTCAATATTATTAGTACTTAGGGAAATGCAAATTAAAACCCCTTTTTTAAAAAAAAATCTTACTTATTTTTATTTTATGTGTATGAGTGTAGTGCCTGCATGTAGGTAAGTGCACCCGCATTGTACAATGCCCACAGAGGACAGAAGAGGCCGTCGCATCTGCTGGAACTGGAGTTATGGGCAGTTCTTAGCTGCCATGTGGGTGTTGGGATTCGAACCTAGGTCTTCTGCAAGAACAGTGCTCTTAACCATTGAGCCATCTCTCCAGCCCCCCAAAACCCCCTTTAAGATTTCATCTTACCCCAGTCAGTCTGTCTAAGATCAAAAGAACAAATGATACTAAATGCTGGTGAGGATGTGGAGAAATGGGAATGCTCATTCACTGCTGGTGGGATTGCAAACTTGTGCAACCCCTATGGAAAGCAGTGTGGAGAACTCTTTAAAAACTAAAAATGAACCTACCATATGACCCAGTTATACCATGCCTTGGTGTATACCCAAAGGACTCATCCTATTGTAGAGACACTTGTACATCCATATTTGTTGCTGCTCTTTTCACAATAGCTAAGAGATGGAAGCAACCTAAGTGTACCTCAATTGACGAGTGGATAATGAAAATGTGGTTCATTTAAACAGTGGCATTCTACTCAGAAGCAAAGAAAGATGAAAAAATGAAATTTGTGGGTAAATGGATATAACTAGAAACTGTTATACTAAGTAACAGACTCAGAAAAACCTATGTTCTCCCTCATTTGTGAATCCTAGCACCAAATCCTTATAAATAAGTATATATCCTGATGCAACTGCAGGAACCAGGATAATGAAAAATAACCAGGAAGGTAAAGGGAAAGAAGAAACCCAAAAGAGAAGAAGAGTAGGAGACAGGTGTTCCTAAGGGAGAAATGTATAAAATGGGGGTAGTTAAATGGGAGGGTGACAGGAAGGGTTATACAAGGAACTATGGGGATAAAGGAGAAGGAAAGCTCAAGAGAGGTGGGACCATAACAGACAGGAATTATCAAGGGAGAAATGGGGAAAATGGGGATACTTTAAATGGGGAAGGCATGGAAGGATGGTTAGACTGGGAGAGAGAGGAGAGAGGAGAGATAAATAATGCCTAGATAGTATAAAAAAACCAGAGGGAATCATATTAGTCCAAAAACCTACTGAAAAATTACACATACAGCCAGGCATGGGGGCGCACGCCTGTAGTCCCAGCACTTGGGAGGCAGAGGCAGGCAGATCTCTGTGACCAGCCTGGTCTATAGTGAGTTCCGGGACAGCTGGAGCAACAGGAAGACCCTGTCTCAAAAAGACCCCCCCCCAAAAAAATTACACATACAGTATCCCTACATGAATCTATGAGTATAGCTAAAGACTACATAACAAGAAATAGTGCCAAACAGGAGAACCCTTCCTTTGAGTTATTGTCCAGAGTAGTCCAAGAGACTCTCAAATTATACAAACTATTGCCACAGTCCTTGATTGTCTCCCATAACTTGAAGGTAAGACCCTGTTGCTGAAGACAGGACATACTTCAGGATTTGGAGCAATGGAGCTGGAACTGACCTGGAAGCCACCTCCCCTGAAGGCTAGCTCTCATAGCTTTGGAGAGCACTTCACAAGCTGGTTTAAGGGAGAACACCAATCAATGATCCAACCTCAGCTTCAAGGCCTAATAACCACATTAATGACCGGCACAGAAAACGAAATCAGTGTAGTAATCACACTTTTATCTTGGGGGTAATCAACAATCACCTAATTAGAATTAAAGCCCACTCAGTGGGCAAAAATTCATGTATGGTACTGTAAACATAGCCAAATACACATGGCTGGAGAGAGCATAGATCTTAGCAAAAACCCGAAGATTCTCACATCCCTAGGACAAATGTAATTTCTTACTATGTGCAAAATAGTAAGTGTAAATCCTTAAATTTACAGACAGGTATCCCAGTCACCACCCATCAAAGCAGTTTCTTTTTCAACAGAGATTATTACAGAGTTCCACCACTGGTCACATGTAGAGATTGACTGTGAATTGCCCAAGTCCAAGTGGCACATCTACAATGCAACCTCTATACCTAAGGCTTAAGGAACATAGAACAAGGGATAAAGAGAACACTACTGCATCTTTCAATTCTCATCAATGAAGCTCCCTCATGCAACAGAGGGCCAGGAACACAAAAGGTCACAAATGGCCAAAACGCAAAGAATAAGAGTCTGCAGAGTGTGGGTCCTTGGACAGAACTTCTATATTAACACCCACCCACCCAGGGCTCAGGGACCATTGTGGAAGACAGTGGCAGAAAGACTGTAAGAGCCAGGGAGGAGGTGCATGACCACAGGGAAATAAAAGTCCTACAGGCTCCTGGAAACCATCTGATATGAACCTATATCAATGGTGTCAACATGCACAAGACACATGCAAACTCAAGCAGACAAAAACCCAGCAGTAAGAGCACTTCCCTACACCCATGTCAGGCAGTTCACAACCACCTGTAACTCCAGTTCCAGAAGATCTGATGCCTTCTTCTTCTGGCCTCTGAAGGCACATACATGCTCACAGGAAACACACACACACACACACACACACACACACACACACACACACAAAATATATCTTATTTTTTAAATTTTATTATTTTTATTTTATGTGTATGTGTACTGCCTGCATGTGTGTAAGAGCACCCGTGTCGTGCAACGTCTGCGGAGGTCAGAAGGTGTCAGATCCCCTGAACCTGGAGCTACAGATGGTTGTTAGCCACTATGTAGGTTAGTGGAATAAGGTCCTCTGCAAGAACAGTCAGTGCTCTTAACCCTGAGCCATCTCTCCAGCCCCTAAAAATAAATCCAAAAAAAAAAAAAAAACTTGTATTCAAATAGTACCCACAACACAAATATTTAGGATTAAATATATCAATGATAAGCAAGATATTTTGATGAGAAAACATGCTAGGCTATAGCGACGGCTCAGAGAGTAAACTGCTTACTGTGCAAACCTGAAGACTCACGTTCAGACTGCCAGCACCCATATACAACCAGACACAGTAGTTTGTGTCTATAATCCCAGTGCTCCTACTGGGAGATAGGGGGCAGGAGCAGGGGACTCCCCAGGAGTTCACAGGTCAGTTAGCATGGTATACAGAGAGGCCAACAAGAGGCCTTGATAACACACACCTGCAGTTCTCCTCTGACCTCCCTCCACACTTGCACCATGATCCACATGTGTCTACACGGACACACATAAACACATGTACACACAAAGAGAGTTTTTTTTTTTTTTTTTTTTTTTTTGAGACAGGGTTTCCCTGTAGCTCCAGCTATCCCGGAACTCACTATGTAGACCAGGCTGGCCTTGAATTCACAAAGATACGCCTGCCTCTGCTTCCCAAGTGCTAGGAGGCTGACATAAAGAGATTTTTAAGAGGAAGAAGGGTGCCGGGCGTGGTGGTGCACACCTTTAATCCCAGCACTTGGGAGGCAGAGGCAGGTGGAGCTCTGTGAGTTCAAGGCCAGCCTGGTCTACATAGTGAGTTCCAGGACAGCTGGGGCTTCAGGAAGAATCAGCAGTTAGAAATGACTACTTGAGGGCTGGAAAGTTGGCTCAGCGGTCAAAAGTTGCTCTTGTAAAGGATTTAATTCAGCTCCCAGTACACACATGGCAGGTAATAACTGTCCATTAATCCTGTTGCAGGGGATCTGATGCCCTCTTTTGGTCTATGTGGGTATTGCACAACATGGTGCACTTATATGCAGGCAAAACACTCATACACATAAAACAATAAAATATTTTTTAAAAAATAACATGATCTGCCTGGGGGTGCATGCCTTAATCCCAGCGCTTGGGAGGCAGAGGCAGGCAGATCACTGTGAGTTCAAAGCTAGCTTAGTCTACATAGTAAGTTCCAGGCCAGCTGAGGCTACAGGGAGACCCTGTCTCAAAAAAACGAAAATGACACGACTACTTGGTAGTCTGTGGGGCAAGAGTGGTGAGACCATAAGAAATCCTAATGCTCGCAAGGCTGCATCTGCAGAGGCAGAATATTCTAAATACATGTCTCAGAAATTGTACACTTCAACCAAAGTTCATGGCAGTCTAGGAATGGCTCATATTCTGTGCTCAGATGTGAGACACTGATGCAGCCTTACAAGAGTAACACAGTGATACGCGAATGGGCTGTATTATAGCTTGTTTCTCCATTGCTGTGACAAAATACTCCAACCAATACCAACTTGGGGAGGAAAAGGTTTATTCAGCTTATATATCCTGGGTCGCAGTTCATCCAGGAGCCCAAACTCAGGCAACTGGAGGCAGGAGCTGGAGCACAGGCCATGGAGGAATGGTGCTTACTGGCTTGCTCCCCTGGCCCCTGCTCAATCTGTTTTTTTTTGTTTGTTTGTTTGTTTGTTTGTTTGTTTGTTTGTTTGTTTCGGTGTTTTTGAGACAGGGTCTCCCTGTATCACTGCTTTCTTATACAATACAGGACCACCTGCCCAAGGGGTCTACCACCCACAGTGGGCTGGACCATCCCACATCACTCAACAATCAAGAAGATGCCCCACAGGCTAGTCCAATGGAGGCAATGTACCAAAGTGCGGCCCCTCAACGTAGGTGTGTCAAGTTGACAACTAAAGCTATCCAGCACAGCTTTAGTTGTGACATTGAAAACATAAATAAGAAAGCAATTAGAAAATTAGACAAGATTATTGCCAAGGATGACTGTGGTGAATTACCACAGCCCAAAATTCTGTCACGTCTGGAAGGTCAAGCTTCATTCTGAAGAGCCAAATGGGAGGATCAGTAGGACCAGAGGCCACCTCCCAGAATATCAGTCCCCATCTTCCCCATAGAAGGCCAGACTCAGAGGCTCACAGGAAGAATGCTGCAGACCTTGAACCATAGACCCTGGGCAAGAGTCTGCCATATGATATCCAATAGATAGTTTCAAGACATACCAATTTAGGCAAGTTGAATCAGGACTTCCAGCTTCTTTTCAGTCTTTTTAGTGTTTTCATAGGCTATTACCCCAAGATGTAACAAGTGAAGAACAACTACACAGAACCTTGGCTGAGGTCATCTGTGGCTGGTAGTTTTATGCCCTATTTTCTCAACACGAGGAAATAATTACGCATCAGCCGGGCGTGGTGGCGCACGCCTTTAATCCCAGCACTCGGGAGGCAGAGGCAGGCGGATCTCTGTAAATTCAAGGCCAGCCTGGTCTACATAGTGAGTTCCAGGACAGCTGGAGCTACAGGGAAACCCTGTCTCAAAAAGACCGAAAAAAAAAAAAAGTAATAATAATTATGCATCATCTTAAGCTTTTTAACCTACAACAATTTAGTGAGCCAAATTTTCATAAAAATGAAATGAGATTTTTTCTAATGGCATCTGACCATCACTGAGTTCCCAAAATTCAGAAACCCTGCTGAGGTGGCCTTCCTTTACAGGGAAGCAGAGCTATCCGATTATCTTGGATGAGAACTCCTCCCTGAGCTGGGGAGATGGCTCAGTCATTAAAAAAGAAAAAGAGGACTAGAGCGATGGCTCCGCAGTTAAGAGCACTGGCTGCTCTTGCAGTTAACAACCCTTCCTAACTCCAGTTTCAGAGGAATCTGACAACTTCTTCTGACCTCCACAGGGAGTGCGTGACACGGGTACACTTACATATAAAAAAACTTTAATGCAGTCCTCTATAATCCCAGCACCCTATGGGAAGATGTGAGGTAGATACAGGAGAATGTGCAGAACTTCACAGACCAGTGAGCCTGGTGTCCTCTGTGGTAATGACCCTGTCTCAAACACATGCACATACACGCACACACACACACACACACACATCATACAGAAAGGTGGGCGTGATGGCAGAAGCAGGTAGACCTCTGAGTTCAAAGCCAGCATAGTCTACATAATGAGTTCCGGGCCAGCCAAGGTAACATAGTGAGAGCCTTTTTTTTTTTTTTTTTTCTTTTGAGTTTTTGTGAGATCCCATCTTTAAAAAAAGAACTATAAAATAAAATGAAAACCAAAAGAAAAATCAATAATAAAAAGAAAACAACTCAATAAAATAGGTTGTAAAATACAAAGAACAGACACTTCCAAAAGAACACACACAAACTCACTCAGACAGGAAAGAGCTCAACAGACACCAAGGAATTAGTCACTGAGCCATGTGGACTCAAATCCAAAGCAGAGAGCACTTCACACGTACTGGAATTAAATAACTGTTAAAAAATAAAATCTATGGAGCTGGAGAGATGGCTCAGCGATTAAGAGCACTGACTGCTCTTGCAGAGGACCCAGGTTCGATTCCCAGCACCCACATGGCAGCTATGAACTGCCCTGAACTCCAATTCCAGGGGAATCCGAAGCCCTCTTCTGACCTCTGGAGCACTGCACGACACAAGTACATGTACATACATGTAGGCAATACACTCATACATATAAAAATAATAAAATATTTTTTTAAAGTCCAGACAAACTTACAGGGTGCAAACAGATCCCACACATTGTAAGAGGCACATCAGACCACGTGACCTCACTGGAAACCCACCTAAACATTCTCATGGGTTTGAACACACTGACTCAATGAGCAGGGATTTGAATTATAGGTGCCAACACAGAAGAAACGTATGCTACACACAAGACCCAGCTATGGAGGAAGGAAGCACCAGCACATTCCTGCCATGGACTGCCACCCAACAACAAAAAGGAACACCCTCTATGCGCTGCCCACCCCCTCCCGGCAACATGCTGAAAGGTATCATGCTGAGCAAAGCTAGGGACCAGAGGAAGGGGAAGTTACAAGGTCAGTTACACAGACATCTCCAGGTCTCATCCTAGGGTGCACGGAGCAGAGCCTGGGCTCCACACAGTCTCGCTCGAGGAAAAGATGACAGCCTTCAACAGCAGACACATCGGCGGCTCCCTGGCTTACAATTCTAGAACACAGGCAACTAATCTGTAGAAACAGAAACAAGAACAGCCCTGTCTCAGGGGTGGAGGGCACAGACAGACGGACAGACAGGCTGGCAGGAACAGGGAGGAACATGAGGGAACATCTTGTGACCTGCCTGCCTGGGGACCAGGAATGCAGGTGACATGTCTTTAGCACCCTTCTGTCATGTACTGAGGAGCCACAGCCGTTCATCCTGTCATATGTCATTACTACCTCATTCAAAACGCAAGGGAGCTGTGACTGTGGCAGCAGCTTGTGTGCCCAGTTACTGGACAGATTAAAGCCAAGGGTCACTGGGGCCCAAGAGTCCCAGGCCAGCCTGGGTAATACAGTGAGAACCCATCTCAAATGAATTAACGAATGAATAATACATAAATACACACATACATATGTTACATTTAAGAAAGAGCCAGGAGGGGTTGGCGAGATGGCTCAGTAGACAAAGATGCTTGCTCTTAGGCGTTATGGGCTGAGCTTAATTCCTAGGACCTATGTTCTAGGTAGAGGGAGAAAGCTGACCTCCACACACACACTCTGGCGCATGTGCACGAGCACATAAAATAAATAAGCAAATAAATAAATAGATGTCATAAAAAAATAAAGAGGAGGGGCTAGAGAGACGGCTCAGTGGTAAAGAGCACTGACTGCTCTTGCAGAACACTGTGGTTTGATTTCCAGCACCCACATGGCAGCTAACAACCATCTGTAACTCCAGTTTCAGGGGATCTGACACCTTCTTCTGTCCTCTGCAGGCAATGTGTAACAGGGGTCCAATTACATACATGCAGGCATACAGCTTATACACATAAAATAAATAAATCAAAAAATTTTTAATGAATAAAGAGGAATTTGGGGCTGGGAAATGGTTCAATGGGTACAATCCAAAGCATGCAATCCCAGTGATCTGAGGTCCAATCCCCAAGATCCACATAAGTGCTGGACAGAGGCATTGTCTATAATTCTGGCACTCCTACTGTAAGATAGGAGGCAAAGACAGAGGAATCCACTAGGGAGCTCTTGGCCCAGCAAGCCTGGACTACACAGCACAGCAGCTAACAACAGAAGACCCGTCTTCAAAGGTGTAAGGTAAAGACTAACACACATACAACTGACACACACATATAATTGTATATATGTGTGTGTGTGTCAGTGTGTGTATGTGTGTGTGGGAGAGGTATATAAGCATACCACGTGTGTGGGTGCTCTTACGCCAAAAGAGGGCATTGGATCATCTGGAGCTGGAGTTACAGGTGGTGTGAGCCACTCAACATGGATGTTGGGAACCAAACAAGTGCTCAGGACGAGCATCAAGCTCTCTTAAGCACTGAGCCATCTCTCCACCCCACAAATAACTGTTTTAAAATTCTCATTCACATCCCTCTGGAGGCCACACTGAATACAGTGTCAAAGCAAGAAACAGCCTCTGATGACACAGAGGCCTCCTTTGAAGTAGGTCACTTGAACCCAGAATCCTAAAGTAGGTTTCTTTAAAGGAGAAATAATCTTTAACCCCAGTACATTGGCAGAAAAGGGATGTGTGTTCCAATGCAATAAATCAGGGAGGGTGCTACAAGCAGCTCACAGTACACTTCTACCAATATCTGAGTACTATATTCACATCCCAAACAACTTCCTGCCCCACACTTCAAGGGGCTTTTGGAGCCACACAGCATTCCAGAGGACCCAAATCCCACTTAGTGGTCCCTAAAATTATTCAAAATAGAATGGCCATATGACCTTGGCATGGAGCCAAAAAAAGCTGAAAGTGGGATCTTGTCATATCTTCACATGTGACCTGGCTACAGCATTAGCCACCACAAAAGAAGTATAGACAACACACGATGTCACTGACGCCAACAGGAAAGAAAAATGCTCCATGTCCTCACAGTGAGTTAGTAGACCTGACAAGGGCAAGATTCGGGGCTGTAGCTCAGTGGCAGAGCGCTTGCTTTGCATGAGGACCTAGGCCCAACCTCCAGTACTGTCAAAAAACTAAACAATTTACTTACTTGTGGTTGCATGGGCAGAACTCTGGACTGAGGATATGGCTCAGTCAGTAGAGTGCTGGCCTAGCAGACACAAAGCTCTGGGTTCCATATCCAGCACTGCACTAAACCAAGCCTGGTGGGACACACCTGAAATCTCAGCGCTAAAGGCAGGAGGATTAGAAGTTCAAGATCATTCTTGGCTCTACAGCAAGTCTGAAAGTTTGAAACCAGTATGGGATATATGAAACCTTGTTTCAAAATAATGGGGGTCATAGCGCTAGAGAGATGGCTCAGTTATTAAAAGTCCTTGCTGCTCTTGCAGAGGACCAGAGTTTGGGTCCCAAAACCCACATCAGGCAGCTCACAACTGCCTGTAACTCCAGCTACAGGATCTGACACACAGTTCTGGCCTGTGTGATATACACCCGCCCCAAAATATATACACATAAATATAAATAAAACAAAATTGGGGGGCGGTATTTTTGAGACAGGGTCTCCCTGAAGCCCCAGCTAGCCTGGAACTTGCTATGCAGACCAAGCTGGACTCAAATTCACTGCCTGCCTCTGCCTCCTGAGTGCTGAGATTAAAGGCGTGCACTACCACGCCGGCCGCCAAAGGGGGCAGAGAAAGGCGGATCTCTGTGAGTTCAAGGCCAACCTGGTCTACATAATGAGTTCTAGGACAGCTCGGGCTACAGGGAGACCCTGTCTCAAAAAGACCAAAAGTGTGGGGGGGGGGCAGTAGAGTGCTAATAAAATTAAAAGCCTATAGGGATGGATAGTGTGATAATGAGATGGTGAACTTCTCTTTCTGAATGCCTCTCTTCCTCCTAACCCTCCTGCTTAAAGACTGCCCAACAAATATGAGGAACTGAGTTCAGTCCTCAGCATCCACATTTTTCATGGGCACAGTGTAACCCCAGTGCCAGGATCCCAGAGACCAGCAGACCCCTGGGGCTCCCTAGCCACCAGTCTGGCAGAATCAATGAACCTCGGGCCCTAGCTATACCAGGTCTCAACAAGGTGGACGGCCCCTGAAGAACAATACCCAAGGCTGACCTCTAGCCTCCACACACACACACACACACACGTGTACCTGTACATGTATCCCACATACACAAAGTAGAAAAAAAATGAAAAATGGATTCTAAAATCTTACAAAAACACAAAATCCCTAAAGTAAGCTTGAGAGTTAATTTTGTTATATTATTATTATTTTTTTTTTTGTGTTGGGGGGGGGGGGGTGTGTGTGTGTGTGTGTGTGTGTGTGTGTGTGTGTGTGTGTGTAGTGCACTCACACGAGGGCATGATCTGAAGAGGGGTGTATGCCATAGCAACCATGCAGAGATTCAGAAGACAACCTTGTGGAATCAGTTCTCTCCTTCCACCTTCATATGGTTCTGGGGATCGAACTCAGGTCCACAGGTTTTCCTGTCAAGTGTCTTTACCTGCTGATCCATGTCACTCATCCCACAACTGAACTAAAGAGCACCTAGATTAGTTATTCCCAACTCTGGGTGCATCTGTGAGAGCACTTTGAGAAGATTAACTAAGGAGGAAGGCCTGACCCCTGCATGTGGGGCTGCAGGCACAGACAAGATAACAAGGGTAGGGGAAGAGTGTGGTCATCCTCTCTCTCTGCTTCCTGACCTCCATGCACTCCCAGCATGATGGACCGAAGCCTGGGAAACCAAGAACGAATACATATCGGTCCTGCTGCAGGTTACTGACATCAGGTGTTCTGTCACAGTGACCAAACATCTAACAATGGGAAGACAAGCTTTAAAGGGAAGGAACAGGTTTGGAGAGCTTCTACCACATTTCAAACATCAGTAAGGGCTGGAGATGGAGCTCAGTGGTAGACTGCTTGCATACCGTGCCCTAGGCTTTGTTCCCCTCACCCTCCATTAGGAAACTGGAGCAGGCTGTGAGGCTCCACTGTAAAGAAGTCTTCGTGGAAATCCACCCTAGGAAATCCCACGTCCACTGCACGCTGCGGAAAGAACGGGAGCAGTCTGCACTGAGTATCAAACACAGGCCAGGATCAGGTGGAGGCAGCTTGCTGATGGCAAATCTGTACTGTGCAAAGGAGGGGAACCCCAAAAGGGGCTGCATCTGGTACCCCTTTGCAACTACATAAAGACAAGCGCTAAACACACAGTGAAAAAGGAAACGGTCCAGTCACGGAAGCAGGGAGAAGTACAAACAAGACAAAGCTCTGCCTGCTGGTATCTGGGCTGTCGAGAAAGGAAGTTTAAGCTCAGCCTCCTGGTAACTAGGTCTCTGAGGAATGAAGTTTTAAAAAAGTCTTTTCCCAAGGAGGGGTGAGGAGAAATCCTCCCTACCGCCCCCCAGGCTCCTACACCAACGTCATACCCCAAGGGAACACAAGAAAGGCTGTCATTAATAAATTTCGCTCCACTTTCTTTTCAATGGTGCTGAAAAGTGTATGCAAATCCACCCATAATTAGGTTTAAAAATTCCATTTCATGGGATAATCAGACTTCAAAAAACTCAATTTTAGTTTTAATCAGATTTTAACAAGAATATTAAGTTCATTTCGGTTAGAAAAGGAAAAAAACTGTGAATTTAACACAAAATGTATTCAAGCTTAGCCCTGGGAGATAATTAAATAAAATTAATTTGGCAAGGGTTGTCAGTAAATGGAAAAGGCCGTAAACAAGGGTTCATGTTGCTGACGGAAACGAAAGCAGATCTTACTGTACCCACAGATGTGGGGCTTGCCATGCGCTGGGGAGAGTGGGCACACAGCCCTTCCCAGGGCAGAAGAGACCAGTAGTCCTAACCCCAAGCCCAGCCAAAAAGCTGTAGAAGCCCAGGGAGAAAGAGTAGGAAGAGAACAGCTCACACTCTTGCCAGGAGAGCCTGGGCAGGTCACCCAGGCCTGACTATGCACCCAAACCTGCAGGGCCCCTTGCATACTCTGGGACCCAACATACAGGAATGCGATGGGTTCCATGCAGCCAGCTCCCAGAGCCCAGCCTGCTGGAGAATGGCCTCCACCTGAGGACGTTCCCAGCATGCAGTGAGCAGCTCCTCCCACTCTCAGTTCCCTCAGCCCACACTATGGCACTGGGCCCTGTGCCCATGTTTCTTAATCCTGAAGCTAACAAACAGGTCTTTTCCCCTTCAGAAGTCTCCACAGAAGAGTTTCTCTTCACTCAGTTAACTGAAGGTTGCTTTCTAAGACACCACTGCCCAAGGTCAAGATTACAGAGAGGACAGGTGCTGTCTGCAGGTTGAGGACACCAACCTGTCCATACTACATGTACTCCCAATACCACCACTCTCAGATAAGGGCACAGGCTGCTGGCAGATTCTCCTAGGTCAGGAAAGGGGAAAAACAAACTCTCAGGATCCCAGGGTCAGAAAGCCACAGGGGAGTAAGTTGCTGAGAAGGGTGAGTTCGAGGCTCCATATTTTCAGACTAAAGTTGTTCTGTGTTTATGGAACTGGGGATGAAACCCAGAGCCTTGCACATGCTAGACAGGCGCTCTACCACTGAGCCAAGGTTCCCAGCCCCTTACTGGGGGATTCTAGGCAAGTACTTTTCCATAGAGCCATGGCCCCCAGGCCCTCACTGGGGAATTCTGGGGGATTCTGGGGAGGCATTCTACCGATGAGTTATGCTCTCCATCAAAAAATAAAGCTGTACTGGGCAGAATTGGATGAATTTACTCACACTGTCCAGGTGGCTTGTCTGTATTGCAGTTTTCGACAACTATGACCTGTGATCCACACTGCCTTATAATTTTACTACCTGGTTCTGTATAGAAAAAACTGGTCAGTGGGCCTGAACTCCATCCCACCCCATCATGAGCACCTGCTGCTTTGTTACAGAAATGTAAAGAAAATACACAGTCTACAAGATGGATGAAGAAAGACAATAAGAGTTTTCTGTATCAAATCTGTCCAAACTATCTCACCTCATAACTTGCAGGTAACTACAGGGTGATCCCTGCTGGCAGGTCCTGACACTGCAGACAGGCTACAGTAAACACTAAAACTGCCTAAGTAAAAACAAGGTTGGTAACAGTGCCCAGTGACACGCCTCAAAGCCAACGTTCTCTTAAGCCAATAAAAATAAATAACTAAGCTATGATTTAAAGGGAACGAACACCAATGTGCTACAACTTGTCTACCCTGAGAGGCGACTGGTACATGCATCCTGTAACTGCAATCCCAATAACCAGCAAGATGCTCCTGAGACAAAAGCTCAATAAACTATAACCAGAGAAACAGGAGGAAGCGGGGGAGCGAGGGGGAATCCGGAGAACTGTGTGTCTGAAGTAAGCGGTTCCTATCATTGCAAAAGCAGATGAGCAGCAGTGCACTGGGAAATGAACTGGGCGGGGGGGTTCCATGGAACTGAAGAGGAGTTTGCACTGCATGTAATAAAGAATTGCTAATCTACCTCTACCTCTGCCGCCTCCACGGAGGAACGGTACTGTGTTGCTGCCTCAGAAGTTAAACACTTCCTCTTCTGAGTGACGGTTGCCCATGCTCTGACTGCCCGTGCTCTACCTGGCAGCCTCCATGCCAGGAGTAAGTCCAGACCTGGCTGGGAGGCAGGGCAAAGGTGGTGGGCTGAGCTGGCCTTCCAGCAGCCTGTGCCAAGGTACCATAGATCTGCAAGACATGCTTCCAACTGGTGGGCTTCCTGCCACACATGCACTGCACTGTGCTCCAAATGGGTGGCCCCTGGCAAAGGCAGAACGTGCCAGCATCAGGCTGAACAGCCCACACAGATGCAGGACCTGATGCCTGGCACCAGGTGGCATCAGATGGATGGAGGTTACCAAGGGCAGAGCTCACTGTGCTATATATAGATCAGCCAAGCAGCCCAGCAAGGTGCAGACTCATTGGCTGACCTTGGACCACTGGCCTGTCCCAGAGCCTCTGGTCCCACAGCTTGAGGCAGAGGCTACAGAGCCACAGACAGGTGAGGAAGAACAGGAACTGCTACTGAGGAACAGGCTAGACTAGTCATTATAGCACAGGAACGCTGAAGAGTCTGTCCCACAGGGAGGTGAGGACCCCTCAGAACAAGAAGGGTCTTCAAAAAAGTAGAGTCCAGATTCTCTCAAAAGACACCTGTTTCCAGAACACAGATAGCCTGTCCTCCATTTCCACCAAATCAAATCCAGCAAACACAGCAGGTCTGTCCCCTACCCAATGAGGCTACTATAGAACTTATGCCATAAACACAAGTCACCTGGCTTCTATTAGACTTCTGCTTCTCGCTAATGACAGACTACAGAATGGACATTCCAAAGCTCCAGACACCAGGATGCATGTGCCACAAGAAGCCAGGATCCACAAACTGAGGGCAGAGGCTAGGTCTCCTTCTCTCCACAAGCCTCCAGGGTCCCTCCCAGTCCCAGCACACCTTGGCCTGTGAAACATCAGCCTGGTGAGTTTACACATCTACAACCCCACCTGTCCTGAGATTCCTCACTGTGTCAAAACAGTTTTCCTTCTGGGGACAAGGTTCAGTGGGTAGAGTGCCTGCCTACCATGCATGAAGCCCTGAGTTCTATTCCCAGCACTACAGAAACCAGGCCTAACGGTAGACACCTTTAATCCCAACACTGGGGAGGTAGAGACAGGAGGATCAGGAGTTCAAAGTCATCATTGGCTACGTAACAAGTTCCAGACCACCCTGGCTACATGAGACCCTGTCTCAAAAACCAAAGCCAGCACTGGTAAGATGGCTCAGTAGGTAAAGGCATTTGCAGTTCAATACCCAGAAGCCACACTGTGGCATATAGTCACATGGCACACACACACAAAAATGTAATTAAAAATAATTTTCAAAAAACAGGGACAAAATAAACAACAAAATAAAAACAGTTTTTGCAAAGTTCAGAGATGGGATTCCACAGGGAAAAACATAATGATCAGACAGATCTGGATGAAACTTCCAGGCACATGCTAGAGGTGTGGCCCTGGGTTTTTGGAACTCTTGAACTTGGATGAAGGAGCTGCATGTGTAATGTTTGTCATGTTCCATTGGTATACCACTCAACCTGAGTTTCAACAAGTACTACCTGTCATGACTTCTGCAAATGCCACACTTATGCAAGACCAGATTCCCAGAACATGCTGACAACTGCCACTGTGGTCCCCGCCACACTGGGTGTTCTGCAGACATAGAGAGATGCCTGCAGCCTAGGGCCCGCCACTCTATATCCAACACATGGCACACATGTGCCAGACACACTGAGAGAGTGTAATCATATCAGAATCTTTCTGCTGAATAGGTGCTTCATCTTCTACCTCCCACTACCCAGGCAACACCTCGCTAGTAGGCCCTGGGAACACACACCAGGGTCACGTGAGGCAGACACATGGGCAACAAGGCTGAGCTGTTGCTGTTGAGGCCAGCCTGAAAGCCAGGCTCTCAGTGTGAAGAGCCCCACCCTCCTCCTAGCCAGTCCACCATTCACCTAAGTGCATCCTAGTGTGATGCTGGGGTAAAAGACCAGACTCTCAAGTCCTATAGCTGGCAGCCAGCCTGCCCAGGGTAGCGCTGAGGAATCTGGGCCATGGTCTCGAAGCCCATGCTACCATGGGAAGCCCAGGCCCAAATACCTCACTAAGACACCAGCAACACAGCAGAATGGCTGGGTCTATGTGGGGCAGCTGCGAATAAAGACCTTAGCAGTCCGCTCAACCCCACCCCCCCAAGGGTGGTAGCTAAGCACTGAGGTCAGGCACTGAGATAAGACCCAAACCACCACAAAGATGAGGGTGGAGAACAGCTGATCATGGCAGCCTCCTACCATTTAAATAATTTTGCTCTACTTCTAATAGAACCTTGTCCTGGCTGCAGTTCTGCAAAAAGAGCTCAGCTTCAAGGCTCTGCTGTGCTAAATCTCCACCAGAGTCTCTGAGTGGGCAGGAGTCTGCTGCCCAGGCCCCAGACACCCCTCTAGTAGGTCTTCAGAAAGACTAGAATGATTCTTGGCAGGTAAGTGGTATAAAAGGGGTACAGGAACTCTCAAAGAGTGGGATCTATGTACTGATGACAGTTCCAAGATGCTCAACAGTTAACAAATCTAAAACTGAGGCTGGGCTGACAAGCAGGAAGGTCATTCTGGGCAGGCCAGTATAAAAAAATCTGATACATATGATGGACAAGGCACTCACAGATACATGATCCCAGGTGATGACTCACCGACTCAAAGCCCAAATACTTCTAAGTTGTTCCCCAGACTCTGCAGGACACAAGCCCATCAAGACATGGTGGTTGCTGGGAAATCATCAGGACAGCCAGGTGGGCACAGGCAGTCCCAAAAGAGGCCTCCAATCCTTACTCCAGCTCAGTGGGCTTCACCCCTCCTGGCAAAACTTCCCCTCAGTTCCTCTGTGTGAGCTACTCAACCCCCTAGGGTCCCAGGGCTCTCTCACTATGCCTGGGAGTAGAAAGGCCTAGGCACCCTGGGGTTCCTGGCTTCTACGGAAGGGACAGCAGGTGACAGGACCAACTGCAGGGGCTGAGAAGAAGGTTCAGTCAGTGAAGTGCTTGCAGTACAAGCATGATCCCCAACAGCCACATGAAAAGTTTACAAACAGGCAACACTAAGTGGTTGCCTGCATATATCCAGGGGTACAGCAGTGTAGGCCTAGAATCCCAGCTCTGGTGAGGTGGAGACGGGAGGATCCCTGGAGCTCATTGGCCAGTCAGTCTAACCAGATCAGTGAGCTCCAGGATAACTGATCCTGGATGTGGTCATCCTGTCTCAAAAACTATGGAAGACACAGACTCAAGTCATTGGACATGGTAAATCAAGCTGGTACAGACCTGGAAGCTTCATCCATACTGCCTAGCTTTCATAGTGCTAGAAGGTTCTAAGCATGCTACTGAGAGAGAAAAGTAATCATCAATCTTACCCAGCTGCAAACCCTGAGAGCTACAGTAATGACTGGCCTGACAGGATATGCCTACTGGTGAAATGGTGGCACAGATGATATGAGAGTAACCAACCACTTTCTGCTTGGATGTAAGACCCACTTCACAAGATGAAGCCCATGCTGGTGCTGTTAACTAGGCCAAGAACCCACAGCTAGGTAGGTCAGAGACCCTAGGAGAACCTACTACTATCATTCTGCTAAAGGGACATAGTACTAAACTATCCCCAAGTTGACTCCCAACTCTGACTCCAGGCAACTGGTCAGCAGTTTGACAAGGGCAGCTGCCCACCTTCCTATCACCTACACCACTCCCCGATGCCCATTTGGCCCCCACACATGCTGATAGGTATAATGACCACTTATCTTTTATACCCATAGATTAGTACATCTCTCAACCCTCATCAGAGAAACTTCTTTGTGAAGCAATTGTTGATCACACAGAGACCCACAACTGGTCAACATGCAAAGAATAAGAGACTGTGGGGTGCTCAGCCCTAAATGGGACACTTGTACCACAGCCTTCCTATAAGGCTCAGGAATAACTGTGGAGGAGGGGGTGGAAAGTTCGTAAGAGACAGCAGGTGAATACAGTAAAACAGTATTGACACACACAAATGAACTCACAGCAGGTGGGACTGCGTACACAAGACCTACACAAAATTGAGCAAACCAAACTCCCAGCATGGATGGGGAGGTCTCATGAAGTCCCACCCTAGCTGAGGAGCTACTGGCAACTGATGGCTGTTGGAGAGTCAGTTTTCCTCAGGGATATGGCCTGAGAGGCTACCCATGCTCCAGTAGATGGTCCAACACCCATGTACATACAGGCAACACTAAGTGGACTCAGTGGCTCCAGAAAAATAAGAGCATGGGCCTGAAGAAATGGCTCAGTGGTTAAGACAACTGGCTGCTCTTGCAGAGGACCTGGGTTCCATTCCCAGCACCCACATAGGCCTCTAACAACCATCTGTGACTCCAGTTCCAGGGATCCAACACCCTCTTCTGACCTCCACAGGCATTGCACAACACAGGTGCACTTGCATACATCCAGGCAATACACCTGTACACATAAAATAAAAATAATAATTTGTTTTTTTTAAATGAGAGCATGTGAAGTTAAGAGGGAAAAGTGGACAGGCACAAAGAGGAGATGGAGGGGAAGAGCAGGGGCTCAATCAAAAGACATCGTATGCATGCATGAAATTCTCAAAGAATAACATAATAAAAATGATAGGAAAGGGGAGAGTAACTGAGGGAGATACCAGACATCAACCTCTGACTGCCACACTCATATGCACATGCACCCACCCACACACATGGACACACATACAAACATGGATGCTGCCACAGCCACCTGTCACATGACATGGTCTCCAGAAATGCATCCAGCCTTCAATGCCCTCAAAGCTAAATGCTTTCGAGCTTAGGCTTCAGATTCTGTCAAATCTATTTCAAAGGAGGCAATGGAGACGAGCCCTAGCTACAGAGCTCAGAAGAAAGCCCTCAACACCGCTGCGAGAGCCAAGGGCAGAACAAGAAGTGCTGAGAGCTTCCATGCCAGGGTGCCCTGCCGCGCACCCAGCTGTCTAGGCATGTGTGGAGTCTGTTCTAGAAAGCATTTATCCTTTCTGCTCTATGCCCCACTGCCACATGACCTGCTCTGGCACATTACAGATGGTGGGGATGGCCCTAGCCTTGCCTGCCTGCCCCAACCCACAGACCATGCCCCCGAGGACTGAGACCATCCACCCCAAGGGGGAGGCTATCAGTACTATGAGACACCCACACCCACCTGGAACTCTACATGGGGCAGAGAAGCAGAGGGGCTGCCTCTCCAAGCCCCAAGGGTCAGGAAGGCTCTGTACCCCGCTTCCTGCTTCCCACTGGAAGGCACAAGTATCCATTAACACAACACCCCAAGGGCCTTGTCATGTCTCTACGCAAGCCCAGAGGGTCCAGCCCTGTATCAATCCTGACCAACGAGAATAGAGCCCCCCATGTACTCTCTCAGGATTTATTTCATGTCTGTTGTAGACCACTAAGCAGGCTCTGGAGACCAACCCCACCCTTAGATGGCCAATACAAAATCTTTACAAGCTCCAGGCAGAAAGCAACAGGGGGACTCTGTTGCAAATAAGCCAATATTTAAGGCATTTAAGACCTCCAGTGGGAATGCTCCCAGGGCCTGACCACCACAAACACAAGCATGCAGGGTACATCCCTCTCTAGGCTATGTAGAGAATACAGCAAATGAAGGTTAAGAAAGGGCCACATGCTGCAGACACCGAGATGTCAAACACTTCTCCGTCCTCCACCTCTAGACCCACATCACCTCATCAACACACCTGACAGTGCACCACTTCCAAGCACAGCAGAGCTCTGAGTACCCATCAACAGGACACCCAGGTCATTACAAACCTCAAGCAGAGAAAGCAGGTTGGCAGAAGTGTGTGGTCTGGTGAGCCAATTAGCTACTGCCCTGGAAGAAACCCAAGCACTCACTCTCCTCATTGTCCCCCTAATTGGCCTGGCACGTCAGGGAGGCTGGTACCCAGGACATGTCATCTGGCCATGGGCTTTAAGGAAAGCGTCCAGGTCAGCACTCACTGGCTCCTAACTCTGACTCCAGGCAACTGGTCAGCAGTTTGACAAGGGCAGCTCCCCGCCTTCCTATCACCTACACCACTCCCCGATGCCCATTTGGCCCCCACACATGCTGATAGGTATAATGACCACTCAGTGGGGTCTGAAGCAAGGCCAGGCTCAGGCACAAAAGACAGAGTCAGGAGCCAAGCAGCAGAGGCATCTTGGCCAGCAGCAAACTATTCCCTCTACAAAACACAGGCCTGAGTACAGAAGGCCCACCACTTACTCAGAGTCCATTTAATAAGGCTCTCACCTCCATTTGAATTGCTAAGTACAGTGTTTAAAAAACCAGACCACTGAAGACACTCTCCACTCCCTGTTGTGACTCACTCTGGATCTCTGCTAGAACTTTCGAAAGCACACTTACCCAATTAAGTGATGAGCTTGCATACCCTGATTGAAATGTGCGGAAATAATGGCGTTCCTGAAGGACAATTTGGCGCCCGCTATCAATTCTGAATGCACACTTTCTTTAGAACTAAAGAATTCTGCCTTTAGGATTTTATCCAACCATGACTATTTTGTTTTGTTTTGTTTGGGGGGGGGCAAGTTAACTGTCCCTCAACAGGAAGGATAAAGGAAACTGGTCCATCCAAACTGTACAGAAATGGGGAGCACCTCATATAGTCCAACAGTAGAGTCTCTACTGATATAGGTATACTGCCAAAAATTAACTGGTGGGACTAAGGATGTGGCTCAGTTGGTAGAGGCCTTACCTAGCATGCACAAAGCCCTGGGTTTCATCCTCAGCACTGTATAAAGTAGACACCATGGCAAATATCTATAGTCCCAGCACTCAGGAGGTAGAGGCAGGAGAATCCCAAGTTCAAGGTCATCCTTGGCTACATAAGTCAACCCCTCAAGACTAGCTTGGGCTACATGAGACTCTTGGCTACATAAGTCAACCCCTCAAAGCTAGCTTGAGCTACATGAGACCCTGTTACAAAAGAATAAATTTAAAAAATTCAACTGACAGCCTGGTGTTGGCTCAGTGGTAGAGTGTTTGCCAAGCAAATTTGAGTCCTTGGGGTCAGGCCTGTTATCTTAGCAAACCTGAGGCCAAGACAGGAGGATCACAAGTTCAAGGCCAGCCTGTGATAGCTAACAAGTTTGAAGCCCACCTGGGTAACTTACTGAGACTTTGTCCTTAAAAAAAAAGTTTAAGAAACAAAGTTACAGAGCTAGGGTGAGCACACTTGAAGAGGAAGAGTACACAGGGGTGTGTGTGCACACAGTTCTAGAAGACAGACAGGAAACGTACCCACCAAGGCCTGGAAAGGACTGAGGGAACCTAAGTACTGTCCACCCTTGAACATAACAGAGAACAGGGGGCTGTGGCTGTGGCTCAGTATATAGAGTGCTTGTCTAGTGCACACAAAGTCCTGGGTTGCATCCCTAGCACTGCATTAACTAGGACAGGTGGTTCACACCTGTCATCCCAGCACTTGGGAGGTAGATGCAGGAAAATGAGGAGTTCAAGCTCACCTTCAGCTACATGGAGAGACTGAGGCCACCCTGGGCTATATGGACCCTATATGTGTTGTCTGCATTCTGAGCATTTACCCCTCCAGCAAAACAAGCCAAGAAGTTCTGAGAGTTTTTCTGAGACAGTCTGTTGGAAGTAGGTGACAGAAAACCTAGGACTGGGAACAGGCATCTGAAGTGGGCCAATCTTTTGGCTCTGAGCCCTCAACCTGTGAGATCCCAAAGCCAACTCCAGCTGACAATGTCTGAGCTGGATTGTAGGACGCCCAGCTGGCGTCCACTGGAGAACTGCTTGCTGTGCAAAAAAAAAAAAAAAAAAAAAAAAAACCCAACCACATCTGGTATAAGGGTGAGAGCTGAGCAGGCGGCTGTAAGCACAGAGGGAAGGGTCTATTTTCTCCTCCCCAGTCTCTCGCCACGTCCCGGCATTATTAGGTCATCCGTAATTACAGTCAGCTGCATCTCATGTTTGCAGAGCACAGATCTTAGACATATTGTGTTAAATTTATCCCTAAGTATTTCGCAGCTCTAATGCTCTAGCCGCACCATGTCCTTCCAATAGTTCACCACCAGTACTCAGAAAAACCGGCTACTCTGGTGCCCTGTCACTGAATCTCAGGACCCTGTTGACCCTACTGAATCCAAACAGAGTTTCAATGATACTTCAGGAATTCCTACATGATTATGTCATCTCCAAATAGCACAACCTATTCTTTTGGAGTTTTTTGTTTTTGTTTTTTAATGTGTATGAGTGTTTTGCATGTACGCAAGTGCACCTGTGCCATGAAACGCCCATGAAGGCCAGAAGAGTGCATCAGAGCCCCTAGAACTAGAGCTATGGATGGCTGTTAGTTGCCATGTGGGTGCTGGGAACCAAACTCAGGCCCTTTGCAAGAACAGCCAGTGCTCTTAACCACTGTGCCATCTCACCGGCTTTGTTTGCTTTGTTTGTTTGTTTGTGATACGGTCTCCCTATAGCCCCAGCTGGCCTGAACTCGCTACTGTAGACCAGGCTATCCTTGAATTCACAGAGATCTCTCTGCTTCTGCCTCTGCTTCCCAAGTGCTGGGATTAAAGGCATGTACTACCATGCCCAGTCTCTGTTCTTCTTCAGGGGAGGAGGGAGGGGAATATGTGCACGTGTGCTGGGTATTAGAACTCAGGTCCTCAGGGCTGGAGAGATGGCTCAGCAGTTAAGAGCACTGGCTGCTCTTGCAGGAGACCCAGGTTCAAATCCAAGCACCCACATAGTGGCTAACAACCATCTAAAACTCTAGTTCCAGGGAATCTGATGTTCTTGTCTGACCTCCACAGCTACTGAATGACACAAGTAAACTTAACACACATGTAGACATAACACTCATACACATAAAATTAGAAATAAAGTTTTAAAATAGGTGTGAGGTTAATCTTCAGGGTCAACTTGACTGGATGTAATATCAACCAAGAGAAACATGGCTGGGCATGTCCATGAGGGTGTTTACAGGGATATTTAACTAAGGTGCCCCACCAACCCTAAATGCAGGAGCCACCAGGGTTGGAAAGAGGGCTCAGTGGTTAAGAGCACTGACTGCTCTTACAGAGGACCCAGGATCAACTCCCAGTACCCACATGGTGGCTAACAATCATCTGTAACTCCAGTTCCAAGGGATCCTAGGTCTTTTTCTGACCTCCACAGACACATGACACAGGTGCCCTTACAGGCATGCAGGCAATACACTCATACACATAAAAAATAAATTTAAAAAAAAGTGTAGGTGACACCATCCCATGGGCTGGGGTCCTGGACTGAATAAAAAGGAGACAGCGAGCTGAGCAGCAGCATCCATCTCTCTCTGCTTCCTGACTGTGGATGCCATGTGAGCAGCTGCCTCACGCTCTTGCCCCCATACCTTCCCATGATGGACTGTACACTCAAACTGGAAACAAAATAAGCCATACCATCTTTACATTGTTTTGTCAGGCATTTTGTCACAGCAATGAGGAAAGTAATGGATACAGTTGGCTGAGCATCCCAGGGCAGCCAGGGCTCCATCCTCAGAAGACCTGCTCCAAACACATGCAGCACTCGGACTGCAGGGCACAGCAGACTCTGAGACAGGCCACTTACAGGTAGGGGAGGCAGAGGACAGGCCTAAGCAACAATCTGCCTGCCCATGAGCAGGCAGCCACCAGGACTAGGCCCCTCTCACATTGGTCAGCAATGATGCTAATAAGTTCATTCCCTCGGGGGGGGGGGGGGGGGGGGGGGCAGTGGGTCCTAGGTCAGGCTGCAAAGGGTGTCCCTAAGGATCCCTGAAGAAAGTTGGATCATCAGGGGGGCAGTGCCACCTAGTGGTAGCTGCACCCAGATCGCACAGAGCCCAGAGCCCAAGTCCTACAGGCCCCAAGATGATGGTACAGGCTTACATGCAGGAGTACTGCTTCTCGGGGCTTGGTCAGTAAGAGCTAGCTGATCTTTTCAGTTGCCCAGGCACCAGTAGGGGGTGGGTCCTTGAAAAGGTACAGTCATGTATGTGTACATGTGTGCATACATGCATATAAGAATGAGTGAACAGGCAAATGTATAATTCTTCCTGTAGGGACACAGACCCAGCACTGAAACCCAACTTTTCCCTACCCTTACATTTCTTCTACATGCCCAGTACCACAACCAATCTCATTACACACAGGCTTCAGAGTCACTCACCTGCCCTACAAAGAAAGTTCCAACAGCTGCCCAAAACTTGACCACAAGAAAGGGAAAGAAGGTGGACAACATGGCTTAGCGGGTAAAGGCACTTGCTGCCAAGCCTGACGACCTGAGTTCAATCCCCAGGAGTCAAGTGGGGGAAAGAATCAACTCCTTAAGTTGCCTCTGACTTTCACATGCACTTGCACATGGACACACACACACACACACACAGACAGACGCACGCACGCACACACACACTAAACAAAGTATAAAAAGAATTTTTTTTAAAAAAAGAAAGCCAGCTGAGCATGGTTACACGTGCCTTTAATTCCAGCGCAGGCAGACCTCTGTGAGTTCGAGGCCAGTTTGGTCTACATAGCAAGTTCCAGGCCAGCTGAAGATACAGGGAGATCCTGTCTCAAAAAGACAAGAAAGGGCTGGAGAGATGGCTCAGTAGATAAAAATACTGGTTGTTCTTGCAGAAGACCTGGGCTCATATCCCAGCACCCACATGGCAGCTAATAACTGTCCGTAACTCACCTACATGCAGGCAATACACACATACACATAAAATAAAGATAATAAAGAAAAAAAACCAAAGACAGGAGAGAGAGAGAGAGAGAGAGAGAGAGAGAGAGAGAGAGAGAAAGCCAGGGCCAGGTGTAACTGCACACGCCTTGAATCCCAGCACTCAGGAGGCAGAGCCTCTTTCACAACAACAACAACAAACAAAAAAAAAAAAAGGAGGGGGAGAGCCAAATTTTTCATCCTATCAGGGAATCTCAATTTTCTCCAAATTCTGTGTGTGACCACACCTGGCTAGGTTGTTTTTTGTTGTTGTTTTGGTTTGGTTTGGGTTTTTTTTTTCCCAAGGAGAATTAGCTGGGGACTGAACCCTGGGCTTCACACAGACTAAAAGCAAACTCTAGCAAAGATCTAAACCCTCAAACCACAGGTTATTGTGATGAGGGGCCACATTTAGAGCTGCTGATCTGCATCCCGCAGGGACAAGTATAACCATGGGAATGGAACACAACTCACATGGGGTCCAGAACGGACTCCTGTGGTACACAAGGAAGCAAGCGACGGGGAGGCTACCAAAGGCACCAAACAGCTGCAGCAGCCCAGGGCAGAGCACGTATGATGCTAAGCATGAGAGGAAAAGCCAGCCCGAAGCGAAGCCCACAACCCGGGGAGACAAGGGAACAGTGCACAAGGGCAGTGTCCTCTGCCTCCAGAGAGGCCGGTCACCCAGGAGGCGCCTCCTAAGGACAAGCTCCTGCTGGGCCACTTAGGCACAGCTGGGAGAAGTTCCTTACTCCTTACATCCAAGGAGAGGGACCTGGGGCAGTGTGGTGCCTGGGAAAGGTCTCCTCAGCTTCCCCAATGAGGACACAGAACACTACAGTATCCATTCCTCCCTCCTGCCTGACCCTAGGCAGGTTGGGCATAGGCACACAACCACCCAAGGACTAGCTTGCCTTCATTCCAGGCACACTGTCCACAAAGCACTTGAGTGGGGAAACAGGTCTGAAGGGCTCAGAAAGCCACCAGGCATTTCAGTCTGGCCACAGTGGCCTGCACCACTCCAGCCAGAGCGGCAGCTCCAACAGCCTGACTGATACTAAGTACCATGTGGCAGGTAGCAGGCACATGAGCACACTAGCAAGAGAGTGACCAACAGGTTTGGTCCAACTGAGCATGAGGGGCCTCTGATCACTCTCATAAGAATGAAGTCACGGAGGTGTTTCGTCTGAGCAGAGCAGCCCAGGAGCAGGAAGGACCCTTGCCAGCAGCTAATGAGGCCAGAGGACAGGATGAAGCACACAGCCTGCTGGGCTGGCCTCCGAGAGTTGAAGTTCTACAGATAGGCTGAAGAGGAAAAGGCTCTGTGATTTAGTGATAAGAAAACCAAGACACACTGTCAAGTGACAGAATGGAAGGCAATGCTGTGATCAGAAGGTGGCAATTCCAGAGCCAGCGTGGGATGGTCTGATGACAGGACAGCTGAGCTCAGACAGAATCTCAACCCTGGCCTCCTTTCCCAGGGCAGCTAGAAAGACAACCTGGAAGCCAGACGTCTTAAAACAAAGGGCTGCTCGAACCCCGCAGGCCTGTGCCCAGGATCCAAAGGTTCATCCCAATCTCTCAGACCTGAAACACACGTGGCCCCATGAAATGTGGCAGCCAGGCCAAGTCTCAGGGGTTCTCAGCAGGCCAATACTGAGCCACTATTAGGACAGATGAGGAGTGGGTCGATGGGGTGGCTAACAGGATCAGCCCTATGTTTCCCACGTATCCAAATATACAGTGCCCAGCAGCTCTGACCCGCAGCACATGCATGCCTCCACCCTCAGCTGGCACAGACCAGCTACACAGGATGCTACAAGGGCCTGAGTGAGATAAGAATCCTCTAGTAAGTTGGGGCTTTCAACTAGGTTCATCCCAAGAGGTTATCATCACTAAAAAGACGATTTCCCCTCAAAGCAATGACTTCTTCACACACACAAGGTACTGTGATGGTGCAGGCAGTGAGACATGCCTGCCCCCTGCCCCGTGGATAGGCAGGTTTTCTATAAAGATGTCCTTACCAATTCAACAGGAAGAGTGACTTAGCTCCACCTCCCTCCTGTGTGAAGCACCTCAATACACCTGGACGAGGTGGGGCAAGAGCTCCTACCCAGAACCCACAGAGGAACCTGCCTGCCCTATCCTCAGGACTCCAAGCCAGAAGGCCCTGGAATCAATGGCCCCAAGAGGAAACAGGGCACACCTACCTGAGGTTCAAACCCATGGTCTGGTCCAGTCTCTCCCAGCTCTGTAGCTTCGTCAGCAGCTTCTAGAAAGACAATTACAGCCATCACCATCTTCTGCCAAACAACTATCACATAAAACTAACAATGACACTGGCACACTGGCAATACAATGAGTCCTTGTCCCTGTCTGAGACTGGAGGTGTGAAAGGTCTGATTCCAGGTGACTGGACTACTTCATCAGCCAAGGTTATGGTACACAGCCCACCACAGCCTCACTTCCTCCTGCTCCTTCCCACTCCCACCAGGCAAGTCAAGTCAAATGCCCAGGATTCTGAGGGTACCACAGTCCCGCAGCAGTGCATGCCAGGTGCAGACCCAGTCCTTACTCCCCCAGGGCCAGTCTCTCTCCACTTTCCAGGAGCCTCTCAGAAGGCCAAGCACCAGACAGATAGGCTTGGAAAAGCCACGTTTTCCCCATGTCATGGTAGGACAGGACCATCAATGACTTGGGAGGGGACAGTCAGTCCTCTGGGGCAGGCAGGGACAGTAAGGTGCATGTGCCTGTTCCATTCAGACTTCAACCTATACATTTCTCCACCCTTTAGAACTGAAACAACCAGAGGACGAAAACCAAGTACTTCAGATCAGTCACACATATAGGCGCCCAGCACAAGACTGTTATCAGGGGTTCACTCAAAGTCCTGGCCCCAGGGCTGCCCAGAAGGGTAGAGGAGCTTGCCACCAAGCCTGGTGACCTGAGTTCGATCCCCAGAATGCACATGGTTAGAGGAGAAAACCAACTCATGCAAGTTGTCCTACAACCTCCACACAAACAGGGTGGCACACATGCATGCATATATACATATAAACTAAGAAATTTAAAAAGAACTCTTTTAAGGGACATGAAGGTGCACAGCTGCTACCTGTCCTAGAGCCAGAGCTATGACGCAGCTGCTCCATACTAGGCCCTGATCTGAACACTCCACATGAGACAGATGGGGGCGGACTGCTGCAGCGTCAAGTTCTCCACACAGGGCTCAAACCATTCTAGACTCTAAACCTCAAACACTGTGAAAAAACAAAACAAACCAAAAACACTGTGTCGGAGCTGGACCACATAAGTACCCACACCCACAACAGGAGGCTCGCAACCACCTGAATTCCAGCTCCAGGGGATTCAATGCCCTCTTCTGGCCTCTGTGGGCACATATACACATATGGTGTATGTATACACACTCACACACACACACACACACACACACACACACACACTCTAAAAACACTGTCTAGGTCTAATATAAATTATACTGCTAAACTGCCATGCACTATTTGCACTTCTGAGAGTAGACTCAGGGACCAAGCTGGGCTCCCTTGTTTCAAATTCCAACAAATTTATTTCACATGGTCTTCAAGACACTGAGCTGGGGCAGGCCTGCCCCCTGGCTCTGTAATGAGGAAAGAGAACAGCAAATATCTAGGAGCACTAAAAACACTGGGCCCTTGAGAACAGCTAGAAGGTAAACCATTTCCAACAGAGGCCCCTACTGTTTATCCTATGTTATAAAAATGCCTGTGGCCCTGGTGTGGTGGTGCATGCCTTTGACCCCAGCACTCAGGAGGCAGAAGCAAACAGATCTCTGTGAGTTCCAGGCCTGCCTGATCTACACAGAGAGTCCCTGTCTCAAAAACAACAAAAAGATGCCGATGGTGGGAATAGGAAGCTGGACACTTCCTCTGGGAACTCCAGCATGGCTGTTTCAGCGGGGCTACCCCAGTCATCTCTGCTGGATGCTGAAAGCGTTCAGTTGGATGGTTTGCCAGCTGCTGCTTCTCTCAGCAGCAGCTTACTGTTTTTTCTTTTAATTCTGCTTGCTATCCACTTCATAAACACACTCATTCAAAATTGAAAGTACGGCTATCACAGATTATTCACTGGACAGCACACTAGAGCAAAGGACCAAAGGACATGCCAGGACTTGTGCCTAGAGAAGCCAGCCTCTAAGATGGGCCTGTGTGGGAAACTGTGAAGAGCCATGGGCTGGTGCCCTGGCTGGTCCCTGAGGACCCCAGCACCAACAGGCACACAGTTGTCCTGGGCCTCTAAAAATATTTTTAAAAAGAAGATAGGATATGGCGGCAGATGGATCTACATAACAAGTTCCAGGCCAGCTAGGGCTATAGAGAGATCCTGTCTCAAACAAACAAACAAAAAAAAACAACAACAACAAAGACAAGGCTGAGGAGATGGTTCGGTTGGGAAAGTGCTTACCACACAAGCATGAGGACCTGAGTTCAGATCCCCAACACCCACATAAAAAAAATAAATAAATAAAAAATAGAAAACTGGGCATAAGCTGGGTATGGGCACGCACATGCCTTTAATCCCAGCACTCAGGAGGCAGAAACAGGTGGATCTCTGTGAGTTCAAGGCCAACCTGGTCTCCACTGGTCTCCATAGTGAATCCAGGCTAGCTGTGGCTACAGGGAAACCCTGTTTCAAAAAGACCAAAAAAAGCCGGGCATGGTGGCACACACCTATAGTCCCAGCACTTGGGAGGCAGAGGCAGGTGGATCTCTGTGAGTTCAAGGCCAGCCTGGTCTACACAGTGAGTTCCGGGACAGCTGGAGCTACAAGGAGACCCTGTCACAAAACAAAACAAAACAAAACAGAACAAACAAAACAAAACAACCAAAATAAATAAATAAATAAAAGGCCAAAAGTAAAAAGCTGGGCAGAGGTACATAGAGGTATACCTGAATCATAGGACTTGGAGAACAGACAGGCGGATTCCTGAATCTCACCGGCAACTAATTAGACTAGCTAATTAGTGATCCCTGGGTTCAATAAGAGACTCTGTTCTCAAAACAGAAGGGGGAGAGGTCAGAGGCCCCTGAGGCCCCTAAAACAAGCAATCCCACTGCTGTTGGCTGCCCACCAGAACTACAGGATGAGATCCTCCTTCTAAAGATGCCACGCCTCAGTTGCAAGACATGGAGGAATCAAGCTGGAACTGAACTAGAAGCTTCCTCCCTGATGACTGGTCCTTACTGTACTGCAGGGTGCCATAAGGAATGCAGGGGAGAACTTGACAGAGTCTTGCTCAGCTGTGTACAACATACTGACCAACCAGGTAACACACGCCCAAGATGCAACAGTGGCAAGTGTGTTATGGGATAGCCAACTGCTTACTGATTGGATCTGATGCATGTGACATCAGCAGGAACCCCCGTCTGGTACCATAAACCCAGCCAAAGCCAGTGGCTGGATATGTCACAGACCCTAGTATAGAAGCAACAACTGCTGCTTTGCTAAATGGACATACTGGGCTACACAGCCTTCTATACAGCTATGTTTACAGCCCACAGAATAGTACTGTCAGCTTTAGTGAGAGACGCTTCTATCTACAGTGGTCAGCAGTGACTGCAGAGACTCACAACTGCTGCTTCTGCTCACCATACCATCACAGGACCCCAGGGGTGACCAGATATCACATGGGACAGATGTGCTCTAGAAGCAAGGGATAGCCCTGGTGGCACAACTCACCTCCTTCTCCAACTCCAGGTCAACCAGAGCTTCCTGCATCTTCTCCTGGCGGCCCAGTTTCCTCTGCAGGCCTTCCAGCTCCTCCGTCAGCAGCCTGTTGGTTTCCCTCATCTCCCTAAAGGCCAGAACGCCAACAGTCATGCTGGAGACAAGCAGAAGGGACACCCACCCCAGAAACCCAGTTCCAGGTAGAGGGAGCAAGCTAGACCCCAGGTCCTCACCGCAGATGAGTGTTCTCCTCACGAAGTCGCTTCAGCTCCCGCTCCATCCTAGGCAGCTGCAGCAGCTGCGACTTCATGCTCTTCACCACGGCCGCATCCTGCTCTTGCAGGCACAGCTTCTGCTCCAAGTCCTAAAGGAAGCAGAGAGGAGAAATGGGAGTAGCCAGGAGACACAGGAAACGTGGCCTCTGTCAGTAGAGGCTGGCCTGAAGAACACATGCTGGCCCTCCAACTACAGAAGGTTCTAGAAAAAGGACAGTGACAGTGAGATTGTGATGGTCAGGTTGAAGAGAAGAGAGACGAAAGGAAAAGGCAGCAGTAACTAGAAGACAGCTTAGTCAGTAAGTGCTTGCTGTGCAAGCATGAAGCCTTAACTTCCATCCCCAGGACTCACATTAACAAAGGGGGGTGGGGCCAGCTGTGGTGGCGCACCCGTTTAGTCCCAGCACTGAGGAGAGAGAGGCAGGCAGATCTCTGTGAGTTCAGGGCCAGCCTGGTCTACAAAATGAGCTCTGGGCCAGCTGGGGCTATAGGCAGACCCTGTCTCAAAAAAAAGAAAAGAGAACAGAAAAGAAGAAAGGGGAGGGGAAGGCAGGGGAGGGGAGGAGAGGAGAGAAGAGAAAAGGAAAAGAGAAGAAAAGAAAGAGAAGAGAAAAGAAAACAAAAGAAAACAAAAGAAAAGAAAAGAAAAGAAAAGAAAAGAAAAGAAAAGAAAAGAAAAGAAAAGAAAAAAGAAAAATCGCTTTAAAAAGGGGGGGAGTAGGTGGCTAGTAATGGGGGCTGGGGAGATAGTTCAGCAGTTAAGAACACTTGATGTTCAGGCTGGAGAGATGGCTCAAGGGTTGGGAGCACTGACTGCTCTTGCAGAGGACCCAGGTTCGATTCCCAGCACCCAGATGGCAACTACAAACCATCCTTAACTCCAGTTCTGGGGGAATCCAACTCCCTCTTCTGACCTCCACAGCATGACACAGGTGCACTCACACACACACAGGCAATACACTCATACACATAAAATTAAAATAAAAAATTAATATATATAAAACACTCACTGTTCTTCCAGAGGACCGGGTTAGATTCTCAGCACCTACATGGCAGCTAACAACCATCTGTAACCCCAGTTCCAGGGGATCCAACAACCTCTTCTGACCTTTATGGGTATTGCATGCACATGGTACACTTACATACATGCAGGCGAAACATTCATACACATGAAATAAAAAAAATTTTTTTTTTTTTTTGGTCTTTTTGAGACAGCTGTAGCCACAGCTGTCCTGGAACTCACTATGTAGACCAGGCTGGCCTTGAACTCACAGAGATCGGCCTGCCTCTGCCTCCCAAGTGCTGGGATTAAAGGCATGTGCCACCACACCTGGCATAATATATTTTTTTTTAAAGGAGGTTAAGAATGGGGGGACTGGAGAGATGACTCAGCAGCTAAGAGCACTGGCTGCTCTTGGAGAAGACCCAAGTTGAGTTCCCACCACCCACATAACAGCTAACAACAGCAACTCGAGTTTCAAGGGATCTGACACCCTCTTCTGGCCTCCACAGGCAGTGCACAACATATGTTGCATGTACATACATGCAGGCAAAGCAGCCAAACATATAACATTTTTAAAAATAAAATAAATCTTAAAAATAAACTTTAAAAAGTGAAGGGGATAAGAGATAGGAAAGAGAATTACTGAATTAAAAACTAATTTTGTTTGAAAATGCCATAATGAAATACTGTCTATGCTAACTTACTATTTTTTAAATGAAAGAGTAATAAAATAAAAAATTTAATTTTTGAAATAGGGCTAGAGAAATGGCTCAGAGGTTTAGAAGCAAGCACTAGTCTTGTACAGGACCTGAGTTAGGTTCCCAGGATCTATGTTAGGTGGCTTGCAACCACCTGTAACTAGCTCCAGGGGATCCAACTTGTCTGGCTTCCTCATGCACCTGCGACTCGTGTATACACCCCACACAGGTACATACAGATACACAATTTTTTTGAAATAAATAAACCTTTTTTATTTCAAATGATATCAGGGAGCCACAAAGGTCTTCTTGTCAGTGGCCTCCACGGCCCAGAGCCTCTACGAAGCCTTCCCAGGACAGACCAGCTATGTTTCTCAGCTGTGGCCTTGTCATCAGCTCTAGGGCAGCCCCACCACTGCACCCCAAAAGCCAGTATCTACACCACTATCAGTCCTTCCAGTGCCCATTCACACACTGTCCAGTCTTCTGGACCCCCAAACCAGGAGCCCATGTCACATTCAGCCCACACACATGATGGGGCAGAACTCCCTTCTGGATATGTGCAGTCTGCTGCTGCCCCAGGAGTTAAACCTGCAGCAGCTGTGTCTATTCTCACTGTGTGACAGACTCTCCTATACCACACCTGTCACCTTGAACTTCAACAGGATAATAGCACTGGCATCTGGTGACAAGTCACTGAACAGGCTGCATATAAAACCAGGACCAAAGCAACTGGTCAACAAGCCCTCGTGGAGCCTAGCTTCATCCAGGCACTATGTGAGGTGGTAAGAACAGAGCGATAGAGAGGACTGTCAAGCTGTGGTGGGCTGAGGATTGCAGAAGCAAGGACAAGGCCAGGGAGAAGGTTAAGTAGGAAGCCAAAGGGGTTGGAGTAGAGTGGAGACACAGGATTGGCCAGTAGCCAAGGACAGCAGGAGCCAAGCCTACAGCTTTGGGGTTGGCCCAGATACACACAAGCAGGGGCAGCAAGAAGCCAACTGACACAGGCATCCCGTGGGTCTAGACATTGCTCTAGCAGGTGGCCATGGAAGAGACCTGAAGGCACCATCTCTTCAGCAACATTGCTAGAGTGAAGGGAGAGGGCTTGAATTTGCATTAGACAGAATGGCTAGGAGACTCAGCTTAGCCACGTGCTGGCTGGGCAACTGCGAAAGGATTTCTACCTCTCTAAACCTGCTTCATGTAGCCAAAGTCAATCTGGAACTTATGATCCTCTGCCTCAGCCTCTCAAGGGCTGGTATCACAGGTATGTCCCTGGGTCCAGCTCTCTGAGCCTAGATTGCAGTGTCTTCCGTGTTGACATTTTCCTGTGGGTTCCTAGCAGGTCCGGATCACCAAAGTACCAGATTCCTAGGAGTGCAACACTCACTGTGGCCTCCCCAGTACCCAGCATGGGGTTTGGCATACAGAGGACAATGTCTAAACACAACATTGAGCACACCACTGCTGAGAAAGGCCTGTGAGTGACAGGAGGCTGAGGTCCCCTGCTTCCTATGGAAGTAACAAAAGCTAGGGAAGAGCCTACCTTAATTTTCTGCTCCTGTTCTGCTCTCTCTTCTTGGCTGGCCTGCAGCTCCTGGATCTTCTGATTTGCCTCCTGCCATTTCCTAAGGGTGAGTATGTGACAGGTCAGCCCATGATGCCCCTCAACCTGAGCCCCTACACATCCACTGTAGGGGAACTCCAAGTCCTAGGCCAGTCCCTGCACTGGCTCCAAGGTGTGGTCTCATCTGATGGGATGAAGGGTGAGCCCAGTCCACCTGTGGCACCAGCCAGGTCTCATCTTTGGTATCTGCCACTCCTAATGCCACCACAGGTAGCAGAGGAGACACAGGCCTGCCCACACTAAGGGCAGATTGTGCCCAGACAGCACCTGGCTAGGGCAAGGGCAGTCCTTCAAGGGAGACTCCAAAGGGTCCTGACTGACACCCACAAACCATCACACACCCCTGTACTCTGCGCCTAGAATGGCTTACCCAGTCACAGCCACCCCTGCATCCTAATTTAGCTCAGTTAGACCTTCTCAGGAAGCTGGTTCCAAAAAGCACAATGCCCCAGGAAAGAAGGAACTGAGCTGCTACCCTCCTGCTCTGGTACTCACAGTACCAAGTCCAGAGGTCTCACTATGTGTCCCTCCTGCAGTATATGGACAAGGATGGTCTTAGGACTGACACAGACTGGTGCCCACTCTCACCGCTGCTGCAGGTCCAGTTGTTCCTTCAGCTCCTGCTTCTCAGACTCTAGACGTTTCACCTGCACCTCTTGGTCCATCATGCTCCACTGCAGCTCAGAGACACGCCCCTTGAGTGTGTTAATCGTCTGGAAGCAGAGGACACTGGATGCTCACTGAGGTCCATATTGCATATGGACCAAGTTCCCAGGCATGGCTTTTACACACAGAGATCAAGGTTAAAGGAAAGGGAGGGCACTTCACCTAAGCTACTGGGACAGAAACAGAGCCCACCTGTCCTGGAAACATGTGCCAGGTAGACAACACACCCTCAGGAGCATCCCAGCCCAGGTATGCCTTGTGCTCCTTATAAGCTGACAAAAGTGAGTCACAGCCAGGCCCTCTGGGAAAGCCAGTCCTAGCCACAATGGACTTCTAAGGCCTGGTAGCCTCCAAACACAGTACCACACACCCAGCATCCCTGTATTCCAAGAGTTCACTTCAGACTTCTCTCCACTCCTCAGGTCTCCTCACACTCCCTAACTACCCATTAGCAGACATTCCAAGAGGACGTAATTCAGAATGGAAGGACAGGAAGGTCCTGACCAAGACACAATAAACAGGAGACCCAAAGCTGTCCTCAGAACTGTGCTACAGAGCTGGGCCTGGTGGTATATGCCTGTCATCCCAGCTACGTGAAAGACTGAGGTCAATGAATTAAAAGTTTAAGACAAACTGGAGCTGGAGAGATGGCTCAGTGGTAAAGAGCACTGGCTGTTCTTGTAGAGAACCTGGGTTCCCATCACCCGCATGGCAACTAACAACCATTCATAACTCCAATTCCGGGGGAATTCAACACCCTCTTCTGTCCTATGTGGGCACTGCACAACACAGATATACTTACACACATGCAGACAATATACTCATACACATAAAAAATAATAGCCGGGCATGGTGGCACACACCTGTAGTCCCAGCACTTGGGAGGCAGAGGCAGGTGGATCTATGTGCATTCAAGGCCAGCCTGATCTACATAGTGAGTTCCAGCACAGCTGGGGCTACAGGGAGACCCTGCTTCAAAAAGACAAATAATAATAATAATAATAATATTTTAAAAATTTAAGATAAACCTGGACTATAGAGTGACTTCAAAGACAGCTTGAGCAGCTTAGTGAGAATTTGCCTCAAAATAAAAAGTAAAAAGAGCCAGGCGTGGTGGTGCACACTTTAATCCCAGCAGAGGCAAAGGGCAGGTGGATCTCTGTAAGACCAAGGCCAGCCTGGTCTACACAGCAAGTTCCAGGAAGCTAGGGCTACAGAGAGACCCTGTTTCAAAAATAAATGTAAAGAGAGGTCTGGGTATGTAGTACAATGGTAGAACATCCCCCAGTGAGTAGCTCAGCAGTAGAGTGCCTACCAGCACACATTAGGCCTTGGGTTCAACCCAAAAACACAACAACAAAAACCTATACTATAAAAGCCACCCAGGGGGGCAAGAGATGGCTCAGTGGTTAAGAACACTGGTTGTTCTTGCAGAAGACCCGGGTTTGAATCCCAGCACCCACATGGCAGCTAACAACTGTCTGTAACTCCAGTCTCAGGGGATCCGACAGCCTCTTCTGACTTCCATGGGCACTACATGACACGGGTGCACTTACCTACATGCAAGCAATACACACATACACATAAAATAAAAATAAATAAAATTTAAAAAAAAAAAAAAAGCCACCCAGGACAGGGAGTTGAAAGGTGACACAAGCCAGCTAGCTGGGCCAGAAGCTGCAGTACTTCAAAGGAGCAGCAGTCTCAGAGCCAAGCTGACAGCCTGTCCAGCGGCCTCCAGGACGGCAATGTGAGAAATATGGTCTTTTCTGTCAAAGGGCCGAGCAGCTATGTGCTGGCTTCTCAAGTGTTTGTCCCACCAGAGAGGCAATCAACATCCTGGAATGTCCCTGTGCTCTGACTCTGTGCCACAATTTCCTAGAATGCTTAAATGATTAACTAGATGTGTGGCTTTTACAGCCCTGAACCCCTTCTTTGTTCTTCTTAAACTAAGCCAAATGGGAGTCAACTGTAAAGTTAAACCTCAGCCCATAAAGAACATCCAAGTGTCCCATGTATTTAGGGATAAAAAGCAGACACTTTAACTGAGTGTGCTAGCTATACAGGATTTCGTGGCTACACTCCTTCTGCACAGGTCTGCCTTGTCCAGAGACCGTAATCTGAGTGGTGATCTCTTGATTTGCGACCCCTGTTTTGTCTCTAACAATAGTAAGCCCATCTGACACTACCAAACATTAGCACAAAGGAACCACCACCATTGGCTCTAACCACTCATAACCAGTGGATCTCCCCTGTAGTTTTCCTAGGGAGAGAGTATGCTTGACCAATTCACCCAAAAAAGCCAGTCTACTTAGAACTACCACATGAATTAACATAGAAGGCTCAGAGGTTAAGAGCACTGGTTGTTCTTGCAGAGGACCCAGGTTCAGTTCCCAGCACCTACATGACAGCTAACAGCCATCTGTAACTCCAGTTCCAAGGGATTTGACACCCCTCTCTGACCGCCACAGGCATTGTACAACACGGGTGCACTCACATACATACAGGCAATATATTCATACACATAAAAATAATTTTAAAAAATTTATATTTTATTTATTATTTTTATTTTATGTTGTATGAAGACCTGTGATCATATCCCCAGCATGCGTGTAAAAAGCTGGGTGCACACTGGTAACTCCAGCACTGAGGACACAAAGACAGTAAGGTCCCTGAGACTTGATGGCCAGCTAGTTTAGTCAAAAAAAAAAAAAAAAAAAAATTTACAGGTCTAGTGACAGACCCTGTGTCAAAAACTAAGGCAGAGCCAGATGCAGGAGGCAGAGAGGCAGAGAGGCAGGAGTATCAGCAAATTCAAGGTCAGTCTGGTCTACATTTCAAGTTCCAGGCCAGCGAGCACTATAAGACCATGTCTCAAAAAACAACAATAATAATAAGGTAGAAAGTAAATGAAGAGGACACTCAACATCAACCTTGGGCCTCCACATACTCATACATACATATGCATGTGCATACACCCATATGCATGCATATATACAAGAACACATATAAATATACACCACACACACACAAATCAGAAACTGTCCAACGGTGTGTTCAATGTTCGAGAAGTCTCTCTGAACTCAGTGATATGCACAAGGGCCTAGATGCTATGATAGGGACAGCCTGCACTGGTAGAGGACAAGTGCCGTGTGGGCGCAGGGCCAAGGAGCAGGGAGCAGATGAATAGGGGAACTGCAGGGCGGCAAGTGACAGATCAGGGTCAAGGACTGTGTGACAAGGAAGGGCTTCCCTAAGGAGGGGCCACTGAACATCTTCACTGAGGGGTATGCCAGGGTCTCCTCTACCATGGAAGGACCCAGCATGCAGGGCTAGGGACCCAGAGCAAGGCTTCGCCTGTGTGAAGCAGGAGCCAGCTCGTCTGGAAACAGATCACGCCTCCTCTCCTGCCAAGACTCGCTTCAGAAGACAGATGCAGGAACAACCTTAACATGCTCCCTGGCGCTGCAGAGGTAAAAATAACCCATCGCCCGCTCGGGAATATCTATCAAGTGGAGAAGGTGCAGGGACAGAATACCAATGATGCCATGAGGCTGGCCCCTGCCATTCTCAGCTGTTTCCTCCTGGCTCCTGTAATCTTGAACACCACAGAAGAGGGGCAGGGAGGTCAAGGGGTTCCAGCTCCTGCTGCACCCACACATGGGCAGTTACCAAACAGACTCCAGCCTTCCCTCACACTGTACCACACGCACACATCCAGGTTCAAAGGCATTTTCTGATGCTAGCAGAACTCACTGGTAATCAAAGTTATGTTAGTCTACAGGCACTTAGATCTTCTGGGAAAAAAGGAAACAGGACTTCCAGAATATTCCCCCATCCATTACAGGTAAGACAATGATGACACAGATACCCCACAGTGCCTATCAGCACAGCTCAGCAACTGCAGCAGCAACCAGAGAGCTGCACCCAGGACCACCACCTTGCACCTAGAGTCTGTCCAATGTCCAAACACAACAGTGGGGTGGGGGGAAGCCAACAGATCACACACAGAAAGCCAATGAGTAGTGCATAGGAAGTCTTGTGCCACACAGGCATAGGGGAATACAAACAACCACTCACTCAACTGTGGAAAAAAAAAAGGTGAGCCAGCCATCAACATTCAATTCACAGTTGCAGAGGCAAAGTGAGACGGGTAGGATAGCTCACTCGTGGCATCCCAACACTGCAGAGGCAGAGCCTCAAGTGTCTAGGCCAGCCTGGTCTACCTACTGAGTTTCAAGCCAGCCTGGTCTACAGAGTGAGACCTTAACTCAAACAAACAACTCAAAAACTGAAGACCTGGGACTATAGAGATGGCTCAGCGGTTAAGAACACTGACTGTTCTAGCAGAAGATCGGGTTCGAATCCCAGCACCGACATGGCAGCCAACAACTGTCCATAACTCCAGTTCCACGGGATCCGACAGCCTCTTCTGTCCTCTGCGGGCATTGCACAACATGGGAGTTACGCCTGCATGTAAGGCATAACACTCATACACATAAAAAAACAAAAATAATAAAATATTTTTTAGAAAAAAACAAAACTGAAGACCTGCCGGGCATGATGGCACACGCCTTTAATCCCAGCACTTGGGAGGCAGAGGCAGGCGGATCTCTGTAAATTTAAGGCCAGCCTGATCTACATAGTGAGTTACAGGACAGCTGTGGCTACAGGGAGACCCTGTCTCAAAAAGACCAAAAAAAAAAAAAAAACCGAAGGCCAGAGTGTTCAATACATTACTGACCCTGCAGAATGGAAAAATCTGTACTTTTACTGTGATTTCAATCTCACAAAATTAAGGTGCACCCATGATTCATTTAAAATCTCATTTTTAAATGCAGGACTGGGAGAAGGGTCAGTCACTAAAGTATTTACCATTAAACTAGAACATGAATTTGATTCTTGGAACCCATGGAAAATGCAGTGTGGTGGTGTGCACTTACAATCCCACATAGTGTATGGCGGTGTGCACTTATAATCCCACAGCATACGGCAGTGTGCACTTATAATCCCACACAGTGTGGCAGTGTGCATTTATAATCCCACACAGTGTGGCGGTGTGCATTCATAATCCCACACAGTGTGGCGGTGTGCATTTATAATCCCACACAGTGTGGCGGTGTGCATTTATAATCCCACACAGTGTGGTGGTGTGCACTTACAATCCCACACAGTGTGTAGCAGTGTACATTTGTGATCCCACACTGATGACAAAGAGACAGTCTCCCCTGGAGCTTGCTCGCTGGTCAGTCTAACCTAATCAATGAGTTTCAGGCCAGGGAGAGTTGTCTCAAAAAAGGAGGAGGGGGGCTGGAGAGATGGCTCAGTAGTTAAGAGCACTGGCTGCTCTGCAAAAGACACAGGTTCAAATCCCAGCACCCACATGGCAGCTAACAATCGTCTGTAGCTCCAGTTTCAAGGGAGCCAAAACCCTTTTCTGTCCTCCACAGGCACTACATGATATGGATGCAGTTACATACATGCAGGCATAACACTCATAACCATAAAATAAAAATAAATTTTTGAAAAAAAGTAAGTGGGAGGCTGCAGAGATGTCTCAGAAGTTAAAAGCACTTACTACTTTTGTAGAAGACATAAGTTAGGTTCCCAGCACCCACATGGGAGAGCTCACAACCACCTCTAACTCCAGTTCCTGGGCATCCAATGCCCTCTTCTGGCCTCCACAGGCACTGTACTCACATGCACATACCCACATACAGATATATACACATACATATAATTAAAAATAAAAATAAATCCTTAGGCTGGGCATGGCAGTACACATCTTTAATCCCAACACTTAGAAGGCAAAGACAGATGGATCTCTGAGATCCAGGCTAGCCTGGTATACACAGGAAGTTCCAGACCAGCTGGGACTATAGGAAGACCCTATCTCAAATAAATAAATAAACTCAAAAAATAAAAATAAAAAATGAATAAATAGATTTATAAAAAACAAGGCACCTGAGGAAAAACAGCCAAGGTTGATCTCTGGCCTCCAAAGGCATGTACACATACATGCATCAACATGTGCACACACACACACACACACACACACAGATGAAAAAAATAAAATGAAGATGTCACACTGTCACTGTGCTGAGTTGAAAGTGAACTTGTTCTTTTTTCTTGCAGAACAGTCACTAGCCACAGGGTGAGCCTGGGACCCAGGCGCAGGCCTACGCTCACCTCACTGGCAGCGGCTAGGCCGTCCTCCTGCTCCCGCAGCTGCTGGCTGGTGGCATCCAGGCTTTGCTTACACAGCCTGTGGCGCTCCAGCTGCTCCCGCATCTTCTCCTCTGCCTCAACCTCACGCTCCTGGAGCTGCCGAATGCGTGCCAGGAGCTCCTGGTTGCGGTCCACCTCACGCTGTGGAGAGGGAAGAACTTGGTCAAGGGGGAGTGGGACACAGAAGAGCCAGGCAGGCCACAGCCACAGAAAAACGGGTCAGGACGAGGCCTGGGACCTGGGTGCCAGGGCTCCTGGCACAGGGCAGCAAGGCAGCTCCTACTGAGAGGCACTTGGCATGGATCACACTACATGCTTCTCACACCGTCTGCTCACAGCCTCTGTCTTTGCGGGAGGAGACAGAGCATGGAAAATCTACAATTCAGACTTGACCTTGAAATGAAGCTGAGCTTCTGCAGCGCCAGCAGATCTCGTCTGTCCACCCTGGGGCATCATTAGAATGCATCGACACTCTCCACAGAGAGGGGAGCTAGAGCATGGAAGAAGCATGACAGCTGCCTGCAGGCTGGATCACAACTGCCCCAAGTGTCTATCATACACACACCTTCAGGACCACCACGCTAACCTCCACGAGGTTTAGGTGGTGCCCACTGGTGAGCACCAGACAGTACTGAGGTACAGACCTCCTGACCTCTACCACAGGGACCTGAGGTGGCGATGTCAGCCTTGGAGAAGGGACCACAGAGCAGGAGCTGGTGTGAGTGCTTCAAGAGAAGCTGTCCACACACTCTCCCTCTACAGCCACCAGGAACTTCAGCAGGTCTACCGAACAATGGCGGAAGCCACCCGTGTCCAAACACTGCAGCCCCAAACAGTGGAAGGATTAATGCAAGCACCCAGAACCACAGTCTCTGTCAACAGGGAAGACTAAATCAAACCTCAAAGGGACCCCAGGGCACGGCAACTCATGCAGTCCAAACAGCCAGGGGACTCTTCTGCAAGTCGGAAAAGGCCCCTTTGTGAGGGGCTGGGGATGACTCAGGGATAGCAAGTGCTTAGCATCCGGGAAGCCCTGGGCTTGAGATGGGACAGGGGGAGAAAAGGAAGTGGCATGGATCAGAGAGTACTGCTGGAGCCAGAATATACTTTTGGCGGGGGGGGGGTTGTTGAGACAGGTCTTGCTGTAGCCACAACTGACCTGCTCTGTAGACCATGTTGGCCTTACACAGATCCACCTGCCTCCCGAGTGCTGGGATTAAAGGCATGTACTACCGTGTGGGTTCAAAATATGCTCTTTACTGGCACGGCCAGGTAAATGCAGAAGGAAGGTTAGGTCAGACATGGCCTCAGACTTCAGAACCTAGGTCTCACAACCAGAGGCTACTTCCACGTACGAAGGCCACCTGACCTGTCTTACCTACCACCAAATGGGCCACTCCTGAAAAGCCACTGTTGATGTCAAACCTCCAAGGGACAATGTGACAACACCCAGTGCTGGTGGCTCCCCTACTCCTTAGTGTGTCCTGCCTGAGGGCAGGAAAAGAAGGGACCTGGGGGGTCATGCTCTGTCACCCCCGCTGCACCCTTGGTCTTCCCCAAGAAGAGCCTTCCAGACCCAGCAGTCATACATTACTCAAACATCCTCCACCCAGCAAGGCCACCGTCGATGCACACTGGGGTTCCACAGACAAAAGGCAAGGCCCTGTGCTCAAGAGACTCTGCCCAGGAACACCAGGAGCTCCAGACTGCGGCCTCTGACTGAGAGCCAGGACTATGTCAACAACACAGCACTTCCCATGGGCTGAGGGCCCCACTGGAACCTATCCACTGTGATGATTAATACTGACTGTCAACTTGACAGGATGTAGAATTATCTAGAGACACACCTTTGGGCTTGTCTGTGAGGGTGTTTCCAGAGGTTTAACTAAGGGGGGAAGACCCACTCTGAAAGTATCCTATCATCTGAAGTAACTGAATAAAAAAGAGAACGCGAGCTGAGCAGCAGCATCCATCTCTCTCTGCTTCCTGACTGTGGATGCCATGTGACCAGCTGCCTTATGCTCCTGCCACCATGCCTTCCCACCATGATGGACTGCACCCTCAAACTGTGAGCCAGAGTAAACCCTTCCTTCCTTAAGTTGCTTTTGTCTGGTATTGTGTTACAGCAAGAAAGAAAGTGATCAATACAGAACCCTAACAAGGGAACTTCAGCCTCAACTCACCGAGCCAGGAAAACCCACCAGGACCAGCACTCTCAGGCTCAAATTGACACAAGGAGGGCACCAGCCATTTCTATCAGGACAAGGAAGGTTGTGATGGGGACATCGGACAAGAACAGGCCAAATGGCCGTCATTAGGAAAGATGAGAGAGGTCACAGACTTTGAGGGTCAATGCTTTGCCTGAGTCATAGTGGCACTTCCAGAGCTGGCCAACTGAAGCAGGGGCTGAGAATATAGCTCAGTCTGTAAAGAGCTTGCCTTGCAAGCATGAGGACCTGAGTTCAATTCCCAGAACCCACATAAAAAGTCTGGATGTGGGGGCTGTAGAGATAGCAGTGGTTAAGAGCACTGGCTGCTCTTGCAGAGGACCCAGGTTCAGTTCCCAGCACCCACAGAGCAGTTAACAACCATTCATTACTTCAGTTTCAGGGGATCCCTCTTCTGACCTCCAGAGACACTACACACACGATACACTTACATACCTCAGGTAAAACACTCATACACACAAAATTACAATAAATTTAAAAAATTTTTTTTAATAATTTTAAAGGCTGGGGCTAGAAAGTTGGCTTAGTGGTTAAAAGCACTGGTTGTTCTTGCAGAGGACCTGAATTCAATTCCCAGCATCCACGTGGTGGTTAACAACTGTCTGTAATTCCAGTTCAAGAGGAATCTGGCGCCCTCTTCTAAACTCTGCAGGCATTACATAACACAAATGTATTTACATACATACAGGCAATGCACTCATATACATAAAATTAAAATAATAAAAAGTTAAAATAAATAAATAAATAAATAAATAAATAAATAAATAAATAAATAAATAAATAATTTTAGAGGCTGGAAAGGTGGCTTGAGGGATAAGGGCACTTGCTGTTCTTCCAGAGGACCTGGGTTCAACTCCCAGTACCCATATGGCGACTCTGTTGTCCTTTTTTGACCTTTGCAGGCACTGCACACACACCAATAAATATACCAACAAAATGTACATTTTGTACAAAAACACTTGTACAAATAAAAATATCATTTAATTTTTTTTTAAGTCTGGGTGTGGTGGTGCTTATAATCTCAGCCTTGGGGGAGCAGAGAGAGGAAGATCTTAAGTCTTCCTGGCCAGCTGGCCTGGTCTAATTGTTGAGCTGCTGGCCAGTGAGAGACCCTGTCTCAAAGGAGGTAGATGGCATTCCAGAGGATGCCAAGATCACCCTTCAGTTTCCTGTACTTACATGTATACCTGCACAATGCATGCGCACACACAAACACACACACACACACACACACACACACACACAGAATTAGAGGTTCCTGCCCTGTACCTGCCCTATCTGCCAAGCCATGGGGCTAGGTTCCTCCAGACTGGCCATCACAGGGGCGATTTCATGAGCCTCTGGCAAGCCCCTCACACAAGTCCAAGACTTCCTCTGTCAGCCCCACAGCACCTGGCATTTCTGCCAGACCTGCATTCCAATTCTTTGGGAGAAAAGAAGCAGAGGCCTTGCAGAGGCAGGTCTGCTCACCTCACAACCTCACTGAGCAACAGACACATCAAAGACACCCTCTGAATACACCCCCACTTCAAACCACCGTTCTCCAACCCTGCCAACAACAGAGCAGCGGCATCAGGTGGCCACAGAGGAACACCCTAGCACCTCAAACCCTGCTGGCAGGGTCCTGACTCCATGCAGCCTGGCTGGTGCTGCATGCAACCCCCTCCTCCCAGAGCTGGCTGGACACACCTCGTAGTTCCTGGCGCTGGTGTTGGCAGCTCTCTCCAGCTCCACGCGAGCCCTCTTGTGACTCAGCTCCATCTGCATCTTCTCCCGCTCCACCTGGATGAGGTAGGACTTGGAACGGATCTGTTCTGCTCTTTCCTCCAGCTGAGAAAAGAGAAAAGAGAAGGCTCAGTGGCCACATCAAACAAGGCAAGTGGCAGCTTATAATCCCAGCACATGGGGTGCTGAGACATACATAGCAAAACCCAGTCTCAAAATAAAAACTGCCAGGTGTGATGGCACATGCCTTTAATCCTAGAACTTGGGCAACAGAGGCAGGGGGATCTCTGTGAGACCGAGGCCAGTATGGAATCCATAGTGAGTTCTGGGTCAGCCAGGATTATACAGTGATAACCTATCTCAAAAAAGAAAAAGAAAAAGAAAAAACAGTAACGGGATTAGTTCAGTTAGTAAAGTTCTTGTTGCATAGGATGGACAGTGTTCATTATCAACCTGACAGATTCTAGAATGACCTGGAAGACAGGGCCTCTGGGCAACTCTGTGGGGTATTATTCTGATTGTGTTAACTGAGATAGGAAGACCCAACCACTGTGCACTGGCTGGGGTCCTGGACTGAATAAAAAGGAGAAAGTGAGCTGAGCACCAGCATCCATCTCTCTACTTCCTGACTGTGGATGCCATGTGAGCAGCTGCCTCATGTACCACCATGCCTTCCCTCCACGATGGACCGCACCCTCAGACTGTGAGCAAAATTAATCCCTTCTGTTGCTTTTGTCAGACGATTTTGTCAACAGCAAAAGGACAAGAAGCTAAGGCATCACACATGCATGAGGACCTGAGTTTGGATCCCCAGCACCCACGTAAAAGAAAATGCCAAAGGCAGCAGTGCACACCTGTAACCCCAGCACTGAGAAGGCAGACACAGATCCTGGGGCTCGCTGGCCAACAAGTCCAGACAAACTGACAAGCTCCGGGGTCAGTGAGAGATCCTGTCTCAAAAAAGCAAGGCAGAGAGTGATTGACAACAGCACACAACATCAACCTGTGGCCTCTACATAAGCACGTACATGTACACACACAAAAAGAGGAGAGCTGGGTGTGGTGGCGCATGCCTTTAACCCCAACAGAGACAGGCAGATCTCTGTGAGTCCAAGGCCAGCCTGGTCTACACAGCAAGTTGCAGGTCAGCTGGGACTACAGGGAGCCCCTGTCTCAAGAAAAAGAAAGAAAGAAAGAAAAAATAAGAGGAAGAAGCCAGAAGATGGATTTACGATGATGCTGTGCAAGTCTGTTTTAGGAAAAAGGCCACATTAGTTTTCTATAGCTATCTAACAAGCTACCACAAAGATGGCAGCTGAAATCAACAAAAGCACAACTTGAAGGGTGTGGAGGTCAGAAGTCCACACACCCAGGACTAAATGTCTTATCATGAGCTCTAGGCTAAATTCTAGCAGGTCAGGAGTTGGGCTGTCTGGAGCTCAGGACTCTCTGCAAAGCCCACAGTTAGAGCACAGAGATCCACTTCCCTGCTGGGCTGTTAACCTAGGCTGGTGTTGGCACCTTGAACCTGCCCATGTCCCTCATCATGGGCTCCTCCCTCCCTCTCCTGAGTGTGATGGCTAGGCTGGCCTGCAACTCAGGATCCTCTGAGTGAGACAGACAGATAGATGATTGATAGATAGATAGATAGATAGATAGATAGATAGATAGATGATAGATAGATAGATAGGACAGACAGAAAGACAGACTTTTTTTTTAAAGGGGCTGGAAAGATGGCTCAGCAGTTAAAGTGCACTGGTTGTTCTTATAGAAGACCCAGGTTCGAATCCCAGCACCCACGTGGTACCTAATAACTGTCTGTAACTCCAGTTCCAGAGGATCCGACACCCTCTTCTGTCTTCCTTGGGCACTGCATGACAAGGGTGTACTTGCATAAATGCAGGCACACATAAAAGAATAAAATTTTTTTTTAATCTTTGCCAAGTGTGGTAGCGCACGTACCCCTTTAATTCCAGCACTCAGGAAGCAGAGGCAGGAGGAGCTCTGTGAGATAAAGGTTAGTCTGGGCTACATAGTGAGTTCCAGGCCAGCTGTGGCTATAGGGAGATCCTGTCTCAAAAACAGTTTTTTTTAACTTTTATGTTTGCCTGCATGTATGCAAGTGCACCCACGTCATGCAATGTCCATGAAGATCAGAAGAGGGCATCAGATCCCCTGGAACTGGAGTTACAGATGGTTGTTATCTGCCATGTGGGAGCTGGGAACCAGACCCAGGTCCTTTGCAAGAGCAGCCAGTGCTCTTAACCACTAAGTGATCTCAACAGCCACAATTTAAAATAAAAATTTCAATTAAAGGTGTGCGCCACCATGCCCGACTTTTTTTTTTAATTTATTTATTTTATGTGTATGCGTGTATTGCCTGCATGTAGTAAGTGCATCCATGTTGTGCAATGCCCACGGAGGTCAGAAGAGGCTGTCGGATCCCCTGGGACTGGAGTTACGGACAGTTGTTAGCTGCCACGTGGGTTCTGGGATTCAAACTCGGATCTTCTGCAAGAACAACCAGTGTTCTTAACTGCTGAGTCATCTTTCTAGCCCCCAAAAAGACACTTTCAAAAGATCTAATATTGGGGAGCCGGGCATGGTGGCACATGCCTTTAGTCCCAGCACTGGGGAGGCAGAGTGGTGCTCTCTGTGAGTTCAAGGCCAGCCTGGTCTACCTAGTGAGTTCCAGGACAGCTGGAGCTACAGGGAGACACTGTCTCAAAAAAAAATTAAATTAAATTAAATTTTTAAAAAAGATTTAATATTGGATGAAGAAACACTAATACATCTTTCAATTCCCATCAACGAAGCTCCCTCATTCAAAGGAGGGCCAGGAACATATGGCCACAAATGGCCAAAACGCAGAGAGTAAGAGTCTGCCGAGTGTGGGTCCTTGGACAGAAATCCTATATTGAGGTCCACCCACCCAGGGCTGAGGGACCATTGCAGAAGAGGGGGCAGAAAGATGGTCAGAGCCAGGGAGGAGGTGCATGACCATACGGAAATGGTCCTACAGGTGCTAAGGACCCCTCTCATACAAATCTACAGCAATGTGTAAGCATGCACAAGACTTAGGCAAACTAAAACCCAGCACAGAATTGTGGAAATGAACAGCAAGTCCCAATCGAAGAATTATTACTGCTGGGTGAGGAAGAGTAGATCTTCTTGAAGGGAGAGACTCTAGATAGGCTGGCTGACTAAACCCTAGTGGATGAACTTGCACTGCAGGACACTAACTTTACATAATAGGCCTTAACACAAATGACAGAATGTATGAACTCCAGTGGGGGGCTATGGGACGGTGTCAAAGGGGAAGGGAAGAGGGGATATAAAGATGATTTTATGTATGAAATACACAAAATTTCAATTTAAAAATTTTTTTTAAAGATTTAAAATCAGACATAGTGATACATGCCTTTAATCCCAGCACTTAGAAGGCAGAGCCAGGCAGGTCTCTGAGCTGGCGGCTAGCCTGGTCTACGTAAGGGTTCTGGGCCAGCCAGGGCTACATAGTGAGACCTTATCTCAAAAAAGAAAAAAAAAAAAATCTTATCTCAAGATAAATGAGTGCCCTTGCCAACAAAAAAGCAGTGTGCAACCTAGTGCCATAAGACTGATTCAGTCAACAAACCAAAGCTCACAAACATCTTCCTTCTGTGGAGCAGTACATGAGCCTCACCAGGGCTCCCAAAGCAACAGAAAGCCCCTGGCTCATCACAGAATGCTCCAAAGCACAGAGGGCGGGCAGGAAAGAAAGACAGGAGCCGGAGCCAGGGATCAGCATGGTGTGGTGACGTGCACTGACAGATGTAGGCAAGGCTGAAACGGCACTGCCCTCCTTGGACCCAGGCACCCTAGCCCCAACTAGGACTGAACTGGTGTCACTTAGACCCTGTAGCTCTTCAGGAAACCTGGTCTTCTTGTGACTGGTAACATTTCCAGGAATTAGAATAGAAATTAAAACTAGAAATCACAGTAAACTTCTGTCAGCATAAATCACCCATAGGCAGATGTTCAATCTGTGAAGTGCTTGAGGATCTGAGTTCAATCCCCAGAAAACATGCAAAAAGCCAACCACCCCTACCCAGGGGCTAACAGAGTGGTCTCTAGCTATGGTGGCTCAGGATAAGCCCTGGATTCCAGCTACTGCTCCAAGGGAAAATATGAAGTGTGTGCAGGACACTCAGTCAGCCCACATCACTGCACAGGACTTAAGAAGGCCCCATCTGGGCCAGGCGTCTCCCCGGACACCCACCCCAGCAGAGTAGCTCACCTGCATGCTCTGCTGGTACTGCATCTGCAGAGATGCTGGGGCAGAAGTGGACAGATCCAGGCCAGATCCTCCTTCCACTCGCTGAGAAATGAAGTTGTTCAGAGACCTCAGCGTGGACAGGACAGTGGTATTCTCTCCCAGGTCCTCCATGGTGACGCTCCTTCTGGGGACAAAGCAAGTGTCAGAGCCAGCCTTCCACACACTACTGCCTCCCATCAGCAGGGCTTGTGCACAGCCGACTCCCCTAAGGCCCTCGGAAAGCCCACAGTCATGTTCTTCAGAGCTAACTGGGAGCCCAGGATGGCAACATAGCAGAGAGGAGATGAAACACAAAAAGCACGCCATATGTGGGCCAGGCGTGGTGGCACACACCTTTAATCCCAGCACTCAGGAGGCAGAGGTAGGCAGATCTCTGTGACAGCAAGGCCAGCCTGGTCTACATAGCAAGTTCTAGGCTAGTCAGAGCTACAAAGAGACCCTTTAAAAAAAAAAAAAAAAAAAAAAAAAAAAAAACAGGAGGCTGGAAAGATGGCTCAGCGATTAAGAGTACTGGCTGTTCTTGCAGAAGACCTGAGTTCAGTTCCCAGCACCCACATGGGGCCTAACAACCATGTGTAACTCCAGTTGCTGGGATCCAACACCCTCTTGTGATCTCCATGGGCACTGCACAACATGGGTGCACTTAGATACATGCAGGTAATACACTTATACTCATAAAGTAAAATAAAAACAGGGGCTGGAGAGATGGCTCAGCAGTTAAGAGCACTGACTGCTCTTACAGAAGAACCAAGTTCAGTTCCCAGCACTCACATGGCAGCTACAAACCATCCTTAACTCCAGTTCTAGGGGAATCTGAAGCCCTCTTCTGACCGCCACAGCACTGCACAACATGGGTACACTCACATACATGCAGGCAATATACTAATACACATAAAATAAAAATAAATATTTTTAATAAAATAAATAAATAAAAACAATAAATTTTTTTTTAAAAAAAAACAGGCTTGGGCCAGGTATGGTGGCACACACCTTTAATCCCAGCACTTAGGAGGCTGACGGTGAATCTCTGTGAGATCAAGGCCAACCTGGTATATGTAGTGAGTTCCAAGTCAGCTCAGACTACAGAGAGACCTGTCTCAAAAACACCAAAAATATAAATAAATAAATAAATAAATAAATAAATAAATAAATAAATAAATAAAAGCAAATAAAATTTAAAAACAAGAAAACGAAAACTTGGCCACCTGCCTACCACACATGCCCCTCCCTTCTCCCTCCCCCAGCCCAATAAAAAGGTCCCCAGTCTGTACAGAAGTGGTCTCACTGCCTGCATGGTTATGGCCCTTCTCAGATTTTCCCAAATAAACCTGCCTCCACTGCTGAGCCAATTTCCAAATCCTTTGTTTCCCTTCTAGTCTCTAACAGAGTACAATCAAGGACACCCAACATCAACCATATGTGCCCATACACATAAGGACACATACACATGGCCTCTATGTACGCCCACACACTTGGGCACCCATACATACATGCCTGCCCATTACACACAAACACACACACAGACATAAAAGGAGTCTGGGCCTGAGTGACTCTGAAGTTGACATGTGTGCAGCCAGCCCTAAAAGGGGCCTCAGCTAAGGAGCCAGAGAGAACCTGGCAGCCCAACCCTGTGGTTTGTGCAGTCTCCCGAAGGCCCAGCACCAACTAAGAGAGGTGAGCATCCCAGGCACACTTGGAGCCAAAAGGCATGAACTCTACAATGTGTATGTTTAATCCCCTCAGGACCAGGCAGCTCTGGTTGACTTCCTGTAAATCAGATTAAGAGGACACCATCAAATCCTTTTTTCTTTTAAAGATAGGCTCTCAAGTAGCTCAGGCTACCCTCAAGCTATAGTCCAAAGATGGCCCTGAACTCCTGAAGCCCTGCCTCTGCCTCCCAAGTGCTGAGATTATAGGCCAGTACCATCATATTGAGCCTTCTAAAAAGGAAAGGTGAGTGAGGCATGATGGTGCGCCCTGAAACCCCAGGACTCAGGAGGTTGAGAATGAAGTTCACACGTTCTAACGTACTACGCATTCAGGCTACACAATGAGACCTGGTTGAAAAAAAGAAAAGAGTCAAAATGGTAGGATGGTTCAGTTATAAACTGCCTGCTTTATAACTGCCTGTTTGCTAGCACAAACCTCAGTTTGATCCCTAAAGTTTAAAAAAATCAAGCTGGGCATGGTGGCGCATGCCTGTAGTCCCAGCACTTAGGAGGCAGAGACAGGCGGATCTCTGTGAGTTCAAGTCCAGTCTGGTCTACATAGTGAGTTCCAGGCCAGCTGGGGCTACAGGGAGACCGTTTCAAAAAGACCAAAAAATAAAAAATTTTAAAAAATTAAAAAATAGGTTTGGGTGTAGTAACCAGCACTCTGGAGGCAGAGGCAGAGGCAGGCAGATCTCTGTGAGATCGAGGCCAGCCTGGTCTACACAGTGAGTACTAGACCAGCTGGGGCTACAGGAAGATCCTGTCTAAATAAATAAAAGCAGGGCATATTTGAAATCTCAGCACTGGGAGAAGAGACAGGTTGATCCCTGCGGCTTGCTAGCCAGCCAGCCTAGCCTACCTGGTAAACTCCAACCCAGTAAGAGACCCCGTCTCAAAAAAATAAGGTGGATGGCACCTGAGCAATGACAGCCGAGGCTGTCCTCTGGCTTACACACACACACACACACACACACCACACACAACCACACACCATACCACACCACACACCCACACCACATACCACACACCACATACACCAGACACACAATCTTAGTTTGCAAGTCAAAAGCACCTCTAACTCAAGCACCTGAGAGACCAAATACAATCAAACCCTGTCTCAAAAAAACAAGAAGGGCTGGAGAGATGCTCAGAGGTCAAGAGCACTGACCCCTCTTGCAGAGCACCCAGATTCAGTTCCCAGCACCCACATGGTGACTAACAACCATTTTTAACTTCAGTTCCAGGGGATCCAACATACTCTTCTGGCCTCTACAGACATTAGATGCATGGGTGTTAAGTACATACATGCATGCATGCAAAACACTTGTACACTAGGGGCTGGAGTGACAACTCAGCAGTTAGAGCGTTGATTACTCTTGTAGAGGACCCGGGTTCAGTTCCCAGTACCTACATCGGGGCTAACAACGATCCATAACTCCAGTTCCAGGGGTTCCAACACCCTCTTCTGACCTATGTGGGTACTGCACAACACAGGTGCACTTACATACATGCAGGCAATATACCCATACACAAAAAATAAAACATTCATACATTTAAAATAAAATAATCAAAATTTTAAAAAGAGGGTGCTAGAGAAATGGTTCAGCAGTTAAGAGCCCTGGCTGCTCTTGCAGAGGACCCAGGTTCAGTTCCCAGCACCCACATGGCAGCTAACAACCATCCATCACTCCAGAGGATCCAAGGCTCTCTTCTGGCCTCCATGAGCATTGCACAACATAGATGCACTTACATACATGCAGGCAAACACTAATAAAAAAAATTTTTAATTAAAAAATCAAACAAAAATCAATAAAGATTTTTTTAATTTAAAAAGAGAGACTTTGAGTTTGTGTCTGGATTTTGCAAAGCAAAAACAGAAGGGACAGGAACAAACTTGGGCCTGCAGTGGGCAGCAGCAGATTGCTGCTCTCCAAGCCCAAGGCCTCCTATTTGCCAAGATCAGACCAAGGTTACTTTCTGTCCTCTCAACAGATCAACCTGAAAGCCCACCCTGTAACACACAAGAACCCAGTATCTTCAACTCCCTAGAGCCAGGCCACTTCACATGCAGCTAAGGCTCCAGTTCAAACAGTACCCGCTTGGCCCTGCATAGTGGTACATGCCTTTGATCCCAGCACTTGGGAGGAAGAAGCAGGTGGATCTCTATGAGTTCAAGACCAACCTGGTCTACATAGCGAGTTCTAGGTCAGCCAGGGCGGCATAGTGAGACTGTCTCAAGAAAAAGACAAAAACTGCATGTTCTCCATTGGAACCCCAACCTTCTAGACACTGGGCAGGGAAGGGGGAGGTGTGTCAACTGCTCCGGATGGTACCTGAGCTGGGAGTCAGGCACACTGTCCTTAGGACATCAGCCAAGGTACATTCCCCAAAACTGCTGAGTACACTCCCCAAACCTGAAGAAGTAAGCAGGATCAAGGCCTGGTGACACAGGTCTGTCATCTCAGCTATTCAAGAGGCTGAAGCAGGAAAAACACAAGTTCAAGGTCTGTCTGGGCTACAAAATGAGTTCAAGGCCAGCCTGTAAAACTCAAGTGAGACCTAGTCTGAAAATAAAAGGTAAAAAGAGGGCTGAAGGCTGGGCCTTTAATCCCAGAGACGGGTGGATCTCTGTGAGATAGAGGCCAGCTCCAACTACAGAGTTCAAGGTCAGCTGGGGCTACAGAGAGACCTGTCTCAAAAAGACCAAGGGAGGGGGGCTGAAGATGTAGCTCAGTGGTCTAGCATTTACATACCACGTATGAAGCCCTAGGATCAATTCTCAAGGTGGGCGTGGGGGGGAGGGTGGCTTGGGTAAAAGCACTTCCCATCAAGTCTGACAATCTGAGAACTCTTGTAACTTGTCCTCTGACCTCCACAGGCACACTAGCATTGCTCTCCATGCAGGCAAAAAGAGGCCTGAGGATGTACATCAATGATAAGAGCGCTTGCTTATCAAGCACGAAGTCCTAGGTTCAATCCCCAGTACTGCCAAAAATAAGTTGGTCTCAAGACATGGCTCAGCGGGTAAAGGAGGTTGCAGCTAAGCCTGAAGCCCGGATTTTGATTCCTGGGCCCTACATAGTGGAAGAAGATAGTGGAAGAAGAGTACCAACCCCACAAGTAGTCCTCTGACCTCCACAGACACACTGTGGCATGTTTCTTTCTCTCTCTCTCTCTCTCTAGTTGGGACCGCACATGGTATATGCCAACTGTATGAAGAGGGGGAGAGAGACACACACACACACACACACACACACACACACACACACATCCATGCATAGATGTGAAAAGAGAGCTTGGGGCTGTACCTCAGTGGTAGAACACTTGCCTAGTATTCATGAAGCCCTAGGTTCAATCCCCAGTATTTACCAAAAGTAAACATATAAAATGGGCTGGAGGCATGGCTCATCCGGTAAAGGCACTTGCCGCCAAGCCTGAAGACCTGAGTTCGCGCCAGGTCCCGCGATGTCCGGACCCCGGAGCGCCGGCACCGGGCAGCTCCGTGCGGGCCTCTACGGCCCCCGCCCTCCCAGTGCACCGCAGCCCCAGACCCACCGCACTAACCTCAGCACTGCGCTCCAGCCAGTCGCGCCGCAGCTCGGATCTCCCTCCTCTTCGCCGGCGCCTGCGTCTCGCGAGACTCGAGCCCTCAGACCTCGCGAGATCTAAGAAAGTAAGACGTAAAGAACCGAATCTAAGCGCCGCCAGTGTGTCCCGGCACTGCGTGTGGAAACACACAGCCGGTGACGTTGAAGGACCGCAGAAGGGACCCCTCGGAAGGTCCGGGTGTCCCCCGAGGGGCGCGCTTCCACCCTGTCACCGCGCACCGTAATGTGTGGACTAGAACCGCCCTCAAACTTTGGGAATTTGATTTTCCTCTTACTCTTGCTACTCTAGTGCTGTTTGGGGGAGGGTTGAGGAAGCATGTCACCATTTGCTGGGTTTTCTTTCTTACCTTAGGCACAGTATCTTACTCTATGTCCCAGGCTGGCCTGGAACTTTAACAATCCACCTGTCACAGCCTCCTAGTGCCGGTGTTACTGGCTGCCTGGTGACGCTCCCTTTGGTTATCAGAAGCAATGAATCCCGAGAAATTAGACTTCCCCTGTGAATCTCCCGGGAGAGGAAAAGGCTGAAGCCCCTGGAACAGCCAGAGGAGCAACTTGTCTCCAAGAAAAAGAGTGACAGTTTGTTAGCTGACTTTGCAGGAGAGACTTACAGCAGAGGCCATGCTAGGCAGGGCTGCACCTTGGACAGCGACCTCCCTTGCTGTCTGTGTAAACCTTACCTACCTGTTAGGGTCCAAAGCCGGAGCTAGGGAATGGCCACGCTGAATAAATCTCCTTTCTCTGTTGTTCACTATTAATTTAGCTCTTTTAAATTTTATTTATTTATTTCATGTGTATGAGCGTTTTGCCTGCATGTATGTAATTGTACCTGTGTCGTGCAATGCCGCGGGAGACCAGAAGAGGGTGTCGGATCCACTGTAACTGGAGTTACAGATGGTTGTTAACAGTCATGTGGGTGCTGGGAACTGAGTCCTCCGCAAGCACAACCAGTGCTCTTAACAGGTGAGCCCTAATTTAGCCTTTTAAATTATGGAGGACGGGTGTCCAAACCTGGCTTATTGGGGCACAGGTTGTAAACCCTAAATCTAGCAACACTGTAGTTACAAGTATGTGCCACCATGCTCACCTGTTTGTTTTCAGGGATTTTTGTTGGTTTGCTTTTTGTTTTGGTATGCTAACCAGATCTGCCGCTGAATTACATTCCCAGCCTTTTTTTTTTTTTTTTTTTTTTTTTTCAATTTTGAGACAAGGTCTTGTTTAGTTGCTTAGGCTGGCCTTGAACTCACTATATAGCTCAGGCTAGCCTTGAACTCCCGATCATCCTGTCTTGGTGTCCCAAATCACTAGTGTTACAGGTGCATGATAACATGGTCAACTCTTCAGTGTTTTCTTAAATTCAGTCTTTTACTTTTCTCTAAGCCCATTGAAAATGCAAACTGTATCTCCCAGTACTCCGCATTCCCATAGAGCATTGGGATCCTTGCCTGAACGGTACAGTGGAGTGCAAGTCAGATCAATCCCCAATTATGGTAAGGTATTTGCATCCTTGACCATGGAACCCTGCAGAGAACAGTGCACAGTGTATTTCTGAAAGCAGTGGACCTTTTGTGAATCAAAGTTCCCAGAAAGAAATTATGCCACCAACTGAACCTTCTGCAATGTTGATTGATTAGAACCTTAGTGATCGTGGGGAGTTTAGAATGCTGCAGATTCAAAGCCTAATTACAATTTATCTTGGACCATCTTTAGCCCCCTAAATAGCCATTCCTTGTCTGACCTAACATCCTGTAACTAACAGATTAAAAACCTTTTGTGCCGGGCGAAGTGGCACACGCCTTTAATCCCAGCACTCAGGAGGCAGAGGCAGGCAGATCTCTGTGAGTTCAAGGCCAGCTACATAGCAAGTTCCAGCTGGGGCTACAAGGACACCCTGTCTCAAAAAGACAGAAAAAAAAAGGGGCTGAGTGTCATCAAATAGCATCTGAGGCCTATAACACAGATTTCACCACTTTGCTGTAACTGCCTACTTAATATGTTTCCATCAACGTATTTGAAATGTCTTGATTTATATCTTTCTTTGTTCTGTTACTATAAAAACTTCAAACTGTTACCAAGTTGAAACAACAAATTCTGAGTAACCTAACCCTATATTCCCAGGTCATAATCATTCAAATTTGGATCCAGAAGAAACTCATCCCCTTTGAGGTGAGAGTTCTGTTTTTTACATCAACGGTTGTGGCACCCAGAAGTGGGTGGGGGAGGGGGAAGCTCTGAAAATGATCCCCCTTTCACCAGGGGAGTCATGTGGATGGAAGTGAGGTACCAGCATGAACCCATTGAGTTGAGTCCAAGCCATCTGCTGTTGTCTCTGCAGGCGTATTGTGGTGAGTTCTTTCCAGGGCTGTGTCAAACTCTGTTGGTTTGGTCCACAGTCCATTTGTTTATTCTGAGCTGGCTGGTGAGGGTCCTATTAGTAGATACCTTTTGCTTTCTGGCTTGTTTTCAAGGTGTTTAAGGTATCCATTTTGTTTGTTTGCTTTGAAAACATTTTTTTAAGATTTATTTTTGTGTTTTGCCTGTATGTATATGTATACCTGGTGTGGGTGCAGTGTCCATGGAGGGCAGAAGAGGGCAAAGAGCAGCCCTGTGAGTGCTGGGAATTGAACACAGGCCCTCTGCAAAAGCAGCCAGGGCTCTTAACCACTGAGGCATCTCTCCAGCCCCACTTTGGAAGCATTTTCTTTAGGCATTTGGTTTCTTTTTTGTTTCCTTTTGGACCTCTGAAGGCATTTTCATTGGATTTGACCCTATTTGTTAAACTCACTGGGAGTCTTTGGTTTAGGGGTTGTTTTGTTTTGTTTGTTTTCCTCTGGACATTTCTCTCATATGTGATATGTAAGAAATGGAGAAACGATTGGAGAAAACAAATAGCTATTTGGCACTCCAGCTGGTTGTTTGGTGTGCTAATTCAACCTCCAAGTACTCAAAAGGTAGAAAAAAGTCTAATTAAAGGTAAGTTTCCTTTATGTTTCTCCCAATGGGGAACATTTATTATCTCTAACTTATTTATTAATTCATTTTGCACCCTTAACAGAGTTCTAGGCAATAAAAATTGTTTAAAAATTACAAATGGGCCGGGCGTAGTGGCGCATGCCTTTAATCCCAGCACTCGGGAGGCAGAGGCAGGCGGATCTCTGTGAGTTCAAGGCCAGCCTGCTGTACATAGTGAGTTCCAGGACAGCTGGGGCTACAGGGAGACCCTGTCTCAAAAATACCAAAAAAAAAAATAGAAATGGCCAGGAGTGGTGGCACATGCCTTTAATCCCAGCACAGAAGACAAATGCAGGTGGATCTCTGTCAGTTCAAGGCCAGCCTGGTCTATGTAGGGAGTTCCAGGTCAGTTGGGGCTGGCTCCAAAACAACAACGAATCACATATGGGCAGCCTGCTTTAATTATAATGTAAAATCATCTAAAATGGTGAAATTGGTGATATATAAAACTAAGAGCCTGGCCGGACGTGCTGGCGTAGGCCTTTAATCCCAGCACTTGGGAGGCAGAGGCAGGCGGATCTCTGTGAGTTCAAGGCCAGCCTGGTCTACATAGCAAGTTCCAGGACAGCTAGGACTACAGGGAGACCCTGTCTCAAAAAAAAAGTAATAAATAAATAAATAAGTAAATAAATAAACTAAGAGCTCTTTAAAACTACATAGAAGTTAACAGAAATATTAAAAATAGCAAGGTATGATGGTACATACTTTTAATCTCAGCACTCAGGAAACAGAGACAGGTGTTCTCTCTGTGAATTCTAGGCCAGCCTGGTCTACATTGCAAGTTCAGGCCAGTCAGACTTAAATGATGAGATCATGCCTCAAAAAGAAATTAACAAATTTCTAGAAGTTAAATTGTAATTAAAGATAAATTCTGAGAATAACATTTCACTCATCTCTTTCTCTGACTTTGCTTCTTTATTACCAGAGCATAATTTTCCATCAAAAGAAAAGATTGTGGCCTGTTTTAAGATAAAGCTAGAGAAAATAGTGATTCCATGCTGTATTAAAAGTTCCTATGTATGGTATTGGAGAGATAGCTCAGTGGTTAAGAGCAGGTACTGCTCTTCCAGAGGACCCGAGCTCAGTTCCCAGCACCCACATCAAGCAGCTCACAGCTGCCTGTAACTCCAGCTCCAGAGGATCCAACACCCTCTTCTGACTTCTGTTGGCACTGCATTCACATGCACATATGTTTATGTAACACACATATACAGTAATAAAAATTAAAATCCCTACCAAAAAAAAAATCACATTTGTAAAGACCACTCTCCCTTGGGAAGCTATACTCACAACTGGCAATGTCTTATATTTTTCCTTGAACATCTCTTTTTCTTTTATCCCCCAGGCTTAAGCCTATATCAAAATATCTTTATTATACTAGTTAGTTCAGAAATTTCCTTCAACAATGAAGCCAGGAATCCTGGTTTGGTCTGAGTTGAGGTCCCAAACACTTCAAGGAACTCCTGTCTCCTAAGTATGACCACATGGAACTAGGTCTCTGTCTCCTCCCTGCTAATTTTTCTGGGGTGTCCTGCCGAGATGTCTTGAAGCATTGTTGGGGAGTTTCCCTGTCTGCTGCTTGGCTGACCCAATTGTGGAGCATGGCTTGCGTGTTACTTTGGGTTCCTTTGCTTCTGTTTTTCTGGCTAGAGACCCACTTAATGTTTGGTAAGTACCACTGGCACCAAAAACAAAAATCATCTAGACTCATCCATACTTGTTCATAGGTGAGCTGAAACAATACACAGCTTTTCTGAGAGACATCATAAGAGCTGATCTCTCAAATGGCTTCAGCCAGTCTCTGACCTCTAAGAGAGTAACCAGAGCCACAGAACTGCTTCCCCGAAGCATGTTAACAATAACTGCTTTTGTACTTTTTCTTAACCTGGTCTTTTTTCTTTTTTTTTTTTTTTTTTAATGTGTATGAGTGTATTGTCTACATGTAGGTAGGTGCACCCATGTTGTGCAATGCCTGTGGAGGTCAGAAGAGGGCATCAGATCGCTAGGAACTGGTGTTAACAGTAGTTGTTAGCTGCCATGTGGGTGCTGGGAACCAAACCCCAGGTCATCTGTAAGAAGAGTCAGTGCTCTTAGCTGAGCCATCTCTCCAGCCCCTTAACCTGAAGGGTTTTTTTTGTTTTGTTTTGTTTTTTTTGTTGTTGTTGTTTTTTGGTCTTTTTGAGACAGAGTCTCCCAGTAGCCCCAACTGGCCTAGAACTCACTATGTAGACCAGGCGGGCCTTGAACTCACAGAGATCTGCCTGCCTCTGCCTCCAGAGTGCTGGGATCAAAGGTGTGCACTACCACACCTGGCTTTAACATGAAGTCTTAAAATCCGTGTCTCTCTCTTTGCTTTCCATTTGCCTCCTCTGTCCTCTGTAAAGCTAATAGAATCCCACTGGATTCCTTCCCCTTATGGTGTAACTCTAAGGTCTAAATTGATTAATTTAGCCAGGTGTGGTGGCACAGGCCTTCAATCCTAGCATTCAAGAGGCAGAGGCAGGCAGATCTTTGTGAGATAGAGGCCAGATTGGTCTACACAGTGAGTTCCATGCCAGGTGGAGCTACAAGTTCTTTTTTTGTTTGTTTGTTTTTGTCTTTTGAAACAGGGTCTCCCTGTAGCCCCAGCTGTCCTGGAACTCACTATGTAGACCAGGCTGGCCTTGAACTCACAGAGATCCGCCTGCCTCTGCCTCCCAAGTGCTGGGACTACAGGCATGAGCCACCAGGCCCAGCAAGTTCTTTTGTAAAAAGAAAAACAATAAATGGGGGCTGGAGAGAGGGCTCAGTGTTAACCATTGACTGTTCTTGCAAAAGAACCGGGTTCGAATCCCAGCACCCACATGGCAGCTAACAATTGTCCGTAACTCCAGTTCCAGGGGATCCGACAGCCTCTTCTGTCCTCCATGCGCATTGTATGACATGGGTGCACTTACTTACATGCAGGCATAACACTCATATACATAAAATAAAAATAATAAACAAAATATTTTAAAAAACAATAAGTAAAACTAAATTCCTTTTAAAAGTCAATCATGGGTCAGGGAAAGGCTTATAGAGAGGGGGCCCCACCCTCTCAGCTGAACTATTGGCTACTGATGGATGCTGGCAGACACTGACTTCAGTTCCATACCCACTGCTGAGCCCACCAGACTTTCCATTAGATAACACTAAATCCATGTTCACACAGATGACCATGGTGAAACTCAGAATCACAAAACAAAAAGCCATGAATATTGGAAAGGGCCTGTGAGGTTGGGAGGAGGCTAGTGGGGGAGCAATTCAGAGAGGGGTGGAGGTGGCAGAACACACCACAAGCCTAAGAAATTGTCAAAGACTAGAGGCAGGCCATCCTGAGAGCTTGCTGGCCAGTCAGTCTAGTCCAATCCATGAGCTCCAGGTTCAGTGAGAAATGGTCTGACAACAAAGGAAGATACTGGAAGTTGACCTCTGGCCTCCACGTGCACACGCACAGGCAAACACACTTGCATACACATGTGTACACACACAAGTCACACACGCACACGAGTGGTCATTAAGCAAGGAAGACATCCAACATTGACCTCTGGCCTATAGACACATACACATGCACATAGCCCCCCCCAACACACACGGACATGTGTATATACACAGAAGAATAATTATAATAAATGCAATTTATATTCTTTTTTAAGAAATTATAGCCAGGCATGGTGACTCACACCTTTAATCCCAGCACTCAGAAGGCAGAGGCAGGTGGATCTCTGTGAGATGGAGGCCAGCTCAGTCTACATGCTGAGTTCCAGGCCAGCGGATGCTACATAGTGAGACCCTGTCTCAAAAATAAACAATCGGGGGCCAGAGAGATAGCTCAGTGGTTAAGAACACTGACTGTTCTTGAAGAAGACCCAGGTTCCAATCCTAGCACCCACATGGCAGCTAACAACTATCTGTAACTCCAGTTCCAGGGGTTCCAACAGTCTCTTCTGTCCTCCTCAGGCATTGCATGACATGGGTGCACTTACCTACATGCAGGCAATACACACATATACATTGTTAAGGTCCAGATAGCCCTGCCCCCTCACCAACAGGATCCCAAGGACTTCTCATGCTCCTGAGAAAAGGGAACCTAGCTGATAAGAACCTTGGTCTTTGAAGTCAAGAGAAGCAGACTTTTCTCCAGTTTGGCCACCACAGCAGGCTTCCCCTTTGGTCTCCAAAGAGGACAGGTTTTAACAGTCCTGCTCCCCCCCCCCACCCAACTTAAAAAAAATACATCCTCCCACCTTCTGCAGGAGGCAGAAGCCTCCCTTTTAAAAAGACCCCAGCTCAAGACCTGGGCAGACATTTTCCCTGTCCCATGTGTTCCTTTGCTAATAAACCCTATTTTGATGGCGTTTTATCTGTGTCCTGATGCCTCCTCCTCCATTCGCTTGTTCTCCACCAACTTTTTACCTATCACACATAAAATAAAAATAATAAATAAAATAAACAAACAGCTAGAGAGATGGCTTAGTGGTTAAGAACACTGGCTGCTCTTGCAGAGGACCAGAGTTAGGTTTCCAGCGTCCACATGGTCGCTAACAAACCATTCTTAACTCCGGTTCCAGGGGATCTGACACCCTCTTCTGTCCTCTATGGACATTGCATGACACCAGTATACTTACATACATGCAGGCAAAACACTCATACATATAAAATAAAATAAAATTTTAAAACAAACAAAAATACTTTCTGGTTTTTGCAATCTCTCTTCTTTCAGAAAGCTGGATTGTGTTGATAGACGAGCAAAGGAAATGAACACACCATGTTGCAGCGCGCTTTGTCAATTACCTTTATGGTCTTGGGAGCTGGAGTATTACAATATATTCTTCTACACAAAACAAAACACCCCAGCCTAAGCATAAATTCATACTGAATGTCTCTCCTAATTGCTCTGGGAATTATCCCTGCTTGAAGAATGGATGCATTCCCAGCTCATTCACCAGACAAAATGGATATTAATCCCTAAATAGAAATCTCAGTCTTCCTTGCTTTACATTATGCATCTAAGAGAGAAACAGGAAACTCCTGTGTTGTGTTCAGGGATCAACAGAGAAACACCTGTTTCTCTAAGACACCAAGCCTTTATGAGCTGAAGACGTTCTGTAGAAATGGAGTCTCATAGCTGAGGAGGATCGTGAAGTCCTGATCCTTCTGCCTCCACCTGCCCAGTGCTGGGAGGCCAGGCATGCACCATCACACCTGGTTCATGCAGTTCTGAGGATGGAACCCAGGGCTTCCTGCATGGTGGGCAAACATTCTACCAACTGAGCCACATCCCCAGACCCAACAAATGTTGTTTTATTGCTTCTGGGTTTTGTTTTGTTTTTTTTTTTTTTTTTTTTTTTTTTTTTTTTTAGTAATGTGTTTCTTAAGCCCCCCTGGAACTATGTAGAACAGGCTGGCCTTGAACTCACAGAGATCCAGTTCTGCCTGCCTCTGCCTCCCGAGTGCTAGGATTAAAGGCGTGTGCCACCATTGCTTTTGTTTTTATCATTTTTTTAAATCTTTGATACACTTTCATCTCTTTTGGGTTAAAAAAAAAAACCCACCGGGCATGGTTGCACACACCTTTAGTCCCAGCACTCAGGAGGCAGAGACAGGTGGATCTCTGTGAGTTCAAGGCCAGCCTGGTCTACATAGTGAGTTCCAGGACAGCTGGGGCTACAGGGAGACCCTGCCTCAAAAAGACAAAAGAAAACCAAAGAGGGGGGTTGGAGAGATGGCTCAGCAGTTAAGAGCACTGGCTGCTATTGCTAAGGACCTGGGTTCAGTTTCCAACACCCACATGGCAGCTACTCCAGTTCCAGGGAATCCAATGCCCTCTTCTGGCCTCCAGCATTACATGCACGGGTACACTTACATACATGTAGGCAAACACTCATAAACATAAAAATATATAAAAATAATAAAAGCAAATAATAAAAAGCAAAGAGGGCAGTCCTTAGGAGCTACCATGGAGTTGGGTTGAATTGGATACCTCTCTCAATTCTGACTCAGTTTTCTCTGTTTTCTTTCATATACAGTCAGAGCCTATCTATGATTTTAAATTCTCTAACTTAATGCTTTGGGCTTCCTTTTTTTTCAAAAAGATTTTATTTTTATTTATGTGTACATATGTGTGCCTGTGTGAGTTTATGTACACCATACCTGGGGAGGCCAGAAGAGGGTGCCGACTTTCCTGAAACTGGAGTTACAAGCAGTTGTGAGCCTCTTTATGTGGGTGCTGGGAACTGAACCTGGCTGTTCTGTAACATCAATAAGTGTTCTTAACCTGTGAGCCATCTCACCAGCACCTGGGCTTCCTTGTTCTTTTTATAAAGCTCCACTCTCTGCCACAAGTCTGCCCATAGTCAGGTAGCTGACCACCACACCAGCCTATTTTCTCCATTCTCCTCCTGTGAGATTTACAGCTTGCCTGCCCTGGAGTTTTCCTTTTAGACTCTAATAAATTGTCCTCAAGCTTAAACAAAAAAATGAAAGCTGTCCCCAGTGTCCCACTCTTCTGGTGCAGTTCAGATCTCAGCCACTCTCAGGAAACCACTGAAGCTTCAAGCACAGGACAAAATCACCTAGCACCTCTCAGGGAGGGCAGGGCAGACTCACTGCTCCGTAGAGCCCTTCCTTCCCCGGTACTGTGTGGCCAAAAGGTACACCTCGGAAGACTCCTTCCTGCTGGCCTTGGGTTTTAGGACCCTCATGTTCTGGAATTCCTGGGTCAGTCTCTTCTGCAGCTGGTGGCTCTGACTTCCAGCCCAGGTTTTGCACAGCAGTGTGCCCCCATGGTGCAGGATTTCTGCAGCCATGTCCACAAGGGTGAGACACAAGCTGATAAGCCTGTCATGATCAAGGTCCCGGATCCCAGTGGCATTGGGTGCCATGTCACTTAGAATCACGTCTGCTCTCCTCCCTGGAAGCAGTTCTAGGATTTTCTGGAAAGTTCTGGGATCAGTCACATCAGCAGGGCACAAAAAAGTTGCTCCTTCCAAGGGGGATATGTGAAGAAGATCAACCCCAAGCACAAAGCCCACAGGAGAGCTGGTGTCTACGGAAGGAACAGAGGATGTGTTATTTACTCCATGAATCTCCTTGCCAAAATACAAGCCACAGAATAAAGACATCAAGACCAAGGAAAATAGCTAATGTGCATATATGTGGACAAGAGGCCTTTTCTATGAAGACACATGAGGCCAGGTGTGATGGATCCCAGCACTGAGGAGACTGAGGCAAGATTGAGGCAAGTTCAAAACCAGACTGGGCTACAGAGTGAGATCCTGTCTTAAAAATTAAAAAATAGGCCAGGTGTGTAAGCACACACCTTTAATCCCAGCACTCAGGAGGCAGAGGCAGGAGGATCTCTGTGAGTTTGAAGCCAGCCTGGTCTCCATAGTAAATCCAGGACAGCTGGGGCTACAGGGAGACCCTGTCTCAAAAAGACCAAAAAAAAAAAAAAAAATTGGGCTGGAGGGATGGCTCAGCGGTTAAGAGCACTGACTGTTCTTGCAAAGAGCCCAGAGCCCCAATCAGGAGGCCCTTCCTGTGGTCCTAGAGGCGGCAGCCCCAATGGGGACCCTATCCGCCTCTCAGGCTTCAAGGATTGGAACTGTCCTGTCATGAAAACCTGCCAATACATCACCCATGAAAAAGTAACTCCAGTTCGGCTCCAGTGCAGCAGGTACAGAGTGTGACACCACTGACATGGATTATGTCCAAGTGGTATAATTAAGAGAAGTTTTCACTTTTCATTTTCATCATCACTTTCAACTCCCTCTTTCATTGTGGAAAGGTCAAAGGTCATTAGCCTACTCTTGTTTTGTGGGATTTTAAATTTTGCTTTTTTTTTTGAAACGGTCTCATTGTGTAGTAAGATAGTTCCTGGTTGGCCTGGAACTCACTATGTGGACCAGGCTGGCCTTGAACTCTGGGAGATTCACTGCCTCTGCCTCCAGAGTGGTGGGATTAAAGGCATGTGCCACCATTCCTGGCTTTATTTTTAATTATGTGTATAGGTGTATGTGCCTGTGCCCATGAATGCAGGTGTCCAAGGAAGCCAGAAGGGTCAAGGAGGTCAAAGGAATTGGATACCCCTGGAGCTGGGGTTACAGAAGGTTATAAGTTGCCCAATATGGGTGCTGGGAATTGAATCTAGGTCCTCCACAAGAACAGCAAGCACTTTTAACTGCTGAGATAGCGCTTCAGCCTATATGCTTTTTTTGTCTTGAGACAGGGTCTCCCTGTAGCCCCAGCTGTCCTGGAACTCACTATGTAGACCAGACTGGCCTCGAACTCACAAGAGATCTGCCTGACTCTGCCTCCCAAGTGCTGGGATTAAAGGCATATGCTACCATGTCCAGAAGCCTCTATGTTTTAAGAGAGGGTCTTGCAAGCCAGCCAACTGATCTGCTTATATGAATGTGTATCTGCAGAGAGCCAGAAAAAGCAGGCAATAGTAAGACCATGACACAAGTCTTAAGGACAGCTATAGTCATTAAGATCCCTGAGAATGGCTATAATACTGTAACATTGGGGACATTTTCATAAGACTAATTAAAACTTCACTCAACTAGTTCTAAGAAATTGAAAAAATCATGTTTAAAAAAAAAAAAAAAAAGAAGACAGGGTCTTCCTACATAGCCCAGGCTGGCCTCAAACTCATGATCCCCCTGCTTCCTCAGCCTCTAGATTATTGGGATTAAAGATATGTACCACTTTGACTAACTTCTGTGGCCTATTTTTAGTTTTCTGTAGTAACAGAATTATTTTGCTTTTCTATAAAATTACACTTATTTCCTGTGTTTATACAGGTAGGTGCATGCCACAGTACATGTGTGGAGGTCAGAGGACAATTTGCAGGAGTTGGTTCTTGCCTTCCTCTGTGTGGGTCCTAGAGATGGAACTCAAGCCACTGGACTTGGCAGCAAGCTCCTTTACCCTGGAATCATGTATCTGGCTCCTCTGTATCCTTTCTCTATCACTATTACTACAAACAACCACCTCAGACAGCAGCTCAACCACTGGGACTGGGGAGAGCACAGCTCTCTGATACTAGCTCTCCGATACTCCTTTAGGCTCATTTAGGTGTTAGTGATGTCATAAAGTCCCCACCTGTGCCTGTGGCATTGACTCTCTGCACCGCCACCTGACTCCAGGCACCAGGAGCTGCCCCACAGTCCAGCACTCGGAGTCCAGGCCATAGGACACGATGCTTTTCATTCATCTCCAGGAGCTTGAAGGCACTCCGACAGCGGTAACTCTCCACCTTTGCTGCCTTCACAAACGGGTCCTTTAGGTGTCGCATCAGCCACAGGTGCTCAGTGCCCGTCCGGCTCTTGTAGTGTGGCACAGCAGTATGGAACCCCTGACCCTGAAGGGGACCCCACGCCCACTTCAGGCACCTGACAGAGAGAGGATTCAGCAGATAGGTGACATACAGAGGTAGGCAGTGGGGCTCTTGGTTCAACCCACTATATTTTTTTCATGCATGTATTCATGTTCAAATGCATGTGTGTGGATACACCTATGTGCAGGTGCCTGTGCACATGTGTGTGCTGTGTGTGCATGTTGACATCAGGTGCCTTTTGGTCTTATATATATGTTGAACAGGGTCTCTCTCTGAGCTTGGAGCTCACCAATTCAGCAAGTCTAGCTAGCCAGCTTGCTCCAGGATCCGTCTCTGCCTTCCCAGCACTCACTGGGCAACTCATAACCTCCTCCATTACAAACAGTAATGTGCAGTACTAGAGATCAAGCCCAGGGCCTCATATATGCTAGTCATACCCACAGTCCCTCTTTGGAGACTCTGGGCAGATGCTCTACGACTAAATACCCCCAGCCCCTCACTGGAGGATTCTAGGCAGGTGCTCTACCACTGAGTCACACCCCCAAGCCTTCTTTGTTGTGGGAGATTTTTTGGAGACGGTCTCCCTGTAGCTCCAGTTAGCCTAGAACTCACTATGTAGACCAGGCTGCCCTTGATCTCACAGAGATCTGCCCGCTTCTGCCTCCTAGGTGCTAAAATTATAATTTTTGAGGCAAAGTCTCTAAGTTGCCCAGGCTGGTCTTGAACTCACTCTGTGGCCCAGGCAGGCTTAGAGTACACAATCCTCCCTTGGCCTCCTGAGTAGGTTTCATGACAGGTCTGTGAAACAGGCCCAAGTGGGAGACTCAAATTTAGTGACAATCACCTAGTGTACATCAACTAAACCTTTCCTAGTACTGTATAAAAGGAATGAAAGCCAAGGCCAGGTGTGGCAACACAGGCCTAGAATCCTGGCACTCAGGAGGCTAAGGCAAGATCATGAATTAAAGGCCAGCCTGGGCTGTATAACAAGATACATTCAAAATAAAGTTAAAACTTAATAGGGGATAGGGGTGTGGATCAGTTGATAGAGTGCTTACCTAGTACACACAAAGACCTGGGTTTCATCTCTAGTATTGCATAAATTGGATGGGTTGATGCATGCCTGTAATCTCAGTACTTCAGAGGTGGAAATAGTAGGATCAGACTTTCAGGTTGGGGCTGGAGAGACAGCTGAGCGGTTATGAGCACATACTGCTCTTTCAGAGGACCTGAGTTCAGTTCCAAGCACCCATGTCAGATGGCTCACTTCCACCTATAACTACAGCTTTAGGGGATCTGGGCCCTACACTCATGTGCACACACACACACACACACACACACACACACACACAGAATTTAAAATAAAAAATAATTTTTTTAAAAAAAGAAGTTCACCAGGTGTGGTGCTGCATGCCTTTAATCCCAGCATTTGGGAGGCAGAGGCAGGTGAATATGAGATAGATGATGCCAGCCTGGTCTACACAGCAAGTCCCAGGCCAGCAGGGGCTAAGGGAGACCCTGTCTCAAAAAAAAAAAGAAAAGAAAGTTCAAGGCTCTCCTTAGCTATATAGTGAGTTTGAGGCCAACCTGGGCTATATGACCCTTTCCTAAAATAAAAAAGAAAGAAGTAATGGGGTTTTTTGTTTTTTTGTTTTGATACTTTTTGTTTGTTTGTTTGTTTGTTTTTTGTTTTTTGTTTTTTGTTTTTTTTTTTTTTGGTACAGGGTCTCCCTGTAGCCCTAACTGTCCTGGAACTCACTATATAGACCAGGCTGCCCTTGAACCACCTGCCTCTGCCTCCCAAGTGCTGGGACTACAGGTGTGTGCCACCACGCCCGGCATAATGTTCTTTTTTCTATCTAGCAGAGGTTGTATGGTCTGAGAGTACACTGTAAAAACTGGGCTCAGTGGGTCTCAAAGGTGTCTGCCATCAGGCCTCAAACTGAGTTCATTCCCCAGGACCCACATGGTAAAAGGAGTCGGCAGAGTGTGGGTCCTTGGACAGGACTCCTATATTGAGGTCCACCCACCCAGGGCTCAGGGACCATTGCAAAAGAGGGGGCAGAAAGATGGTCAGAGGCAGGGAGGAGGTGCATGACCATATGGAAATTGCCCTACAGGCACCTGGAACCCTTATCATACAAATCTACAGCAATGGTGTCAGCATGCACAAGACCCATGCAAACTTAGGCAGACAAAAACCCAACACAGAACTGTGGAAATGAACAGCTAGCCCCAATCTTAGGTGAAGAATTATTGGCAGCTGATTACTGCTGGGTGAGGAAGAGCTGATCTTCTTGAACGGAGAGACTCTAGAAGGGCTTACTAGACCCCAGTGGATGAACTTGCACTGTGGGACATCTGGGGACACTAACTTTACATAATAGGCCTTAATACAAATGACAGTATGAACTCCAGTCGGGGGGTCTATGGAAGGGTGCCAAATGGGAAGGGGGTATAAAGATAATTTTATGTATGAAATATGCAAAAATTCAGTAAAAAAGTTTTTTTTTAAAGAGAAAACCAGGGCTGGAGAGATGGCTCAGCCATTAAGAACACTGGTTGTTCTTGCAGAAGACCGGGTTCGAATCCCAGCACCCACATGGCAGCTAACAACTGTCTGTAACTCCAGTCCCAGGGGATCCAACAGCCTCTTCTGACCTCTGCGAGCATTGCACGACATGGGTGCACTTACATGCAGGCAATACAGGCATACACATAAAATAAAAATAATAAAAAAAAATTTTTTAAGTTTATTACAAAAAAAAAAAAAGAAAGAAAGAAAACCAACTCCTGCAAGCTGTCCTCTGACCTCCACACATAGGCCATGGCATAAGCACACACACACACACACACACACACACACACACACATATTAAAAAAAATACTTTGGACAGGTTTGGTGACACACACCTTTAATTCCAGCACTCAGGAGGCAGTGGCAGGCAGATCTCTGAGTTCAAGGCCAGCCTGGTCTCTGCAAAGCAAGTTCCAGGGCTACACAGCGAGACCCTGTCTCAAAACAGTTAACAAAAGCATGAGGACAGGTCCCTCCCTACCCAGTGACTTTCTGTAGCGGGTTCTAGCACAGAACCTGGCTTGGCACACTTGACACCGAACCCAACCTGAGTAGATAAGTTGATGAATTTCCAAGATGTTTAACACATTATGATTTCAACACACATTTACTGATGGTCCTGCAGCTAGGAGCTCAGCATGACAGGAGCTGAGCTGACCTTCCCTCTTCAACTCTTTGAGCAATCTCACATCAAACATGTATGTCCACTTCTCTGATGACAACACCTAAAGCACCTTTGAAACCAAGGTGTGCTGACCAGCGCTGCTGAGAATTCTGCTGAAAATGGCTTAGGGGTCTCCTGAGAGGACAGCACACGGGTCCAGAGCCCAGATCAGTGAGAGAAAAGATATCCAGTGAATTGGCACAGGTCACAAAAGTGACAGTTTTCCCACAGCCACCAAGGCTGCCTGATTTGGACGGCTGGCCTCTTCCATCCCATTCCACACCCCTAGGTGAAACCACACCACCTGGTCCTCTGCAGTCATGAGTCATGAGCCTCAAGATTACACTCCACACCTGTCCCCTCACGTGTCTCTACAGGACTCACTCCACCTGCAGCCTTGCCCTCCCCCCTGCACCTGCAGCCCTGCCCCCCTCGCACCTGCAGCCCTGCCCTCCCCCCTGCACCTGCAGCCTCTACCCTCCTCTCTCAACCCTCCCCATTTTCAGGGGTCCCTGAAGTTCCGCACCCCGGGACGCAGGTTGCCAGCGCCCCTCTGCAGTTGGGGAAACAGTTTCCAACCACTGCCGCCTCCCCACACGCTTGCAGCACACTCCCTTTAAGTACATTTCTCTACTCACCAAGCCATGGGTGCTCTCTAGCAAGTTCCGAGGTCCGTGGGTCGGCGGAAGTCCCGCCCTCGCTTCCTGCGAGCGCGGCTCGGGCCTTGATGCGCAGGTACGGATGCAGAGCTGGAAGTCAGTGGTGGGGCGCGGAAAGCCGAGAACCGAGGACTCGGGAGTTGGGGGAGCTGGGGAGGCCTGAGGCTGGGGTGACACGGGAGCTGGAGAGACCTGAGGCTGGGCGGCGGGGACCCGGGAACTGGCGAGGGAGGGAGAGCAAAAATGGGCGGGAGAGAGGACCTGGGACCTGGGGGTTCTGTGGTGGCTTCAACCCCAGAGCCGATGTTGGGCTGACGAAGGCAGACTGGGGTTGCAAGCACGCTGTACCAGACACTGAGGCTGGGGAACCAGCGTTTGCAGCGCGTCCGTCCCCTGCAGCCAGTCTGATCCCTGCACTACACGTGCATTACTTTCAACCCTTGCAAGAGCCCTCATGAGGGTCTCAGATGACCTCAGTTCTGGCCACGTGGCTAAGGAGCAAGCCTCCAGCACCCCAGTCCCTAGTATTTGCAATCTCCTTGATACCTGATTTGCTACCTATCCCAGCTATTGACCTTTGGGACACTAGACTTGTCCAGGACACTCCGTTTGGTTACAGGCTCAGTTGTTGGATCCTGTTTCAAACTTAGACTTCCTGAGCATCAGTTTTCTCCTCTAAAAATCGACATCTTCTAAAGTTTTTAGCTTAAGTGGGATGGCATTTGAAAACAAGGGTAATTGGAGCTGAAGTGCTGAGGTCCTGAGTTCAATCCCCAGAACCCATATAAAAAGCCGGTATGGCATGCATCTGCAATCCTAGTTGGGAATCAGAGACAGTTGGATCCCTGGAGCTCTCCTCAGCTAGTCTTACCAAATCTGTGAGCTCCATGTCCCAAGGAGAGGCCCTGACTGAAACAAGGTGGGAAAGAAACCCCAGCCCTACCTGAGGAACTATTGGCATCCCATGGCTGCTGGAACCCAGAGAGTCCTTTAAGTGTTAGACCCTTGGTAGTTGACCAGGCTCCAGTGGATGAACCCACACTGAAGGACATTTAGGCATGCAAGTTTGACTTTGACTGTATAGGCTGTGTATGTAATAGAATGCATGAAATTGGGCAGAAGGGTCCTGATGGGGGAGGGGATCTAAATTTAATCAAAATAATTATTGTATGAAATTTACAAAAATTCAATAAAAAAAATTTGGGGGGTCATTTTGAGACAGGTTCTCCCCATAGCCCCAGCTGTCCTGGATATACCATGGAGACCAGGCTGGCCTCAAACTCACAGAGATCTGCCTGCCTCTGCCTCCCGAGTGCTGGGACTAAAGGGGTGTGCTACCACACCAGTCCCAATAAAATTTTAAAAAAATATAAAAAGTTAAGGTGGAGACTGGGTGAGTTTGAGGCCAGCCTGGTCTACATAGGGAATTCCAGTCCAGCCAGGGCCTATACAGTAAGACCTGTCCAAAAAAAAAAAAAAAAAAAAAAAAAAAGTTAAATAAGGTGAATGCAACAGAGAAAAACATCCAGTGTCAGCCTCTGGTCTCCACACAGGATGCACACACCTCCATACATATGTGCAAGCACCAAACACACACACAAGTCATTAAGTGGCCCCCTATATCCTTGGGCTCAGCAGGAGACCATTCAACAAGCAAATAAAAATAATCCCCAGCTCCATTTAACTTTGCTTTCAAAAGTTAACCTCTTTCATAAACCCAAGAGTTGTATGAGATGAGATCTCTGTTCTCAGAGGAGAAAACAGCAGAGTCTGTTTTTAACAAGGTTTAAACAGCAGAGCCCATAACCAAACCCCATTCTACAAGATGCAAGTTTAGTGTCCTCACTATTTAAAAACCTGGGATAAAGCCAGGCATGGTGGCCCTTGCCTTTGATCCCAGCACTCGGAAGGCAGATGGAACTCTCTGTGAGTTCAAGGCTAGCCTGGTCTGCATACTGATTTCCAGGCCAACTGGGGCTACAAGGAGACCCTGTCTCAAAAAGACAAAAAAAAAAAAAAAAAAAGCTGGGATAGGAAGCTGGGTAGGATGCACACCTGTCATCCCAGCACTCAGGAGGTTGAGGCAGGAGGATTTTGAGTTTAAGACCAGTCTGGGCTACTTAGCAAGGTTCTGTCTCAACACTCTTTTTTTTTTTTCAATATATGTGTTTTGCCTGTGTGTATGTAACTGCACCCTTGTGGTGCAATGCCTCTGGAGGCCAGAAGAGGGCATAGAATCCCCTGGAACTGGATTGTTAGCCTCCATATGGGTGTAGGAAGTGAACCTGGGTCTTCTGCAAGAGCAGTCAGTACTCTTCTTTTTTTTTTTTTTTTTTTTTTTTTTTTTTGTCTTTTTGAAACAGGGACTCCCTGTAGCCCCAGCTGTCCTGGAACTCACTATGTAGACCAGGCTGGCCTTGAACTCACAGAGATCCACCAGCCTCTGCCTCCCAAGCGCTGGGACTACAGGCGTGCACCACCATGCCTGGCTTATGTGTGGACTTTTATCATTCTGTGAAGCAACAGTGTACAAACAGCCTACATAGTATTTGTGTTGCATCTAAAATATGCTGGAGGGTGTTTGTAGGTTATATGCAAATAATGCACCATTTTATAGAAGTGATTTCAGCATACTGGGATTCTGGTATCCATGGTGAGCGTGGCAGGGATGACATCCTGGTACCAATCCCCTGTGGATACAGAAAAAAGCTGTATATAGTTGGTGCTTAATAAGTTATGACTGAGTTTGCTGTTAGGAAGCCAGGGCCTCAGGCACAGGCAGGTCAGTGTCAGACAAGGATACAGGCATCATGGGAAGTCTAATGCCAAGCTCACTTCCCCTCCCTGACCCATCTCACCACTAAGACCCAGCCCAGGTTCCTTATACAATGTAACAGGAGGGTCTCAGGTTCTGGATCCTGCTTTGACCAGGTGAGGGTCCCAGGCCAGGAAAAGGATAAAGCAACAAGAGGCGTGGTCCAGCAGGCTGGGAAATGGGTCAGTGAACAAAGTGCACGTCGCACAAGCATGAGGTTCTGGATTGGGATCCCAAGCACCCGTATAAAGCTGGGAGGGCACATGCATAGAAAACAGAAGGGCACTGCACATCTAAACCCCGGTGCTTGGGTGAAGATGGCAGAGATAGGCACAGCCTCAGCTCACTAGCCAGGCAAACTAGCTCCAAGTTCAGAAAGAGATGCTGTCTCCCAAAATAAGGTAGATAGCAATAGAAAACACCCCACACACAGCACACACGTTGGTTTAGTGCTGCATGTACACATGCCAAAATAAAAACCAGGAAAGGAAGCTTGGTCCAAGGGCTCTCAAATTCTCCAAGGTCCTTCTCCATCTTCATGACTTAACAAAGTCACCACCTTCATATCCTTCTGTGTGCTTCACACTCCTGTTGGTGGAGGGTGCTGTCAATTCCAGCACTCTCTGGATACCAGATCACACAGTAGCAACACAAGCAGAGGAATCCAGATACTATTGCAGAAGGACCACAAGGTGTCTAGGTGGAACAGCCCCTGTCCAAAATCATACATCTCTCTGGAGCCTACAGGCAGGGCTGCTCCTGTGCAGAGGCTGGAATCAGGTGCCCAGCGGCCAGAAAAGGCCCCTGCTAATGAGAAGACAGGGAGGGCCAAATCCTGGCTTGAGGACTGCTGGGTTATCTGGTTATCCAGTGGGACTGGGTGGGCATGGGGCTGTCTCCCCTTGCAGAAACACACTTGAGATGGCAGGAGTAGATGCAGACATCTTTAGAGAAGTCATCCTGGCTACTATAACCAAGAGTTCAAGGTGTAGAGAAAGGGAGTGGAATCTTCATCTGACTTTCTGGGACACCCGTGGTAACCATGCCACTGGGTCCTGAAGATCAGACCTGTTTCTAACCTAGGAAGTCCTGTGTCCTAGGCTGGGGGTATGACTCAGTGGTAGAGCACCTGCCTAGAATTCCCCACTGAGGGGCTAGGGTGTGGCTTGATGGTATAGCAATAGCCTGGCATGTTCCTGATTTAAAAAAAAAAAAAAAAAAAAGTTCAGAGGCATGTTTGTATCTTCTGCCTGCCTTGGAACCCCTAAGTCCCAGGCCTGGGGAGTAGCCAGCTGACTTCCCTCCTCTGCCCCTTAATAGCACACCTCCCTCCAACCTGGCTGCTACTCCAGTACACATTTCATACACACCCCAACAAAAATTCCAGGTCAAGCTGACCCCACCCTCTGGCCCTCCTCACAGGACCCAGGAGACTATGGACGCATCCAGGCTCTACACCCTGGTGCTGGTGCTGCAACCTCAGCAGGTTCTCTTGGGCATGAAGAAACGGGGCTTTGGTGCTGGCCGCTGGAACGGCTTCGGGGGCAAAGTGCAGGAAGGAGAGACCATTGAGGATGCGGCCAAAAGGTAATGAGCGAAGGGAGGCCTGACTCCAGAGCCAGTCTAGAGGGATGACTGGGGGAGCAGGAGCTATACCCCTGAGTTCACCCCTGGGTGCCGTGTGACCCTTGATCCACTATTTCTTCATCTTAAAATATGGAATGGGGGGCTGGAGAGATGGCTCAGCAGTTAAGAGCACTGACTGCTCTTGCAGAGGACCAGGGTTTGATTCCCAACACCCACATGGCAGCTATAAACCATCCTTAACTCCAGTTCCACGGGAATCCAAAGCCCTCTCCTGACCTCCTCAGCATTGCACAACATGGGTGCACTCACATACATGCAGGCAATACCCTCATACACATAAAAATAATAAATAAAATATAAAAAACAGCCAGGTGTGGTGGTGCATGCCTTTAATCCCAGCACTCAGGAGGCAGAGGCGGGTGGATCTCTGTGAGTTCAAGGCCAGCCTCACAATATCTTTAAACATGCTATTTTCCTCTTCTTGTGGAATATATATATATATATATATATATATATATATATATATATATAATGGGGCTGAGGAGGTGGCTCAGGGGTAAAGTGCTTATTCACAAGCATGAGGACCTGAGTTCTAATCCCACCACCTATATAAAGCCAGTTGTGATAGCATGAGTGTCTATAATCCCAGCACTCCTAGGGCAAGGTGGGAGATGGAGACAGGATCACCAGAAGCTCATGAGCCAGCTAGTCTGACATATGGAGCAGCGAACAAAGAGACTCTGTTTCAAGCAAGGTGGAAGACAAAGAATGATTCCCAAAGATATTCTCTGACCTGTACATGTGCTCCTGGGCATATACACCACACACACACACACACACACACACACACACACACACACACACACACACACACACACAAACACAGAAATCCAAATCTGATAGTACAGACCTATCATCCCACAGGCACTCAGGAGGCTGAGGTAAAAGGTTTGCAAGTTTAAGACTGCCTGAGCTAAGAATGAGTTTGAGTTTAGCCTTGGTAGCTATATTTTTTTAGATCTTGTGCTCGTGTATACAGGTGTGTATGAAGGTGTGCATGCCTGTTTGTGTGTGTGTGGAGGCTGGAGGTTGATGTCAGATGTCTTCCTCAATCATTGTTCACCATATATGTGCATATATATATACACACATATAAAATCTTTAAGGTATACCCCAGATATATGTATATATATGCATATACACGTATCTCAAGCCAGATGATGGAGTCATCTAGTACCTTCTGCACAGTTTCACGCAGACCTACAACCAGCTTCCCATGGGAAGGAGCTGAAGCTCAGAGAGATTGAGCAGCTCGTTTAAGGTCACACAGCCCTTTAGGCACCAACCTCTGCCCTTCCTACTCCTCCCAGGCCTGTGAGGATAAAGGAGTGCTGACTGTGTAGCAAAGCCCTGCATCAGTCTTACCTCTGGTTATTATTGTGCTGACTAACCCTTTAGTCCAGCTTTCTGAAAAGCAGTGAAGCCAGGATGTGGCAACCTAGTGGCTTCCAATTTCTCAGTTCAGCTCTCAGTAAGAAATACCGTATGTTCCAAGATTGGCTGTACTAGCTCATGCCTGGCACCCCAGCACTCAGGAAGCTGAGGCAGGAGGAACATGAGTTTAAGACTAACATGGGCTACATAGCAAGACCTTGTTTCAGAAAGAGTTGGGAGGGGGGCCTGGGGAGATGGCTGAATTGATAAAGTGCTTGCCATGCAAGTATGAGGATCCCCAGCATCCACATAAAAAGCCAGGCATGACAGCAGCAACTACAACTCCAGCACTGGGAGGTGGAGACATGAAGATCCCTGGGGCTCATTCACCAACCAGTCTAGTCAAACCAGTGAGATCCACTTTAATGGAAAACCCTGCCTCAAAGTCTAAGTAAGGCACCAAATATCTACCTCTGGCATTTATACACACATGCACCCACATACATGCACATGCTCCCACATTCACACACATGGACCCACACTGAATGCATATACACAGATATACACCAAAAAGGAAAAGGAAAAAGAAGTCCAACAGAGCCCACACACTCAGGTCTGCATACAGCTATGACACCCTTCTGACTTGGATGCGAGTCCGTTCTTTTTATATGGCTGGTGATAATTCACTGTCGATTGTCACTGTGTAAAGAGTCCTGCATGCATGAGACATCCTCGCCTAGGCCTGGGACCCAGGGCTGCTGCCAAGTTGATACCTCTGACATGAGTCTGGCAGATTCTGGGCTGAGAACCAGTCCTGGAGGACTCAGCTGGGAAAAGACCTGTTTGATGAATGTGGGGATCCAGCTTGGGGGCAAGCAGGATATGTGCAAAAGTGACAGGCCCAGCACAAGGGCAGAATATTCTGCTGAGACACCCCCCCCCATTCAGTCATGGAGTTGCAGAGCACTTACTACGTGAGGCACAGAGACCAAGAGGAGACCTGGTTGCACTCGGGACTCTGAGAAGCTCAGGACATACATGTAGAGGTCTGGAAAATAAATAAATAAGGAAGGTAGGTGTCTAGGCACAGGGAAAGGTTGCCAAGGTCCTGACCACACTGGAAGACAGAAATGGTGCAGCCTTCCCAGAAGGAGCACAGCCACATGTAGGACGTGCAGGGAAGTGACAAAGTGGCCAAGGGTCGAGTGGACATAGGAAAGTGGACCACTTGTGTGCCATTCCTTCTCTATGTAATATGTATGTGAATGGTATGTATGTTTGTTCATGTGTGTGGAGGCGAGAAGGGGACAACAGGTGCCCTGCTCTATCACTCTCCACTGTATTCCCGTGAGACAGGGTCTCAGTGAACCCAGAGCTAGGTCAGCAGCCAGCAGCCCCAGTGATCCTCCTGCCTCCACTCCCCACAGCACTGTGGTTATAGGTCCACACTTGGCCACACCTGGCTGGGTGCTGGGATCCCAACTCAGGTCCTTATGCTTGCACAGCAGGCACTCTTACCACTGAGCCATCTCCCCAGACCCTCAGTTCCTGGTCTTGCTAAGTAGTAAACAACTCATCGGTAGCTCTGGACAACCCTGACTTATTCGCCTGTCAACTTTCTCAGGAATGTTCCCCCCACCTTTAATAAACATCACTCATTTCTGGAACAAGGGAAAACATAAGAAACCATCCCTCCAGGGTCTCAAACCAGGCATTGAGGATGGTTCTTCCTTGGCCCTGCTTTGAGGTGGAGAAGGGAACTGGGCCCCTACTTCTCCATGAGATGCTGGGCAAGGGTGATTCACAGCTATAATCCTAGCCTGGGCTACAGAGTGAGAATCTATCTCAATACACACACACACACACACATGCGCGCGCGCACGCACACACGCACACACTCGCGTGGCCTCAACAGGTCTTGCACTTGCCAGGCAAACCTGATGATCTGTTTGATTCCTGGAATCCACGGAAAGGTGAATGGAGAGAACCAACTCCACAAAGCTGTCCTCCGACCTCCACATGCACTCTGTAGCATTCTCTCTCTCTCTCCCT
>NW_008354274.1:3550037-3588317 GCF_000622305.1 Nannospalax galili | reverse complement strand
CCTCCCTCCCCCCCTCGCTCTCTCTCTCATACACACGCGCACACACACACACACAATTTTCTTAAATCGTTATTAGTGGGCCAGTGAGATAGCTCAGTGGGTAATGGTGCCTGTTGCCAGCCTGAAAATGAGACTTTGATGCCTGGAAAGGTAAAGAACCAAGTCCTACAAGTTGTCCTCTGGACTCTACATGCACACTGTGTCACATCACTTTATTCCTCCCCCCACACATACACATAAATAAAGGTATCAACAAAAAAAATTTAATTGCTATTACTACTGATGATAATTAGTTTATATATATACTTTTTTTGAGGCAGGGTCTCCCTGTAGCACCAGGTGGCCTGGAAATAACTACGTAGACCTGGCTGGCCTCAAATCAAAAAGATCTACCTCTCTCTGCCTCCAGAGTGCTGGAATTAAAGGCAGGACCACCATACCTAGCCATTTTTTATTTTTATATTTTTGTCTTTTTGAGACAGGGTCTCCCTGTAGCCCCAGCTGGCCTGGAACTTGCTATGTAGACCAGGCTGGCCTCAAACTCACAGAGATCCGCCTGCCTCTGCCTCCTGAATGCTGGGATTAAAGGTATGTGCCACCATGCCCAGCCATTTTCAAATTTTTTAATAATATTTTTATTTTATGTGTCTTAATGTATTGCCTGCACGTGTGTAAGTACATCTGTGTTGTGTAAAGCTCATGGAGATGAGAAGGTGTTGGATTCCCCTAGAAGTGAAGTTACTGATTATTAACTGTCATGTGGGTGCTGGGAACCAAACCCAGGTCCTCTGCAAGAGCAGCCAGTGCTCTTTACTGCTGAGCCAGCTCTCCAACCCCAGCCCATTTTTTAATTTATTTAAATATTTATGGCTGAGTGTGGTAGCATATGCCTTTAGTCCCAGCACTTGGGAGGCAGAGGCAGGTGGCTCTCTGTGACTTCGAGGCCAGCCCAGTCTACATAGTAAGTTCCAGGCCAGCTACGGCTACAGGGTGACCCTGTCTCAAAAAGACCAAAAAGAAAAATGTATTTATCTTTATTTTATACATGAATGTTTTGCCTGAATATATGTATGTGCATACATACATGCAGTGACCCCATAGAGGCCAGAAGAAGGTGTCAGATTCCCTGGAAATGGAGTTAAGGACAGTTGTTAGCCGCCACATCTGTCATCTACAAGAAGAACCTGTGCTCTTTTTTTTTTGGTCTTTTTGAGACAGGGTCTCCCTGTAGCCCCAGCTGGCCTGGACCTTACTATGTAGACCAGGCTGGCCTTGAACTCACAGAGATTTGCTGGGATTATGGGCATGCCCTACCATGCCTTAACCACTGAGCTGTCTCTCCAGCCCAATGATAACTTAAGTTTTTATCCTAAGTTGTTTGTTTTCTGGTAAATAAGTAAATCTGGTAGATTGGATAGCCTTTTTTATTGGGAAGAGGCAGTGCTGGGGGTTGAACTCAGGACTTTATGCATACTAGACAAGCACTCTACCACTAAGCTATATCCCAAGCCTGGCTGAGGCAATATGACTTCCTAACTGGCAGTTCCTGGGTTGCGCCTGCTGCTGCTGTCTGCCTTAAGCAAACAGCCATGCAGCCACCAAGATTATGTGTAAGCCAACACAGGCCATTTTGAATACAATCACAGCTCCCACGCCTAAAGACATAGCCCAAGATGATTTTGTACTTATGGCAATCCCCCTGCCTCAGCCTCGAACAGTCGGGATTATAGACATGCACTACAAATTCTAATTTTTAAATTCTTATTTATTTTTATTTTATGTGCATGTTTTGCCTTGCATGTACTCAAGTGTGCTCATAAGTGCAGTGCCCACAGAGGCCAGAAGAGAGCATCGGATCCCCTGGAACCAGAGTTACAGCTGGATGTTAGCTGCACTGTGGGTGGGAAACTGAACCCAGGTCCTCTGCAAGAATAGCCAGTACTCTTAACTGCTGTGTTATCTCTCCAGACCCTGATATTTCTTTAAAGTCCATTTGTATTTATTACTACTGTGTGTACACCCATGATGTGTGTGTTTTGGTGCACATGCTATGTGTCTGTGTGGAGGTCAGAAAACCACTTTGTGGAGCTGACTCTGTTGCATCTTTGTGCATTTTGGGTGAACTTATGTCATCAGGCTTGCACAGCAAGCACTTTTGCCCTCTGAGCCATCTCACCAGCCAGCCCTCAAGAATTGAATTTTTTAGGTCTTTGTGGCCTTTTATTTTTATGGCCTTTAACTATGTAGCTGATTGATCTCAAAGCCAAAATCCTCCTGCCTCAGCTGCCTGAGTGCTGGGATTATAAGCACGCACCACCATTCCTGGATTTACAAAGTTCAAGTTAATTCCCAAGTTAATTCCCAAGTTGGGCCAGGTTGGATATACCCATGCCTCGGGATGGTGTCCTCAAGAGAAGATGCAGCTGGAACTTCTGCGAAGCACTCTTGAAGCTCTGGGCCCCTGGGCATACATGCTGTGTCTTTCCAAACAGCTGCCTCTCTCCTCACCCATTTCTGCTGCAGGGAGCTGCTGGAAGAGAGCAGTCTGACGGTGGATGCACTGTACAAGGTGGGCCACATCGTATTTGAGTTTGTGGGTGTCCCTGAGCTGATGGACGTTCATATCTTCTATACTGACCTTGTACACGGGACACCCAGAGAGAGTGAAGGTGAGTCTTGGGCCCCACTCCCTACTCCCTATCTTGGGCGGGGAGGGGCACCCGGCCTCACTTACCTGGCTAGGAGGAAAAGCCCTAAGGCCTGCCTTGTAGCCATAGATAATCCTGTTTTCTTACTCCATAAAAATAAAACAATTTGATCCCAGCACTTGGGGGGGTAGAGGCAGGTAGATCTCTGTGAGTTCAAGGTCAGCTGAGTTCCAGGCCAGCTAGGACTACAGGGAGACCCTGTTTTAAAAAGATTTAAAATAGAAATAAAAAATACAGCTGGGGGCATAGCTCCTTTGGTAGGGTGCCTAACCTGCACCATCCCTATGGGGATGGGAGCGCCATTCTCAACACTGGCATAAGCCAGTATGGGTGGTGCATGCCTGAAATTCCTGCAAAAGAGACTATCTCAGTAAACTAGTTAATAAACTGGGCATAGCAACGCACTCCTTTGGGAGACAGAGGCAGGCAGATCTCTGAGTTTGAGGCCAGCTGGTTTACATAGGGAGTTCCAGGCCAGCCAGGACTATACAAGGAGATCCTATCTCAAACAAAACAAAAACAAAAGCATTTCAAACAAACGGCCCCCCATGAGAACTGGGGTAATCCTTCTGAGATCAGTGGAGTACTCGTCCTTTCTTTCCTTGATACAGAAATGTGCCCTCAGTGGTTCCAGCTGGACCAGATCCCCTTTGAGCACATGTGGCCTGATGACAGCTACTGGTTCCCACTCCTGCTTCAGAAGAAGAAGTTCCAGGGGTACTTCAAGTTCCAGGATCAAGACACAATTCTAGAACATTCACTGCATGAGGTGGATGAACTCTAGCACAGGGACCTGTCTGGTCCCACCTGGGGACTGAGGTTGCTGCACAGCTGCTGGCCATGGTGTTCAGGGCAGCACAAGAAGGGGGAGGTGTTTTCTGTTTGGAAGGTGTTGGAGTTGCACCTTTAAATACTTGGTCCCCAAAATGGTGCTGTTTGGGAATGTGGTGGTATCTTTAGGACTGAGTCACTAGGGGTGGGCCTTGAGGTTTTATAGCTAGGCACCTGTCCTCTCTGCTCTCTGCTACCTGAGGAGCTGTGACCTTATCTGCCATGATGGACTGTAGCCCCTGGATCTATGAGCCAAAATAAACTCTTGTTCTCCTAAATTGCTATTTGACTGTAGCATCAAGAGCAGTAATGGGCAGATGTGGATGCTGGGAAATGAACCTCAGTCCTCTGCAAGAGCAGTAAGGGCTCTTAACCACTGGGCCATCTCTCTAGCCTCAAGATAGATGGAGTTTTTTGTTTTAGCTAGTAGGTTTTTTTGAGATAGGGACTCCCTATATACCCTGCTGGCCTGTAGACCAGGCTGACCTCCATCTCACAGAGATCCCCCTGCCTCTGCCTCCCCTGGGATTAAAGGCATGCACCACCATGCCTGGCCCAATAGGTTTTGAGGAGGGAACCACTGAAGATGAGCAGTGTCTCATGGAAGGGCCAGTTTTCCTCTGAAAGGACGTCCAGCAAGTCTGTGAGGTCTTTCCAAAGAGCTAAGTGCAAATTATCTGCACTTAGAGCTGATCTAGCCGAGAGCCAGCCCTCTGGGAGGGAAGGGCCAGAAGCTGACATATCCCTACAGAACAACCAATATAAAAGGAAAGGACCACAAAGAAGAAACAGATGACAAACTTCCAGCTTCTTTACAAAGGCCTGAGGACCTCCTCTCCAGCTAGTAGGGCCACTTCTCCTGGCTGACTGGTTCAAACCAGTTTAGCTAAGTCCAAGGCCAGGATTGGACATACCCTCACTTGAAGTTACAAGTTGGCCAATCCAAAATCAGGGGTGAGGGACTCACCGGCCCAAGCCCCCCCTAGGAGCTTTAGATTTCAGTTTCCAAATCCCCTTGCCACTTGGGAATCTTCCTGTGTGAGTTTATTTCTTTACTTTTAATCAAATTTGTCTGCTGTATCTGACATTCTTCTTGCCTTTTAATTCTTTAAATTTTTTTTAAGTTTATTATTTTTATCTTATATGTGTGTATTTCCTGCATGTGGGTAAGTGCACCCAGGTCGTGCAGTGCCCGAGGTGGTTAGAAGAGGCTGTCGGATCCCCTGGGACTGGAGTTACGGACAGTTGTTAGCTGCCATGTGAGTGCTGGGATTCGAACCCAGGTCTTCTGCAAGAACAACCAGTGTTCTCTAGCCCTTTTTTTTCCTTTTTTTTGGTCTTTTTGAGACAGGGTCTCCCTGTACCCCAGCTGACCTGGAACTCACTACATAGACCAGGCTGGCCTCTGCTTCCCAAGTGCTGGGATTAAAGGCATGCATCACCATGCCCGGCTCTAGCCCTCTTTTAAATGTTTTTAAAATTATTTTCTATGTTACGTGTGTTTTGCTTGCATGTATGAAAGCGTGCTTGTTGAGGCCATGTCCACTAGAACTGGAGTTACCAACTGTTAGCCACCATGTGGGTGCTGGGACCTGGATCTGGGTCCTCTGTAAGAGCAGCCAGTGCTCTTGACCACTGAGCCATCTCTCCAGACCCCTTTTAATTCTTTAATTGGTGGAAAAGGTTGGAGTTAGCTCAGCAGTTAAGAGCACTGATTGCTCTTGCAGAGGACCCAGGTTTGAGTCCCAGGACCCACATGGCAGCTAACAACCATCCTAAGTCCAGCTCCAGGGGATCCAAAGCCCTCCTGACCTCCATAGGCATGGCATGACATGGGTGCACTCACATACATGCAGATAATACACTAATACACATTAAATAAAATTATATATATATATATATAAAATTGGTGGAGAAAATGAACCTGATTAAGACTCCTAGATGGTAGGGCCAGAGAGATGGCTTAGCAGTTAGGGTACTGACTGCTCTTGGAGGATCGGGGTTTGATTCCCAGCATCCACATGGCAGCTACAAACCATCCTTAACTCCAGTTCCAGGGGAATCTGATACCCTCTTCTGACCTCCGAGACACTGCACGACACGGGTGCACTCACATACATGCAGGCAATACACTCATACACATAAAATAAATTTAAAAGAAAAAAAGACTCCTAGATGGTAACAGGTGCCAGATGATAACAGGTGCCAAACTGACTGAAAGGTTTATATATCCCAGGCGGACCCTAACTGGCATGGGCCAGCAGGTAAGATGTAAAGGTTAGAACCAATCAGGAGAGGCTGCTAAACTTGGAGCCTGGAAAGACTGAGGCAAAAGCATTCCGGGGGATGGGGGAGGCAGGCTCCAGTGCTGCATGGTGTTTATAGGAAAGCAGACACTTGGCTCTCAAGAGGGTGGGGTGAAAAGAGCCTGCATCCAGCAGTTTCCAAGTCCTGTCTGATACATAACAGCTCTTGGCTGTCAAGAGGGTGGGGTGAAAAAAGCCTGCATCTAGCAGTTTCCAAGTCCTGCCTGATACGGCTCTTTGAACCAGAGGATTTGCAGTTTTAGCCTTGGCTACAGCCTCAATGCTCGTCACTGCTGGGGCCCATCCTGCTGCTGCTGCTGCTGCTGCTGCTGCTGGCTCTGGTGACCACTCAGGGTATTGTGTGTCCAGTCTTGTCCATAGGAAGCTGCAGGCATGCTGATGTGGCCTGCCCTTTTGCAGACCCGGAAGAACTGAGGGAAGGCCAGGGTCACAAGCTAGCAGGAAGGTGGCTCCTCCCTTTTTACAGTGTGAGAAAAAGGTCCTGGAGGAAGTGGTCTAGCCTGAAACATGTTGAGCTTTGACTTTGGGGAAACATGAACAAACTCCTATACAATCCAGATGAGGTTAGTTTTGTCAACTTGACATGATCCACAATGACATGGGAGGAGAGCCTCCATGAGGGACTGTCTAGATCAGGCTGGCCTGTGGGCATGTCTGTGGTAGAGTGTCTTGTTTATACTGAGGTGGGAAGACCTGCCCACTATGAGTGGCTCCTGAACTGTATGTGTGTGGAGGTGGGCTGAGAACAACCAAGCATGCATGCATTGATTTCTCAGTGTGACTGTGGCTGGGAGGTGACTAGCTGTCTACAGCTCCAGTCGCTGTGCCTTTCCCACAGTGATAGACTGTGACCTGGAACTGTGCGCTGAAATAAACCCATTGTCACCTAAGCTGCTTTTGTCAGAGTATTTGATCACAGCAACAGAACAAACTAAACTGAGATATCAAGGACAGACCAAAGAAATGATTACACCAAACTCCAACTTGGTAAACTGATGAGTTTATTGGGATTACTTACAGGAGTGTGGGTGAGATGACAACTCAAAGGCAGCTACACCTTGGAAAAGCTCACCCCAGCATGGGTGAGAGCTCACGAAAACTGCATCCCTGGAGCTCCGCACAACTCACAGGCAGCTCCATAGGGGTCTCCTCTTCCCAGCACTTTTTGCACCTTGTATAACCTTAGGGAGGGGCCTTATGAATCTTGTTTCAGATTTCTGAGACTTCTACATCTTGCTTACTTCCTGAGTCTTCTGAGTCTCCTTCCAGGAGGGAATGTCTGAATTCAGAAGGAGTTGGTATGAAGCTCTCCCTCATGGGTACCACCTGGAAAGCATACAACTGCCCATCCCAGAAACTTAGGATTCCAGTTTCCAAAACATGATGAACCTTGTTCATGGAGGTTTATAGATCAAACGTAAAATATGAAGCCATTTGTAAACAATTACAGTTTATTAGGTGTGGCAGTAACTGATTCCCGCAGCCCATAAAGTGCTTCATACATCAGCAGGCAGACTCCCGCAGCACCAATATCCTGACTCCATCTGCCCAGAGTCCCCACAGCACTGTCCCAGAGCCCCACAGGCCCTGTCTGGCCCACTCAGCAGGGCTGGCTAGCACCAAGTAGGCTGTGCCTGGAGGAAACACCTTGTCCAGTTAAGACTGCAGCTGAGGCCCACTCAGCCCAGGAGAACAGAACAGGAGAGATCTCCCATGAGACTTGCACTTGGCCATCTTTCTGCCAAACATGGCTGTGGTATGGCATGCAGGGTTGGACTGAGGGCGGAAGAGTTTGTAAATTGTTGGTTCCCTGTACCATGGGGCCTGGCCCTGGAGATGGGGGCAAATGTGATCTTCTACAAGCTTGGGGTCAGGCACTGGCAGCCCAGAGTCATGGAGTGACTGTGAAAAGGTAGGCTGTTACCAGGCTCCACCCCAGACCTTCCTAAAGCATCAGGGTGGGCTCACATCCAGATAGAACTCTGCTGCCTGACAGCCAGTGGGAAGCAAGCCACACCCTGTTCCAAAGGCCTGGGCACCCAGCTCTACCTTTCCACCCCTCCTCATTCCCACCCTGCAAAATTCTAACACCTTGAATGCTCAGGTATGTCTTGCTGTTTAGGAAATATTTCTTTGAGCATCACAGGTCACATGGTGACTAAGAACTGTTTTCCACAGGGAGGTCACAGGAAAAGATATATACTCCACCCAGCCTGCAAGAGAGGCACAGGAATCCATCTGGCAGGAAGGGGCCAAGTCTCCGTGTCTTCCCACATGGCCCACAAAAGCTCCTGGCAGAACACAGACTCCCACATCCTGAGGGAGGCCAGTAGGTGTCTCTGCAGGTCTGTCAGATCATCTAACTCTCTGGCCAAAGAGGACACTCAGACAATCTCAAAGAAAGGACCCAGGCCTGCCTGACCCCACAGAGCTCTAAGAACAGCACTCTTCAGCCTGGAGGAGGAGGTAGCCAGAAAAGACGACTGGTTTCCTCAGGCAGGTGGGAAGAAGGCTGCAAGGAGGGATGACATCACCCAAGGAGGCAACAGCCTAAAAGGCAAGGCACCCCAACACACAGATGCCTAACGCTGAACGTTCAGTCAAATGCAAACACTTCTCCATGCCTCCATCTGTCCCCTGCTGGCACTTGTCCCCTGTCCCATCTCTAGACTTAGTGCCCTAGAGTGACACCAGCTATCTCCAAACCAGGAAAGTGACAGAGCGGTGTCTACCCTCAGACACAGGAGAAGCCTCTATGCACACCACTGCTGGAGATCTTGGAGCACCTATGTCTTGCACACAGGATCCCAGTGTATGAAGAGGGGGCAACTCGGCAACACCGATACCACAGGTCAGTCTCGCATTAGGGTTCCATGGATCGTAACTGGAGCAACACTTAGCAACGTTTGATCTCTGAGTAGCACTGTGCACCCAATTCTCTTCCTCATCAGCCTCACTTTCTATCCTGCCTACTGTATCTCCCATAGTATCTATGGGCTTTGGTCCATGGCTCATCTTCCCACCCTGGGCAGCCAGCTCCTTGCCCAGCACTGCTGACAGGCCACAGGGCAAGCCAGCATGCCACTCCCCTACCTGGGCTGTCCCAGCATGCAGGGCCCCTTCCATACTCCCCCAGACACCACCTGCTGGGTACAAACAGCCCTTAGCACCACAGGCATTGGGAGCAACCCATCCTGGATTACTCTAACTTCCCACTACAGACCTTACCAACAGGCCACAAGGCAGACTCGAGGGGTGACAGGACACAGACCTCCCTGGAAAGACGGGGGAGACAGAAGGCCACCAGCACAGCCAGCAGGCTCTAATGGGCATGGGCTCCTGTGCTTCAGCCCCAACCACAGGCAGCTCGGAGCAGTGTCTGGAGTGAATCAGCCAGGGACCACACCATTTACAAAGATGTTTTAGTGAGGCCGCAAGGAGCTCTGCTGAGGGCCTCGACACTAGTGGGGACACATGCCATCCTCCTGTGGGGAGCGAGGTGGCGTTAGCACATTGTGAGGTCCAGGAAAGAGGCAGCTCAGCTTTGGCGTCAGGTCATTCCACACCTTGCTCATCTGTGAGAAGAAGGAACCGAGGTCAGGAGGGTGGCCCATCACACGCACGCACGCACGCACCCCCCACCACGCCCCACCAGTCTCCATAAGCAGATTAGCCCTTTAGCCCTTTTCCTCTCAGTGCTCTGGACACTCTGGGCACTGAGTCAGGAAGATTCCCAAGTTCCAGACCTGCCTGGGTTACATAGTGAGAACTTGTTTTCCAAAAACTAAAAGCAGGGCTGGGATACAGCTTAGGAATAGAGTGCTTCCCAAGCAGGCACAAGGCTGAGTTGGATCCTCAGCACACATCCCCATCCCCACCCACACATACTTTTTAAAAAAGTTCTTTTACTGCCAGGTGTGGTGGTGCACGCCTTTAATCCCAGCACTCAGGAGGCAGAGGCAGGCGTGTATCTGTGAGTTCAAGGCCAGCCTAGTCTACATAGTGAGTTCCAGGATAGCTGGGGCTACGGGGAGACCCTGTCTCAAAAAGACCAAAAAAAATTTTTTTCTTTTACTATAGTCATGTGGGGGGGGTGGGGGGTGTATTTGGGCATGTGGGTGGAGAGCAAAGGACAAACTGCAGAGGTTGGCTCTCTCCATCCACCCTGTGGGATGGAACTCAGGTCATCAGGTTTAGTGGGAAGTATCCTTATCAGCTAAGCCAAGGTCACGTGACTCTTCCCTGCCCCCCCCCCTTTTTTTCCCTTTTCCTGTATGGCTATGTAGCAGAGGATGAGGATGACTAGAAACTTCTGATCCTCCTGCCTCCACCTCCCAAACACTGGGATTACAGGCACACACCATTAAACCTGGGTTATGCGGTGCTGGGGGTGGAACCCTGGGCTCCCTGCATACTAGGCAAGCACTCTACTGACTGAGTCAAAACCCTAGCTGAAGATAAATGTTATTTTGCCTGGATGCTGCAAAAGTTACTGGGCAGGATGAGCATCACAAAACTGCCTTGAGTCATTGGGATTTCTCACACAGCATGGACAGTCCAGCCAGCATATGTTCCACTAACACTACTAGTCACTGCTCCAATAAACCCAGACAGACGGTGCACCCCAAGTCAGTATCTTGCGCTAACACCCAGTGGCTCTGGCATGACTATACAGATCACAGTCTAGGTCGGCCACTCATCCTTCAGTCATCACGGCTCCCACCTGACTTGGAGCACAGCCATCATTTACACTGGTTCCCTCAGCTGCAGTAACCCTTCTTAACCACAAAGGTGAGATCATGCACTGTTTCCAGCCCACCATGTGGGAACTCTGCCCCAACCCCAAGACACTGGACAAGCCAGGTCAGTGCATGAGACTCATTCCCCTCCCTGCTAACTAGCCTACCTCTACCTTGGTGTGTTCCTTGGTGACAGGGTCCAGTCATAATCAGTTGATTACCCAGTCACAGAGCTTGGCTGGATGCTGCTAGGGGGTGACTCTCCATCTGTAACCATGACACCCAGGCCAACAATGGAAGCCAGTGGGGTCCTACCTCATGGACTTTTCAGACAACAGCCCCACACAGTCAGAAGAGGTCCTTAGAGATTGAGGATATAATTCAGATAGCAGAGCACTTGCCTAACATGCACAAAGCCCTGTGCTTGGATTCCCAGCACCACATAAACCAGGTGTGGTCATACATGCATGCACTAGGTCGTACATGCATGCACGTCATTCCAGCACTAGGGATGTGGAGGTAAAGGCATTAAAGTCCAAGGTCAGGCCTTCAAAATGGCTCAGCAGTTAAAAATGCTTGCCGACAAGCCTGAAGACCAGAGTTCAATACCTGTAACCCACATAGTAGAAGGGGAGAACTGACTCCTTTAAGTTGTCCTCTGACCTCCACATGTATGTGCCATGACACATGTGCCTTTCTCCTCATACAATATATAAATGTTAAAAAATTTTAATAGGGGCTGGAGAAATGGCTCAGCAGTTAAGAACACTGGTTGTTCTTGCAGAAGACCTGAGTTCGAATCCCAGCACCCATGGCTAACAACCATCCATGACTCCAGTTTTTTCTTTAAACTTTTAAAAAAAATTTTTATTATTTTTATTTTGTGTATGCATGTACTGCCTGCATATAGGTAAGTGCACCATGTTGTACAATGCCTCCGGAGATCAGAAGAGGCTATCGGATCCCCTGGGACTGGAGTTACTGACAGTTGTTAGCTGTCATGTGGGTGCTGGGATTTGAACCCGGGTCTTCTGCAAGAATAACCAGTGTTCTTAACCGCTGAACCATCTCTCCAGCCCCCCATGACTCCAGTTTTAAGGTATCCAACACCCTCTTCTGTCCTCCACAGGCACTGCACAACCTGGGTGCACTTACATACAGGCAATACACTCATACACATAAAATAAAAATATTTTTTAAAAAAACTGTTTCAGGCCCGTGTATATCCCAGCTCCATTCTCAAGGTGACTGGCTAGCAGGCTGGGCAGCTAGAGATAGGAAGGTGTCAGCCGTGATGGGTACAGGAGCAGCTCACCTCCTTGTGTCCTTGGATCTGGGAGTTGACGAAGGCGCCCAGGATGTGCGAGGTGAGGGGCAGATAGACATGGACGAGCTGTGTCTCTTGGTGCAGGCAGTACAGGGAAAAGTAGTTCCGGAGCTCCATGGTCTGGATCATATTCTCCTGCTGCAAGCAGAGAGCTGACCTGTGCACTGGATCACAGATGCAGGTCGGAGCATCTGCCCTGATCCCAGGCACTTGTGTCTTCCAACCACTGGAGTGGAATCCAAGGGAACGCAGGGCCAGGATTACCTGGGGTAGCTCCCCACCTCCACCACACCCAGCCCAGATCTGGGCAGGGGTACCTGCGGTGCCAAACTCACATAGCTAGCCAGGAAAGGCTAATGGGATGATCCCACATGCAGCTCTGCCTGCTACCTGCTGTGCCCTGCCTCCTCCTGGCTGCTCACCTCCACAATTCGAGACTCCAGCTGCTCCACGGACTCAGGCTCACGATGTGCGGTGCTCATCATCTGCCTCTTCATCAGGCCGTACTTGTGCAGCGCCCACTGGTGCTTGTGCAACACACCCTTCTCATGTCTCTCACACAGGTCCTGAGGGGAGGGAGGAATAGCACACCCACTTGTGGAGGTAACCTCAAAAGGACCCAGAGTCTGGGACTCTGAGACCTTCACACTGTGTATTTTAGGTTCCCCTATCTCCGGAAGGAGAGCAGAACACAAGGAAAGCAGAGGTAGCAGGGAGAAGGCTCATGCCAACTGGCAGCGAGGGTGAAAAAGAAAGCCATAAGGGCCCTTCGGAGGACTGGCTTCTACTCAGGAAGAGTTCACGGTGGTGGTGAGATAGCTCAGCAGGTAAGTGTTTGCTGCCAAGCCTGATGACCTCAGTTTGATCCCCAGAACCCACAAAAGAACCAATTCTCTCAAAGACTGTCCTCTGATCTCCTTGTGTGCCTGCACACAGAGACACAAATCAATGTAATAAGTTGGGAGGGAGGGAGGGAGGGAGGGACAAAATCAAACCACATCCTGATGTAGAGTCAGGCCCCACTAAGACCCTATCTTCCCATGCTAGTCTGGATAAGGGCAAACTGCACACAGGCCCCAAACCAGAATCCCTCAGTTTTTGTATATAGTTCAGTACCTTGGGGCAATCTTAAACCTCAGGCTATAACATACCACCAACTCCAGAGAGCTAGTGTCTCAAAGGTAGCAGGACTGTGTGCCCAAAGCCACAGTAAAAAAACCTTACAGGCCAAGTGTGGTGGCACATGCCTTTAATAATCCCAGCATTCTGTAGGCAGAGGCAAATGGATCTCTATGAGTTCAAGGCCAGCTTGGTCTACATAGTGAGTCTCAGGTCTGCCAAGGCCACATAGTGAGACCCTATCTCAAAAAAAAACCTTACAGGCATCCAGGAAAGGTGGTGCATACTTGTAATCCAGCACTAGGTAGGCTGAGGCAGAAGGATCAAAGCAAGTTTAAGGCCAACCTGAGTTATACAGTGAAGGCCAGCCACAGCACCTTAGTGAGACCCTGTCTGAGAAAACAACAGGCTGGAAAGCTGGCTCAGCAGTTCAGAGCACTGCTGCTCTTTAGAGGACCTGGGTTCAGTTCCCATCACTCACATGGCAGCTAACAAACATCTGTACTCCAGTTCCAGGGGATCTGACACCCTCTTCTGGCCTCCACTGGCATTGCATATCAAAGTACATTTATATACATATAGGCAGAACACTCATACACATAAAAAAAAAATAAAACAAGCAAACAACAAAAAAGAAAAGACAGAAAACGCAAGCTTAAGAATCAATGCACGAATTCTACAAAGGGCATCTACCACCACTCCATTCAATAGAGGAATTTTTCCAGAACATTCCCAGTAAGTACTGGGCCAGCTCTCCTGGAGATCTTCAATGGGAAGGATTTCTCTGGCCTATAAGGCAACCCATCCCTTCAAGGACACTGGACACTTAGAATGCTTCCCTGGCTGGGAGCTCAGCCTGATTTCCTCACCCACATGAAGAAGCAAATTCCTTCTGAGTGGGCCAGGCCCCCAGACACATAGGGAGAGCTTCATATCTCTCAGCGTCTACCACCCACAGCAATCGTGCCCACCTCAACTCTGGAGCTTGCTGGGATGCTATCAAGAGCCCCAGGCTAGCCCAGGGAAACCTCAGGCAGATGGGTTTCCTCCAGGTTGGACATGGCCACTGCCATTTTGAAGCAGGGCAGCTTGAGCACCCACAAGGGCCGCATGAGACAAGGTCCATTAACACTCCCGTGTGGAGGACAGGGGGAGGCTAGCAGGATTTCAAGATTCTGGCTTCCCAAGATTATGCAAGAGGTAAAAAAACTGTCTGGGGAGTGGGGGCCACGCCCTTCAATGGCACAGTGCCTATGAGTCACTGTGCTCACTGTAACTGCACAGGCTCTCCAGGCTGGACTCATGGAATCCTTCCTCTGGTCATGTCAGTGCTCTCTACCTGGGGTCAGAAGATGTTTCTTTGCGTCCCCCTGGCCCCTTTCCTGCATGGCGTGGCTCTGAACCTCTGTTCCCTTGGACTCACGCCCTTGACCAATCCTGAGCTCATGCTCAGAAATGAGAGACTCACTTTGTAGGACTGGAGCAAATCCAAGAAGAGATTCAGCTTCTCCACCACATCATTTTCTTCTTTTTTACCCTAGGAAACAGGGGTGAGTTAACCAACATGCAGCACCCAGGCCCCATCAACCACCTGGGGAGCTTACCCTTTACCATGGCCTAGGAAACAGAGGTAAGTTAACCAATATTGCAGTACCCAGGACCCAGCACCCACCTGGGAAGCTCACTTTCCCCCCAAACCACAGCCTAGGAACAGGGGTGGGCTAAAGTTAACCAACATGCAACACCCATAACACAGCAGCCCCCTGAGAAGCTGCCACCCCAACAAGTCATGGCCTGGCAGCTCTCCTCTCAGAGTTACCAACCCAGGCTGCAGGAGAGTCCCGCTTTACCTCTGACAGCCCTTAAGTCCAGGCAGAGAGCGCCTCAAACCTGGCAAGTGTGAGGGCAGGCAGTCATCCTCTCCACTCCAACTGTCTCTCTTTTGGTTTTCTGTGTACACTGTCTCCTACCCACAATGGGAGGGCCACACCTCACGCTGGCCTCCAGCAGCTCTGCCCAGCGCGGCAAAAAGCTTGTTTGAAGCTGTGTGTGCCTCCAAACGGGAAGGGGGAAGGATGCTGGAGTGAGGCACTTTACCGGCAGGGAAAGATGCAGCTTGGGAAGGGGAGACTAGTGGCACAAAGGACCCACATGTAAAGGCCCAAGTGGGGACAACTGAACAGAGATTTCTGATGTGCAAGAGCCACACAGACCAGAGCAGGGGGGCAGGAGAGGACACAGGCTTCTCTTCCAGCTCACAGCTTTGAACAAAGTGACTGCGACAAGTACACTGGGGCACAGACCTCCCTCTTAGCCTGCTTGGTGATTATGGGGAAAGCTGAACTCCAACCACAGGATCCAGGGACAAGAGTGAACAGCAGTGGTCCAGATGCTGCTAGGCCTATGGCCACACACATCAGCAGCACGCTTCGGACAGTGACCCACTATGTACACACTGCCCATATGTGCATGTGCACATACAGGGCCCAGCCAACGTAAGCATACCCAAGGTTCCTGGTGCTCTGGGGGCTGCAAAGGAAGCCACATGTCAACCTGTGCACAAAGGATCATTGGGGAGGAGGCGGCAGAGGACTGACAGGAAGTGAGGAAGTTTTGCAGAAATACAAGTACAGGTCTGAGAGCCCAAGCTGTGACCGCCTCAGGGGCCCTTGAGACCTCAGTCCACTAAGCCAGGAGGGTCCTGGTCATTCAGTTCTATGCATGCAGCCAGCCCAGATACTAGCAGGTAAATTTCAGGAAAATAATAGTGGAAGCAAGGTTGTTTTTCAAAACCATGAGAGGGGCCCGGGGAGATGGCTTAGTCAGTAAAGCACATGCTGTCAAGTATGAGGTCCAGATTCCCAGTACTCATGTAAAAAGTCAGGCAAGGTATTATTTATACCTTGTATACCACAGCTGGGGAAGCAGGAAGAAAAGGATCCTTGGAGATCAAAGGTCAGCCAGTCTAGCCAAATCAGTGAGCTCCCCTGTGAGACACCCTGTCTCAAAAACATAATGGTTTCAACTGCCCTGGAAGAAATGCCTGTGTGTAATAGTGGTACAAATATTATAGGAGTAACCAACCACTTTCCAAATGGATTTAAGGTCCCCTTCATAGGATGGAGCCCATACCTAAACTGAGGCTTGAGCTTAGGAGCCTGCGGCTAGATAGACCACAGGCCATAGGGAGAAAGCCTATACTATTCTGCTAAATAGATATAGCATTAAACTGATTTATAATGATGTATTGTTTCTAATGACTTATTAATGCATCTTTCAGCTCTCAGCAGAGAAGATTCCTTATGCAGCAGATGGTGATTAACAGAGAACTACAACTGGCCAATGTGCAGAGAACAAGAGGCTGCAGACCGCTTCTCCCTGAATAGGACGCCATTACTTCTGCCCCCCATGGCTCAGGGATCATACAAGAGGGAGTGGAAAGACTGTAAGAACTAGAGGACGTAGATGACCACAAGCTGACCAGTCAGCTGGTCAATTACTCATATGAACTTACAGCAATGCTGACAGCATGCACAAGTCCCACGTAAGCTCAAGCAAGACAGAATCCCAGCAGCCTTGGGGAAGTGGGTAAAAAAACCCCAACCCTAACCTGAGGAACTACTGGAAACTGGTGACTGCTGGAAAGGGGCGATTCAATCTCATTAAAGGGTGAGACTCTTAGTAGGTTGATCAGGCTCCAGGGGATGAACCCATACCAAAGGGCACTTGGGGTTGGCACAAAACTGATTCTAGAGGCATACATACACACAGAAATCTGGTAGGTGGGTTGGAAGGAGGCTGCAGATACAAGAGGGAATCTAAATATGATCAAAATATATTGTATGAAATTCACAAAAAGTAAAATAAAATGAAAAATGAAGATGGACCTAGCACTCAGGAGGCAGAGGCGGGTGGATCTCTGTGAGTTCCTGTCTAGCCTGGTCTACATAGTGCGTTCTAGGCCCTGTATCAAAAAAAAAAGCTGGCTGGGTTCGCATTTAATCTAAGCACTCAGGAGGCAGAGGCATGCAGATTTCTGTGAGATCAAGGCTAGGTGGGGCTACTAGGGAGACCCTGTCTCATAAAAAAACAAAAAAAATCTGGAGACACTGGATGTCAACCTCTGCCCTCCACAGCAATATACAGACAGATGCATGTGCACCCAAAAACACATGCAAACTCCACAAAACAGACCAAACAAGAAAAGGAAATACTGCTGGCCACAGCTGTTCACTCCCAGCTGACCAGGCCAAGGCTTCTTCCCATGCAGTAGACAGGGCACTTGGGGGCTTCCCTGCCTGACTTATTTGCCACCATGTCCTTCCCATCTGTGTATATGAAACTCCAAACCAACAGTGCACATACCTTAATGAAATGCACACTACAGGGGGCTGGAGAGATGGCTCAGCAGATAAGAGCACTGGCTGCTCTGTTGCAGAGGACCCGGGTTCGGTTCCCAACACCCACGTGGCAGCTAACAACCATCTGTAACTCCAGTTCCAGGGGATCTGATGCCCTCTTCTGACTTCCACAGGCACTGCACACACATGTGTATACTCACAGACATGCGGGCAAAACATTCATACACATAAAATTTATTTTATAATTTATTTTTATAATTTTTATATTTTATTTATAAAATTTATTTTATGTGTATGAGTGTATTGCCCACATGTCTGTGAGTACACACGTGTGTGCAATACCACAGAGGTCAGAAGAGGGCATCAGATTCCCCTGGAACTGGAAGTTAAGGATGGTTCATAGCTGCCACAGACAGCCTGGCCTACAGAGCAAGTTTCAGGGAAGCCAGGGCTATTTTTTTATGAAAAGAAGGGGCTAGAGAGATGGCTCAGCAGTTAAGAGCACTGGTTGCTCTTGCAGAGGATCCAGGATCAATTCCCAGCACCAACATGGCAGCTAACAACTGTCCTAACTCCAGTTCCAGAGGATCCAATGCCATCTATCTGACCTCTGCAGGCACTGCACAGCATGGGTGCTTACATACATGGAAGCAATATACTCATATACATAAAATAAAACTAATAAAATATTAAAAAAAGAAAAGAAATGCATAACATAGGTGCAGGGGAGATGGCTCAGCAAGTGAGAACACTTCATGTGCTAGCTTAAAAATCTCAACTCAGGGGCTGCAGATGGCTCAGCAGTTAAAGAGCATTGACTGCTCTTGCAGAGGACCCAGGTTCGATTCCCAGCACCACATGGCAGCTACAAACCATCCTTAACTCCAGTTCCAGAGGAATCCGAAGCCCTCTTCTGACCTCTGCAGCATTGCATGACACGGGTGCACTCACATACATGCAGGCAATACACTCATACACATAAAAAAAAAAAATCTCAGTTCAGATCCCAGCACTGATATAAAAGCTGTACATGGCCACTTGCATGCCTGTAACAATGCTGAGGGTGGGAGGCAGAGACAAGAGGACCACTGGGGCTTGCTGGTCCCCAGCCTAGCTCCAGGCTCAGCCAGGGATCGTTTCAAGCGAGTAAGGCAGAGTGAGAGAAAGGCAGAGAGAGTAAGACACCCAACACCATCGTCTAGTCTCTGCACGCGTACACACACACACACACACACACACACACACACACACCCTAAGCTGGAAATGTTGGTGCTCATCCGTAAACTCAGTACTGTAAACTCAGTACTCAGGAGACTGAGACAGGACAATCACAAGCTGGAGACTGAGACAGGACAATCACAAGCTGGAGAATAACCTTGACTACATAGTGAGTAGCAGGCCAGCTTCAGAAAATTCTGTCCCAGAAAAATGTAAGACATGAGACTGGGTACGGTGGTGCTCACCTTTAATCCCTGCACTCAGGAGGCAGAGGCAGGCAGATCTCTATGACTTTGTGGGCAGCCTGGTCTACACAGTGAGTTCCAAGCTAGCCAGGGCTGCATAGTGGGACCCTATCTAAAAAATATAAAAGACACAAAACTAAGCAAAAGAAAATTCCATTAATTCCAATGTACCCAAGGACAGGGAGGAGTATTTAGTAAGCAGTACTTCCCCTGAAGTTTCAAAAAAGAACTTGTGCAATATCAAGAAAGCACAGAGTTGGGAGCAGTCACAAGCTACTCCCTCCCACCCAGAGCCCAGGCCTGGATGTCAGCTTCAAGATGGAAGTTTAGCACTCAGAGAGAATCATCTCAGAAAGGCCCTCAGAATCTATACTTTTTGTGCTGTGCTTGCCAGAGCACAGGCACCTGGCCAGAGGCATCCTGCTGAGTGTATAGAGAACCAAGGTCTTGTGACAGATAGATCGATCGATCGATCGATCGATCGATCTATCTATCTATCTATCTATCTATCTATCTATCTATCTATCTATCTATCTATCTATCAATCATCTATCTATCTATCGATCTATCATCTGTCTATCTATCATCTGTCTGTCTATCATCTATCTATCTATTTTGAGACAGGGTCTCACTATGTAGCCCTGGCCTGAAACTCACTATGTAGATCAGACTGGCCTCAAACTCACAGAGACCCATCTGCCTCTGCTTCACAAGTGCTGCGGTTGAAAGAGTACACTATTGGGGCTGGAGAACTGGCTGTTCATGCAGAAGACCTGGGTTCAAATCCCAGCACCTACATGGAAGCTAACAACTGTCTGTAACCCCAGTTCCAGGGGATCCAATAGCCTCTTCTGTCCTCCTCGGACACTGCATGACATGGGTGCACTTACATACACACAGGCAATATATGCATACACATAAAATAAAAATAATAAGTATTTTTTTTTAAAAAAAAAGAGAGATTATGCCACCACACTCATTCATTTATGTATTTTGCACAGAAGCCTGGAGGAAAGGCTCACTGGGTTATTAGAAAATAGTTGGGGCCATCGAGATGGCGGAAAAAGCACCTGCTGCACAAGACTGAGGACCTGAGTTCAAGCCACAACACCCACACAAAAATGCCAGATGAAGAGGTACTGTAATCCCGCAGCATGCCTACAGAGAGGTTGGAATGCACAGCCGAGAGACTCAACCAGAAGCTCTCAGGCCAGCTAGCCTGAGTACACACACAGCAGAAGAAACAAGAGACTGTGTCCCAACAGAGTGGGGGAGAGAATGGGCTCCTGAAGGTTGTCCTCTGACCGTACACAAGGGGACTGGAGAGAGATGGTTCACAGTTAAGAGCACTTGCTGCCCCCCCAGATGACTAGAGTTGTGGGTGGCTCACAACTGTCTGTAACTCTAGCTCTCCAGAATCAGACAACCTCTTCTGGCTTCTGTGGGCAAGTACATGTAGGTGCATGTACCCACACACACATACATACATACATACATACATACATACATACATACATACATACATACATAAAGAAATTTTGCTGGGCATGGTGGCACACGCCTTTAATCCCAGCACTCAGGAGGAAGAGGTAGGCGGATCTCTGTGAGTTCAAAGTCAGCCTGGTCTACACAGTGAGTTCCAGGCCAGCTAAGGCCACAGGGAGACCTTGTCTCAAAAAGGAAAAAATTAATTTTTTAAAAAAGACACCAAGGCTGAGGGCTGGGGAGGTGGCTCAGTGTGTAAAGTGTTTGCCTCATGAGCATGAGTTTGAACTTCCAGAGCCTATGTAAAGATGCCAGTGCAGAGGCACACACCTGCTCTCCCAGTGCTAGGGAGAAAGACACGAGGACCACTAGGCTGGCTGACTAATTAGTGAAGTCCAAAGCGAGTGATCTTCCAAAGGAGGTGAACAGCATTCTTGAGGATGACACATAAGGCTGTCCTCTAACTTCCACACCCATGCAAACACGTGCATATGTACTGGTACGTGTGTACACACACATACACACACACATAGAGGCACAATCCTAAACTAACTGGTTTCTACTGGTATATGTGTACACATACACACACACACACAGGCACAATCCTAAACTAACTAGTTTCTAAAGGGAACACACTGGCTTTGAGGCCAGAGAGGAAGGGAATCCCGGGCTTTCTCCCACCTGAGCCTCCAGACTCCAGCTGGAAAAACCCCAGAGTCCCTAGCACGTGGATTGTCACAGATGACTGCAGAGCTGGATGGCTCAGCAGAGAGCAGTTTCAACAAGGATATTAGCTTATTTAAATTGTAGCTGGGTGGTGTCCTAGACAGGTATTCCCAGCTACTCAGAATGGGACAGGAGGATTACAAGTTCAAGGCTAGTAAGACCCAGTCTCAAAAAAAAAAAAAAAGTAAAAAGTAAAGAGTAAAAAGTGGTAGAGCCCCTGCCTAGAATCCCCCAGTGAGGGGCTGGGGTGTGGCTCAGTGATAGAGCCCCTGCCTAGAATCCCCCAGTGAGGGGCTGGGGTGTGGCTCAGTGATAGAGCCCCTGCCTAGACTCCCCCAGTGAGGGGCTGGGGTGTGGCTCAGTGATAGAGCCCCTGCCTAGACTCCCCCAGTGAGGGGCTGGGGTGTGGCTCAGTGATAGAGCCCCTGCCTAGACTCCCCCAGTGAGGGGCTGGGGTGTGGCTCAGTGATAGAGCCCCTGCCTAGACTCCCCCAGTGAGGGGCTGGGGTGTGGCTCAGTGATAGAGCCCCTGCCTAGACTCCCCCAGTGAGGGGCTGGGGTGTGGCTCAGTGATAGAGCCCCTGCCTAGACTCCCCCAGTGAGGGGCTGGGGTGTGGCTCAGTGATAGAGCCCCTGCCTAGACTCCCCCAGTGAGGGGCTGGGGTGTGGCTCAGTGATAGAGCCCCTGCCTAGACTCCCCCAGTGAGGGGCTGGGGTGTGGCTCAGTGATAGAGCCCCTGCCTAGACTCCCCCAGTGAGGGGCTGGGGTGTGGCTCAGTGATAGAGCCCCTGCCTAGACTCCCCCAGTGAGGGGCTGGGGTGTGGCTCAGTGATAGAGCCCCTGCCTAGACTCCCCCAGTGAGGGGCTGGGGTGTGGCTCAGTGATAGAGCCCCTGCCTAGACTCCCCCAGTGAGGGGCTGGGGTGTGGCTCAGTGATAGAGCCCCTGCCTAGACTCCCCCAGTGAGGGGCTGGGGTGTGGCTCAGTGATAGAGCCCCTGCCTAGACTCCCCCAGTGAGGGGCTGGGGTGTGGCTCAGTGATAGAGCCCCTGCCTAGACTCCCCCAGTGAGGGGCTGGGGTGTGGCTCAGTGATAGAGCCCCTGCCTAGACTCCCCCAGTGAGGGGCTGGGGTGTGGCTCAGTGGTAGAGCCCCTGCCTAGACTCCCCCAGTGAGGGGCTGGGGCGTGGCTCACTGGTAGAGCCCCTGCCTAGACTCCTCAAGTGTGGGGCTGGGGTGTGGCTCAGTGGTAGAGCCCCTACCTAGACTCCCCCAGTGAGGGGCTGGGGGTGTGGCTCACTGGCAGAGCACCTGCCTAGACTGCACAAGGCCCTGGGTTCAACCCTATTGCAACAAAATAATAATATTAAAGATAATAAGTTTAAAACTAAACACAGGGCATGGGCTTAATTCCAGTACTTAGGAGGCAGAGGCAGGCAGATCTCTTGTGAGATTGAGGCCAGCCTAGTCTACATAGTGGATTCTAAGGCATCTCAAAAAAAATTATTGTATTAATTAAAGGCAGCTCTTGTCCATACAGCAGTAGCACATTGTGATATCAAATGGATGTGGTGGAGAAAGGAGGAAAGAGAAGGGAGTCTCTTGGGGTGCTGAGAACTAAATTATTCCGATGGGTAATGACACTGGTTGCCAAGTACAGGCTGGCACAATGCGAAACATGGTCCACCTAGAAGCAGACTCCTAATGCAAGATTACAGCTGAGTTGCAAGGACAGATTTGTCTGAACTCAGCAAAGCCAAGACACCACTCTGTTCTCTGTCACCAGCCGCCCTCTCAGAAGCTCGTGGGGAGCCACCCGAAATAGATGGGCACAGGTGCTCTGCGCTCATAACAGAAGCTCATTCACACAGTGCTCGAGAGCTCCAAAGTCAGACTAACCCAAAGTGTCCTCCACTAAGCTTTTAGTAAGGGGCTGTGAAGAGGGAAGCCACTCACCTGCTGTGCAGCCTTGTCCGCAAGCAGTGCAAACTCCACCGACAAGCCCTTCAGCGCCTGCTTCAGGGAGCCCCACATGCTGAGGTGCACAGCAGCCCAGGAAGGCAGGGGGGTTGTATCGGAGCCTAAAGCACTGCAGAAACAAAATACACACTCAACTGCCTGTCCCTTCCCTAGATGAGTGTTCCCAGGAGGAGTCAGTACTCCATTAAGAGGTCCGTGCTCCCATCCTAGAAGGGTCTGCACTCCTTGGAAAGTTCAGAAGGGATGCTTGGAAGATGGTAGGGTCTCAGGCCTTAACCCAGATGCAGAGAATCACTGTGTTGCTAAGGAGACCCAAGGTGGCCAATGTGCAGGGGGGCAGGATCGCCATCTAGAATCACCATGGAAATAAACCCTCTGGCCATGTATATGAGGGGATTTCTCCAGAGGGTTGATTAGGAAGATCTAGTCTGGATGCAGGAGTGAATAAAAAAGAAAAAGGGAACCTAGAGGTGGCGGTGCCTTTAATCCCAGCACTCAGGAGGCAGAGGCAGGAAGATCTCTTGAGTTTGAGGTTAGCCTGGTCTACATACTGAGTTCCAGGCCAGTCAAGGCCCCATAGTGAGAACTTGCCTCAACAAAACAAAACAAAAACAGGAGAAAGCAAGCCGAGCATCTGTTTCCTGACTGGGGATGCACTGTGACCAGCTAGCTGCCTTCTGCTCCTGTGCCCTGCCCTCCCTCCAAACTCTGATCTGAAATCTTAAGTTGCTATTATCAGGTATTTTACCACAGCAACAGAAAGTACCAGAAAGACTGCTGCTGGGAATTATGGGAGGCATGTAAGGATCCACTGCTCTGCCTAAACCCCTAATGCTACCTTCGGTGACCCACACCTGCTGACCTACTCCCCACCCCCTGCAATGAAAGGGGTCAGGATGGTGGTCAGGATGATCACAGAAAACAGGGGCTGCAGACCCCACCCTCCACCTGACTCACCCCAGAGTCCCCACAGGGTCACCTGCCTGAGCTCCTTTCCAAATATGAGAAGATCGGCAGCATTGTCGATGGCCCGGGATGCAATCCGCTCGGCCCTGTCCCTCAACTTGTAGAAACTGTTGTAGATGTTTCGAATCAGCTCCCGGCTCATGGCGAACTGAGTCTGGATGTCAGCTGGGAGGAAGTCCTAAAAGGGTGTTGAGAAGATAGACCCTGTTTGCGTATCTAAGGCAGGCAGAGCCTGCTGCCAGGGGTCAAACAAGAATGTATGGTGGAGCCTGCAGTGTCCGACACCCAGACCGGCACAGTGAGGACTGTCAAGGGTTGGCACTACCATTGCTCTGGGCAAAAGGGGAAGGAATACCCAAAATCAGAAAACTACCTTGGCGCTAGCAGCCAGCTTACAGTTCATGAACTCATCTCCCACGCACTGGGCCGTCTCCTTGAGCTTATGTTGCAGGTCCTAGAAAAGTAAAGACACAGCTTCACCCTTTCCCACCACTGCCAACACCAGGGTGAGAGCAAGCAAGTTACTGAGAGGCCCAACCAACACGAGCTGGGCCTACTGGCCTGTAATTCCAGTACTGGGGATGCTGAGGCAGGAGATAAAGAGTGTTCTGAGCTAGCCTGGGCTATATAGCAAGAATCCCATCTCGGGGCTAGAGAGATGGCTCAGTGATTAAGGGCATTCACTGCTCTTACAGAGGACCTGGGTTCAATGCCCAGCACCCAAATGGTGGCTAACAACCACGCATAACTCCAGTTCCAGGGGAATCCAATGCCGTATTCTGACCTCTGCAGGCAATGCAGGCCACAGACTCACTCACATACATGCAGGCAATATATTAATACACAAAAAAATAAAAATAATAAATATTTTAAGAAAAAAAAGAATCCCATCTCAAGAAACATCAAATAAATAGATAAAATAGGGAGGGGAGGGCAGGATGGCTCAGTGGGCCAGAACACTTGGCTACCCAAGCATGAGGGCCACACATGCAATCCCCAGCCCCCACATGAAAAACCACGCTTAGCTACACGAGCCTGTAACCCCGGCACTACGGGGTGGAGACAGGACGATGGCTGGGGCTCCGGGCTATCAGTGTAACTCCAGGTTCAGTGAGAATAAGGGATAAGGCAGTCAGAAGGGCCCAACGTCCTCCTGTGGTCTCCACGTACACACATGGATGTGCACACAGGCATGCACACCTGCACACACACCACACACACAATCACACACACACATGATCACACGGACATACAAAAAAAGACAATTAATTAAATTGTTGGGCATGGTGGTACATGCCTGTGATCCCAGCATTCAGAAAGGTGAAGCAGAAGGATGACTAAGGTCCAGACTCTGTCTCAAAAGACAAAAAACTGCAAAAAACAAAACAAAACAAAAGAAAACAAAAAAACACAAAACAATCCAGACAGTCCCTCCTGAAAAGAAACCTGTCCCCGTGCATTTGCTAGTTCATCAGCATTCCAGAATCTCTTTACAGTTACCGATTACAGGAAAGACAGAAGAGGAGTCAAACCAAGTGCAGAACAGAACAAGGCCCTGCTCCAGAATCCCAGAGCTCCATCTACAACAGGCCCAGCCAGACCCCAGAGACACACATGGGATCCACAAGGCCTTCAGAGTCTGTGCAGCAAAGGAAGGGAAAAGAGTTTTCTTCTTCCTGTGAACAAATCCACGGTAACTCTGTGATTAACCGGGTGGTCTGGCCCAGGCTACGAGGCCACACTGGCAAAGTTAAGCCTTCAAATAAGGAACCACCAGGAAAACACAAGAATACATAGCCAGAAGCCACCTCCGTGTGGAAGACCTCATTACTTCAGAGATGCTTAGAGATCATCTCCAATTCTGTCCTTTCACCAAAAAAGGAAACTGAGGCCAGGGAACGCTATGTGAACACAACGACCATGGACAGACAAGGACACCAGGGAGCTTCCTATCCCCATAAGGAAAGCCCATTCCCTCTGCACCCGGCCTTCCAGTCTTCTGCCTGGAGTGCAGGGGGCTCCCAGATGGTACCCCATTCCTGCTCTGGAATTCAATCACTTGACTGCCCCCCAGGCTCAAGGGCCCCACCAGGCCTGAGAGTGTGGCTCAGTGGCCAGCAGCACCTATGTATCATGCATGAGACTCCAGGTTCTAGGGCAACACCACAAAAACAAACAAAAAAGGCTGCAAGTATCTACAGACTATCTGCTATGAGTGGGCAGGCACTGGGGGGTAGGAGTAACCTAGAGAAAGCCTATGACCTTCCCACAGAAGTCAGAGGCCCTTCCTGCCCCTCAGAGAAGCAAGATCTAGTACAGAAGTTGGGTTGGGGTTGGGGACATGGCTCAGTGGGTAGAAGTGTTTGCTATTCAAACATGAGAACCTGAGTTCAAACCCCCAGCACCCACGTAAAAGGCTAATTACACGTGCCTTTAACCCTAGCACTGTGGGAAGCAAGAGACAGGAGGATGGCTGGAGCAAGCTGGCTGTCAGCCTAGTACAGGTTCAGTGAGACCCTGTCTCACAGGAGTAAGGTGGAGAGTGACAGGGCAGGACACCCAACATTCTCCTCTGACCTCAGTATATGGGCACAGACATGTACATCCCCACACTTACAACACACAAACACCAGAAACCAAAACCAAAACGACAAAGCTGTGCTGACTCCGACTGAGCCATGTGCCCTGCCCTGCGGTTGGGAAAGGGGGGCCAGCCTCCCCCCAGTATCCACTCAAGCATATTTCCCTCCCCTCTCTGCTCACCCATCACTGAGCCTGTCTGCCAGGGAAGGCTGGCAGCATTTTCTCCAGATATGGATCTCTACCTCAGCTCGGCTGGAGAGAAGCCCATTCCTCCAGAGGGCCTCAGAGTTACCTTTATGCTTTGGTTTCAAGCAAACACAACTGACTCACACAATTTCTAACCCCTCCACAGACCCTCCAAACCATCCCACCCTCTTTTTGCTTTGGGCACACCTCCCCACAACACACCCACCGGCCTGGGCCTGGACACACCTCCGAAAGGCTGAGCCCTTCTGACCTCCCCCCCTCTTTTTGCTTTTTTTTTTTTTTTTTAAGATTTATTATATTTTTAGTATTATGTTTGGGTGACCCACACACAAAAAAATTTACTGTATTTTTAATGTGTCTGTGTGTGGGGTTTGTGCACATGAGTGCAGGTGCCTGTGGAGCCCAGAAGAGGGTAGCAGCTCCTCTGTAGCTAGAGTTGATGGGGAGGCTGGGAGCTGAACTCGGGTCCTCTGCAAAAGCAGTACATGCTCTTAACCGCCAAGCCATCTCCCTAGCCTCCATCTTCCCTTCTGTACACTAACCCTCAACCCCCAAAGTGACCATATACTGACATCCTGTGATTCCCACATGGTACAGAAAATCCTCCAAAGTCACAAGGAGGCCGCTTTAAAATGACGCCCAGTCCACCCTTCAAAAGAAAGCAAGTCTTGTTCTGTCCGTGCAATCAAACAAATTCTTTTCAGACATCCAAATTGGGCACAGGGGACAGAAGAAACACGGGTCAACGATGGAATAAAAGCTGGGCATGGTGGCTGATGCTTGAAATCCCAGCACTTAGTGGACTAAGGCAGGAGGATCACCTCTAGTGAGAGCCCAGCCTGTGCCAGTCTAAGCCACAGTGTGAGGCAAGGTTCCAAGTAAAGGATAAAATGACAGTTTTGGACCCCAGAATGCCACCCACAACAGGACCTTAAGGACACACTTACTGGGCCACTGAAGGACAGGAAGAGCTTGAGCAGAGTGTCCTCTGAGAATGGCGGGTGCCGGGCCACCAGGTTGATGAAGCGCTTCAGGGCCCTCCGGCGCCCCTCAATAAATTCCCTGTCAGCTGGAGAGGAGTACCAGGTCACCATAGAGTCCCCAAGGCTCCCACACTGAGCAGGCTCCCCAGCAACTTAGCAGAGGGTCACAGTGGCCTGCCCCAGTCAAGAGTACAATGCTCAATATGCACCAAGAACACAAAGGGCAACTGAGCCCCCTAGCCCCCCACTCCCATATGGGTACAGGGATGGCCAAGATCACTCGGGTTCAATGGACAGCACTGGGAGGCTGGGTGAGGTCGTAAACACATATGTTCCTAGCACTTGGGAGATAGGCAGGAAGGTAACAGGAAGATGGAGTCCAGCTTGGGCTACACAGAGTGTTTGAGGCCAGGCTGGACTACAGAACAAAACCCTGTCTCAAACAACCAACAAAAAGCGATTCATCAAAAAGACCAAAAAAAGACAAAAATTACATGCCTGTAATCCCAGCACTTGGGAGGCAGAGGGAGGTGGATCTCTGTGAATTTGAGGCTAGCCTGGTCTACATACTGAATTCCAGGCCAGCTGGGGCTACAGGGAGACCCTGTCTCAAAAAAACAAAGACCAAAAAAAAAAAAAAAATCTGTGAGCCAGGTGTGACCCCTCACAGCCACCTAAAAGAAAGGTGTCCTGGGGTCAACTTTCCAGTTCTCATCACTCCTAACTTTTATTAGTTTATTATTATTGTGCATGCATGATGCGTGTGAGGGTACGTGTGTGTGCGCGCGCGCGTGCACGCGTGCACTCATGCACACACCTATTCCACAATGCACTTGTAGACTAGGACAACTTTTGGTAGTCAGTTCTCTCGTTCTACTGTGGGCTCCAGAGATCTAACTCAGGTCATCAGTCTTGCTCGGTAAGCACCTTTCTGTCATAAATCCAATTGCTTTTTCTCTGTGATACCAAGGTTCCAACCCAGGGTCTTATACATGCCACGCAATCCCCGAGCCCAAAGAACTGCTTTAATTTGGGTACACGTTTCTATTTCAGAGAAAAGAATAAAAATGTATATTTAAATCTGACCACAGACAGAAATGGCTGTTTAAAGTAGTATATATTTTAAAATCAAGTATAGTGGTGCACAACTTTAATCCCAGCCCTCAGGAGGCAGAGGCAGGTGGATTTCTGTGAGTCTAAGGCCAGCCTGGTCTACACAGTGAGTTCTAGGACATCCAGGGCTACATAGTGAGACCCTGTCCAAAAAAAAAATTGAGCTGGGTAGGGTAGCAGATGCCTATAATCCCTTGGGAGGTAAAGGGGAAGGTGAGAAGATCAGATGTTTAAGGCCGGCCTCAGCCACATAGCAAGCTGGAGGCCAACAAAACACCCTTTCCTGAAAACACTTTAAAAAGTTATTGAAAACTACACTGAGGGGGCTGGAGAGATGGTTCAGTGGTTAAAAGCACTGGCTGCTCTTATTGAAGGGTTCAGTTCCTAGTAACCACATGACGGCTAACAACTGTCCATAACTCCAGTTCCAGGGGATCCTATGCACTTTTCTGGCCTCCACAGGCACTGCACACACACAGCACTCTTATATACATGCAGTGCAAAACACTCATATAGATAAAATAAAAATAAATAAACTTTTAAAAGAAAAAAATACATTGAAAAAATAGTGTCATGGGGTGTGGGCATAGGGACTGGCACAGTTTTTTACTACAGGGAGACCTTGTCTCAAAAAAGACAAAAAAAATAAATAAATAAAATTAAATTAAAATATAGTGAGATGAGGCCCACCTCCCCTCAGGCCCTGCAGAGGTCCTGAAGGCTGAGTCACGTGACTCCAAATTTGCCTGCAGTTTTCAGGCACTAAACTCTGCCACAGTCAGCTTGGATGCTGGGTGCTGGCAAGCAAGGATCTGTCCCCCCAGTACTCCATCCAACTGGATTCTGCTTCCTGCCACACGCTTTGGTCGGTAATGAGCATGGCCTGTCCCATAGGCCACAAAGGGATGCCCAGGCAGCCATGTCTTCAGAAACTGAGCTACCCAGTGGCCGCCAAGAGGACATGGTTATGTTAAGGGGGTTCAGGATGGTGGAAACTGGACCAGTGGGTGTGTCTCAAGCTGCTCCCCATGTGCAGCTGCAGTTCCACTGGGGTAGCTGGGGAAATAGACAGTGAACTGGCAGGCTCTGCATAAAATTTTACCTTGTTGCTGTTGAGACAAGGTCTAACGTGGACCAGACTGGCCTGAACTCTTGACCCTCCTCCCTCAGCCACTTGAATGCTGGGGTTTGTGTGCACCACTATACCTGGCTTATCCATTTGACGGTTTGTGCTGACTGGCAATTTGATAGGATCTATAATCACCTAGGAGGCAAACCTCTGGGCATGTGTGTGAAGGAGTATCTGAGCGGGGAAGGCCATCCCATAGGCTGGGGTCCTGGACTGAATAAAAAGGAGACAGCGAGCTGAGCAGCAGCATCCATCTCTCTCTGCTTCCTGACTGTGGATGCCATGTGACCAGCTGCCTCATGCTCCTGCCACCATGCCTTCCCACCATGATGTACTGTACCCTCATACTGTGAGTCACAATAATCCCTTCCTTCCTTAAGTTGCTTTTGTCAGCAACAGAGAAGTAACAAATGTCAGTCAAGTTTTATTTGGGTTTTGATGTCATCTGTGGATGACCAATAAGATCCAGGGATGGCCGGCACCCTGCAAAGCAGTGAAGTCACTAATGATACTCACAGAATGCAAAGCACCCATGGCAGCAGCACTGAGATGTGACTCTCCCTACATGCTAGTCATCCAGCCAGAAGGCTCCTGAGGTGGGCCACCTTCCCACACCAGAGCAAGGCTCAGCCATAGCTATAACCCCAGAATAGCCAAGGTGGCAGTGTACCGTGCGGTCCTACTGCCAGCCCCATCTGGACCATGAGGCAGAAGCAGCATCCTGGGCTGCAACAGGACCACACAGCACCATGCCACCCCAGAGGACAGCTTGCCCCCACCCATCAGGCCTCCCTGTACCCTGCCTTACCTCCCAGCACTCTCTTAGGTGGAAGGGCTGGCACCATGCGATACGGGAACTTGTGGAGCAGCACTTCATGGAAGACCACAAAGTCATTGTACCGTCTGTACACAGAGGATTTGAAGCGCTGCAAAACAGAAACCATTTCTTATAGGCAGGTGCTATGTACCACTGAGCCACGCCCCAAGCCCCTCACTGGGCGATCCTAGGCAGGTGCTCTACTACTGAGCCATGCCCCAGTCCCTCACTGGAAGATTCTTTAAGCCTTTGCCTCTGCAGGCATTGCACGACATGGGTGCACTTACCTACATGCAGGCAATACACACATACACATAAAATAAAAATAATAAATAAAATTAAACAAAAAAAAAAGGAAGAAAAAAGAAATGCAACCTCTGATACCTGGAAAGCTCACTGCCTTGACGAGGCTCTTCACAGGAGTTGTCACTGCTCAGGGGTATCATCTGCCCTTACAAAATAAAGCATGGGGCTGTGGAGACATCTCAGGAGGCAAAGTGCTTGCTGTACAGGCATGAAGACCTGAGTCTGGATACCCAGCAGCCAGTAAAAGCTGAGTGTGGGGGCGCACGCCTGTAACCCTAGCATTGAGAGGCACAGACAGTCCAAGGACTCAATAACTACACTGGCAACTTCAAGGTAAAAGTCAAAAAACAAGGTGGATAGTGCTTGGGAAACAACACCCGGAGCTGATCTCAGGTGTCCATATACACATGCACACCCACATGCACACATGCACAAAGATAAATCCTTGCCAGGGGTAGTGGTATGCACCCCTATAGTCCCAGTACTTGGGAGGCTAAGGCAGGACGATCTTGAGTTCAGGGTCAGCCTGGGCTACCTTGTCTCAAAAAAACAAGACAACACTACACATGAGCTGTTACTGCCTAGATGGGCACTGTCCTATCTTTCAAAGGTACTACATTGGGGGCTGGGGAAATGGCTCAGAGGGTAACGTGCTAGCCACACAAGTATGAGGACCTGAGTTCAGATTCACAGCCGGGAATGGAGGCACATGCCTTTAGTCTCAGCACTCAGGAGGCAGGGTGGATCTCTTTTTGAGATGGAGGCCAGCCTGGTCTAATAGCAAGTTCCAGACCAGCTAAGGCTATGGCTCCCACTCCCAAGAAAAAACAAATTCACAGAGCCCATGTAAAGGGTAGATATGGCAGCATGGGCTTGTAACCCCAGCATTAGGAGATCAGAAACTGATGGTCTCTGGAGCTCACTGGCCAGTCAGTGTAGCTGCAACAGCAAGCTCCAAGTCAACGATAGATCCTGTCTCAACAAATAAGGCAGAGAGCGACAGAATAAGACATCTGGCTTCTATCTGACCTCCACGTGTGTGTGTGTGTGTGTGTGTGTGTGACCTGAGTTCAAGCCTCAGTACCCACGTGATAGAAAGAATCTGACTCCTGAAAGTTGTCTTCTGACTACCACACAGACACTGTGGCACGTGCCCCAACCCCCTACCCCCCAAAAAATTTTTTTAAAAAGAAAAGAAACAGGAAAACAGCCTGCAACACAACAGAAGGCCAAGACAGCAGGCAGCAGCAGTTTTCTACACTGGGTCAAGTGGGGCCTGGGAGGAGGGGCTGGTTCACTCCAAACGGCACCCCACAACCAGTTCTCTCAGCTTCTACTGGGGTGAGGTGACACCACAGGATGCCAGATAGACATGTTCTCTTTCTCTGTTTTTTTAAGACAGTGTCTTCCTTCCCAGCTGACCTGGAACTCAAGCTCAGAGATCTGCCTGCCTCTGCCTCCAGAGGGCTGGGAATAAAGGTGGGCACCATCACACCCAGCCCTCCATCTTTAGCTTTGCACAAGCACTGGGACTGTTTTGCTGCTGACAAGAGTCCTGTGATTCCTGACTCTGCAGAGCACACAGGGTGGCAGAGACCACACCTGTGATCCTAGCACTTAGAAGGTAGAGGGAAGAGGACTGTAAGTTCATGGTCAATAAGGCTAGACAGTGACCTCCAGGATAACCTGGGTTACATGGTGAGATAGTCTTTAAAAGAAAAAAGAACACAGCACATAGTCATGACAGAACACCAAACACCTGCATGCTGGGCCCTGGACTCACTTTTTGAACTCAGCTTGGTGCAGCCAGAATTGTACCCTTCCCCAGGGGCATGGGCCCCACTCTGTCCCTTCAAGTCCCCCAGACCTCAAGGACAACATAGCACCAGGGGATGGTGTCAGCTACCAACTATTCTATTCTATCACAGGATAAAGAGTAAAATTCCCCTGAATCCATCCCATCTTGAATAAGACACCCAAGTGCAATGGATAAAGGCACAGAAAGACCACGTACCACTGGGAAACCACACACTGAGCACCAAACCTGTCACCACAGTGCTGTGTCTGATGAACTCAGACACTTGGGCACTCTGACAGCAGAAAGGCAGTGTCACTGAAGGGGGCCAAGGACATGAGCCAGTCCTGCCCTACAGATGGGAGGCAATGCTGGGGAGCAGACTCCACTGGACTGGGTCTCCAATCCTCAGGGGAACTGCTGATGTTGCAAACTCCCACTGGGGCAGCTGTGTTTTGGGTTTATGTTTTTCAGACAAACGATTCCTACAAGCCAGGCCTGGTGGGTCAGGCCTGTAATTCCCTGCACTCAGAAGGCCAAGGCAGGAAGATTCCCATGAGTTCCAGGCCAGCCAGGGCTACATAATGAGATCCTGTCTCAACAAACAAAAATAAATTTAAAAAAGAAAAAAGGGGGCTGGAGAGATGGCTCAGCGGTTAAGAGCACTGACTGCTCTTGCAGAGGACCCGGGTTCAATTCCCAGCACCCACACAGCGGCTATCCAGTTCCAGGGGAATCCGAAGCCCTCTTCTGACCACCGCAGCATTGCACGACACAGGTGCACTCACATACATGCAGGCAATACACTCATACACATAAAATAAAAATAATAAATAAAATATATTTTTTAAAAAAAGGAAAACAATTCCAGTCACAATGTTGTAAGGGCGGAAGTCACCTGAGTATGTTGGAACCAGCTTCAGGGACCAGCACGCATGCAAAACCTACCCCAGGCAGCTCAACTGTGTCATTGGATGTTGGATGACCCTAGACCCTGCCTCACACTCCCCTCTCTGCACCCTGTACCAGGCTTGCCCCTTGCTCTCCAAGGCCCACAGTGACACCAGTGATTTCTGGTTACCTGGCTGGAAACCTCGTACTCCACATGCTTAAGGAAGAGGCCCTTCTTCTCAGGGATGAGCTCCACCTGCACTGTGTCCCTTGCCAGCAGCTCCTGCAGGGTGTAGGACAGGAGAAGCGGGTTGCTCTGCGGCATCTGCATTCGACTGGGGTCTGGGTCCCTGGGCTCAGTGATGTGAGGCGTTAGTGGGCCTGTTGAGAGGGAAGGTGGAAGCCAGGTGAAGACAGCTGCTCAGACAGGGAGACCTCCCTGCACCCTGTGCTGGCTCAGCACATGGACTCTGGCCACGCCACACAGCCACACCAGACCCACCCCTTCTCCATGCTACAGCACCTGGAAGAATCACTACCTGGCGGTTTCACCTGTGTGTGAATCTGCACGTACATCATTAGCCATCAGGAAAACGCAAATCACCAGAAGACATCACATCAACAGTACAAGCAAAACTGTGCATATATGTCTGTGTATGCACATGTGTGTGGAAGCCAGAGGTCTGCCCCAAGTGCCCTTCCTCAGGCACCCTCGTAATCCCAGCACTCAGAGGCTGGGGCAGGAGGAACTGGCAGCCCTAGCTACATAAGGAGTCAGTCTCTCTCTCTCTCTCTCTCTCTCAGAGCAAACACCAACTCAATATAAAAGATACAGGAACAAGCTGGGCATTGTAGTGCATGCCTTTAATCCCAGCACTCACGAGGCAGAGGCAGGTGGATCTCTGTGAGTTCAAGGCCAGCCTGGTCTACATAGTGAATTCCAAGTCAGCTGGAAACCCTGTCTCAAAAAGACCAAAAACAAACAAACAAACAAACAAAAACAAAAAAAACCAAAAAACCCCCCCGCACAGAAATAGAAAAACGAAAGGCACTGGTAGAAAGAAAATGGGGGCAGGGGAAACAAGAGACTATTGAAAAAAAATTTTTTTGAGACAGTCTCACTGTGTAGCCCCAGCTGACATGAACTCACTATGTAGAACAGACTAGCCTTTGACTCAGATGAGCCTCTGCCTCCTGAGTGCTGGGATTACAGGCATCACCTGCCCAGCTAAAATTTTTATGAAAGACGTGGGAGTTCTATTACTCATGACTTCATTTTTAAGGTTTTCTCAACCATTAAGGTAAGATCATCTTCAAAAGAGGCCTGAGAACTCACTAATGATTGCCAAAGGACCATACCAGATGAAGAATGTGAACTTTGAACACAGGAAAATCTAAGACAGACCTTTAAAAACTTCTGAAGCACAAACAGTGCCTTGACCCTTGCCTGCTCTCAAACACCCTCATAAAACAGGGCCGCGGAAGGTGAAGAGACAGCTCAGTGGTTAAAAGCACTGGCTGCTCTTGCAGGAGACCTGCATTCAGTTCCCAGCACTCACATGGCAGCTAACAGCTGCCTATAACCCCAGTAGCTCCAGTTCAAGGTGATCTGATGGCCCTCTTCTGGCCTCTGCAGGTACTGCAAACACGTGGCCCACTTACATACATGCTTGGCAAAACATGCACATAAAATACAAACAAAAAAAAGGGGCTGGAGAGATGGCTCAGTGGTTAAGAGCACCAACTGCTCTTGCACAGGACCCAGGTTCGATTCCCAGCACCCACATGGCGGCTACAAACATTTAGCATAAGGCTTTATTAAGTTACCTAGGCTAGCCCTGAACTCATTCTGTAGCCCAGGCTAGCCTTTAACTTTCAATCCTCCTATCTTAGCCTCCTGGATAACTAGGATTCCAGACCTGCACTAACAAGCCTGGCTTTGCAGTTTTTATTGGTCAATCAAAAAATGAACTAAGGGCCAGGTATGGTGGCGCACGCCTTTAATCCCAGCACTCGGGAGGCAGAGATCAAGACCAGCCTGTTCTACATAGTGAGTTTCAGATCATCTGGGACTACAGGGAGACCCTGTCTCAAAAAAGACCAAAAATAATAATAACGAAATAAATAAGATAAAATAAAAACAGGGCCAAAGCCAGGCATGGGGACATAATTCTGTAATCCTGGGAGCACTTGGGTGGGGGTGGACGCAGGCGGTAATGAGTTCATGGCCAATCTGGGCTGCATGAGGCCCCATCTTCAAATATAAAGGGAGCACCGGCAGGATGTTTCAGCCGGTAAGGGTGCCCCCTTCCAAGCATGATGACCCACCTGAAGGTAGGGGAGACTCAACTCCCCCAAGTTCTCCTCTGATCCACACACATGCAAGGCATGAACATACACAATAAATGTTTTAGAAAAATACAAAAAAGGGTGGAGAACGCCCAGAACTACACCCAAGTTGAACTTCTCTGCTCTAGACAAGCATACAATGCACTTTCATACATGTGCACCTGCATTCTTTTTTTTTTTTTTTTTGGTCTTTTTGAAACAGGGTCTCCCTGTAACCCCAGCTGGCCTCGAACTTGTTATGTAGACCAGGCTGGCCTTGAACTCAGAGAGATCCACCTGCCTCTGCCTCCCAAGTGTTAGGAATACAGGTGTGTGCCATCACACCCAGCGCTAATAATCATTCTTAACCCCAGTTCCAGAGTATCCAACATCCTCTTCTGGCTTCCATGGGCATTTCATGTACAGGTATAATTACATACATGCAGGCAAAACACTCATGCACATAATATAAAAAACAATCAGATGTAAAGGCACACACCTATAATCCCAGTACTCAGGAGGCAGAGGCAGGGGATTGAGAGTTTGAGGGCAGCTTGGCTTACACAGCAAGACCTTATCTCACACACATACACACACAGAAACCCTTACTATGCAGCTGGCCTGCACCATAGGTGTCCTAAGCAGTCACAACCCTTCCAAGTCCCTCCAGCATCCCCCAGACAAGGCCGTGGAATGTCAACCCCTCCCTGCTCCAACCCTTTGAGAACAAACTTCACTGTGGGGATCTCAGCTGGAAGGCAGTGTGCCTCACAATTAAATGGCACGGCGCAGCTGAAAACAGCTGGGGAAGAAAACACTGGAGCAATGTCACTGACTTCTCCAAATTCATTACCCTCCAGTCCCCAAAGATTTTGCAAAGCCACAAAAAAAAATTTTTAGTTTTTTATTTATTCATTTTTCTTATGTGTGTGAGTGATTTATTTGCCTCCAGGCATGTACGTGTACCTATGTCATGTGGAAATGCCAGAAAGTGAAAAGAGGGCATCAATTCCCTGGAACTGGAGTTGTGGATGGTTGTTAACTACCATGTGGGTGCTAGGAACTGAACCCTGGTCTTCCCCAAGAGCACCCAGTGTTCTTGGCCACTGAGCCCTAGCTCCTCAAAAATTAACTTCTAAGGTATTTCCCCAGAAGCTGGGACTGGCAGTGCAGGTGTGCTATCAGCTACTTGGGGAGCTAAGGCAGAAATTAGAAGTTCAAGGTCTATTTGGAGTACAGTGAAATCAAGACTGTGACCAAGTTGCCCTCTCAAAACAAGAAATAAGTTGTTCTTCTCAAACTATAAAGTGGAGAGGGTTGAGGAATGCAGCTCTGGTAGAATGCTTCCTTACAATCCTCCAGTGAGGGGCTGGGGTGTGGTTGGGGGTAGAGCAGTTGGAAAACATGCTCAAGATCCTAGATTTCATCTCCTCAACCACAAAAATAAACACGGAACATCAATAACGGTGGTGGTACATAATTGTAACCCTCAACGTTCGGGAGACTAAAGCAGGAAGCCTGGGCCACATAGTAAGAGCCTGTGTTAAAGAACACACAGGAAGTGGGGGTAGGACTGGAATGGACTTGGTAGAGGTAGATGCCCATCGGCATGGAGATTCCTTCTTCTCAAGCCCATGAAACTGTCTGCACCTTTGATTAAAAACTCCAAGGGCTGGAGAGATGGCTCAGCAGTAAAAGCACTGGCTGCTCTTACACGTTTGGTTCCCAGCACCCACATAGTGGCTAACAAACATTTGTAACTTCAGTTCCAGAGGATCCAATGTCCTCTTCTGACTACTGTCAGGCAGGTACATGGTGCATGCACACACACATATATATATATATAGCTAAAAGTTACTTGACAAACAGCAAAGCCAGACAAGCGATACCTTCAGTCGAGCTGTTGGCCAGGATGGATAAAGGCTCTTCCAGATAGTAACCCAACACACTATTGGAAAAATGAACAGCAGACCCCATTTCTATCCAAAGGAATACTGACAATGGATTGCCGTAGATGAGGAACAGCTGATCCTCCTGGAACAGGGACCTCTGGCTGACTAGATTTACCAGAAGGGCAGATAGGGGGGAATGGATGGG
>NW_008354274.1:3533108-3549352 GCF_000622305.1 Nannospalax galili | reverse complement strand
AAGATGACTCAGCGGTTAAAAGCACTAGCTGCTCTTGCAGAGGACCCAGGCTTGGTTCCCAGCACCCACATGACAGCTAACAACCATGTAACTCTAGTTCCAGGGGATCCAACACCCTCTTCTGGCCTCCGTGGGCATTGCACAATATGGGTGCACTTATATACATGCAGGCAAAACACTCATATACATAAAAAGTAAAAGAAAAATTTTAAATTAAAAAAAAAAAACTTCTTTGAGCAAGGTTCTGTAATGAACAAATTGTTCTCAGGAAATGGAAGCAGAAGTTTCCTTATCCTTATCACAGCCAAGGTCTCAGAAATGACCTCAGCAGCTCTGGAGCCAGGTGACACCAGGAAGCCCCTCAGAGGGCAGAAAGCAGTGATCTTGTATCTACAGACCACAGGCTGCATGCCCAGGACGGTCCCACACCATGGGGTAGCTGCCTATAGGTAGCTTTTCTGTTTCGGTTTGTTACAGTGCTGGGGATGGAACACAGGGCCTTGTATGCTAGGCCACTGCATTTGCTGCTGAGCCATGCCCCCAGGCCCGCAGCATATTTTAAGCCAAAACCCACACTGGACTCACTTCAATTCCAGGAGGCTAGGGCAGCAGGATCTCCTGAGCCTAGGAGTTTATAGAGGCCAGTCTGGACAACCCAAACAGATCCAGTCACAAAGAATAAAATAGGTGGGGCTAGAGAGATGGCTCAACAGTTAAGAGCATTGGTTGCTCTTGCAGAAGACCCAGGTTAAATTCCAGCACCCACATGGCCGTTAACAACCATCTATAACTCCAGGTCCAGGAGATCTGACTCCCTCTTCTGACCTCCATGGACACTGCACAATACAGAGCACTTACAGGTATGCAGGCATAACACTCAAACATAATTTTTTTTAATTAAAAAATTAAAAATAAGGTCAGGCATGGTGGTACAAATCTTTAGTTCCAGCACAGAGGCAGGCTGATCTCTGTGAGTTCCAGAGCCAGCCTGGTCTATACAGTGAGATCCAGGCCAGCTGGGGCTACACGGGAACCTTGTCTCAAAAAGACCTAATAATAATAATAAATATTATTGTTATTGTTATTAAATTAAAACAGGGCTGAAGAGAAAATCTGCCTACTCTGAAAAGGCCTGGGTTCCACCCTCTGCACTGCAGAGAAAAAAAAAAAAAGAAAACCTTTCATTAGCCTCCATCCTGATTTCCAATCATGGCTCTGCAGTCTGTGAGTAGCCATGCTAATCTCTGCTGTTCCTCCCCCACACATGAGGCTGTACCACACCACTATGCAGCTAGAGTACATTTCTCTTTCAAATTTTCTGTGAAAACAATAAAAATTGCCTAGATCCACTGCCACTCAAATAATCACTATTGACATTTTCTTGATTTGGTTTTGTCTTTTGTGATATACCTTCTAATCACAAAACAATTCAAACACCCATAAAAACAGAAAAAAAAAGGCCGGGCGTGGTGGCGCACGCCTTTAAGCCCAGCACTCGGGGAGGCAGAGGCAGGCGGATCTCTGTGAGTTCTAGGACAGCCTGGTCTCCATAGCGAATCCAGGCCAGCTGGGGCTGCACGGAGACCCTGTCTCAAAAAGACCAAGAAAAAAAAAAAAAAAAAAAGGAAGAAAGAAAAAAAAGACTGGAGAGCTGGCTCAGTGGTTAAGAGCACTGGCTTCTCTTGCAGAGGACCTGGGTTTAGTTCCCACAACCCAAAAGGTGGCTCCAGTTCCAGGGAAGCCAATGCCCTCTTCTGGCCTCCTCAGGTACATTTACATGCATGCAGGTAAAACACTCATACACATGAAAAATAAGATCTTCAAGGGCCAGGTGTGCATGCCTTTAATCCCAGCACTCAGGAGACAGAGGCAGGCAAATCTCACAAGGCCAGTCTGGTCTACATAGCGAGTTCCAGGTCAGCTGGGGATACAGGGAGACCCTCACTCAACAAAAACAACAAAACAACAAAAGGACAGGCTGAGCCCTCCCTGCTCCTTTCAGCCTCCACCCCCACAAGTACCCTCATTTTCTCATACCGGGGCCTAGTCTGGGTTATACAGGTAAGTCAGTGCCTGGGTTCCAACCTCCTTCCTCAGCCTGGTATGTGAGGCCCGCCCACCTCAGCACAAGGGGCTGCAGCCTGGCCCTCCACAGATTCCATCATGTGGCTGTGGCCCACTGTTCGCTCATTCCAAGGATTCTGGGTACTTGGGTGGTTTCAGTGTAGGTCCATGACACATGGCACTGCCAAGAATGCTCTAGCACATGGCTTTCTGTGGGCATATGCTGCGCGTACTTCTGTTGCGTACATAACACAGTAAAAGTGAAATTGCTGGATGGCAGGGCTTGCATATGCTCGGTGTAGTAAATATTTCCAGTTTTCCAAAGTGACTGAGCCAATTTACACCCCCTCAAGCAAGAGGCCCAGCTGCCTTACACTTGAGCCAATGCTTAGTATTTTCTGTCCCTTTTCCCTCAGTCTGGAAGGTATACACCTCTTTCCAATTTGCAATCAATTAGTTCAGTCTACTTTTTACTCCCTAATACTGAGAATTGAACTCAGGACCTTGTACAAGGGAGGCAAGTGCTCTACTGCTGAGCCACACCTCACTGGTGGATTGTAGGCAGCTGCTCCACCACTAAGCCACATCCCCAGCCCTCCTTTTACTTTTTATTTTTAGACAGGGCTTCACTAAGCCACCAAGCAGGCCTATACCCTGGGATCCTCCTGTACCAGCTGCTTAGGTAGCTGTGATTACAGGCCTGTGCCACCATATCCAGGCTAACTCCTGGTCTTCTTTAATTTTTTAAAGATTTATTTTTATTCTGTGTATATTTTACTTACATGTGTATAAGTGTACCAGGTATATACAGTGCCCAGAGAGAACAGAAGAAGGCACCAGATCTCTTGGACCTGGAGTTACAGACAGCTGTTGGCTACCATGTGGGCTCGGCTACTACAAACAGCACAAGCACCCTCAGACACAACCCATTCTGCCAGGCCTTAATTTCGTGCATAGGATGGACCACTAGAGAATTCCACATGTGTTATCCTTCCAGTAGACTTTTACAGCCCACAGAGCTGATGCCACTTCACTAACAGCAGTGTCGGACAAGACTGTCCTCAGAGACACTGTTCATGAAGGAACCAGGTACTCCCTGATACAGAGTGTTAAAAGAAGAAAAATGACATTAGAAGAATAAAGCCAGGGGCTGGAGGGCTGGCTCAGCAGTAGGAGCACTGGCTGCTCTCAGAGGAAACCAGGTTTGGTTCCCAGCACCCACCTTGTGGCTAACAACAATCTGGAACTCTAGTTTCAGAGGATCCAACACCCTCTTCTGGCCTCCACAGGCACTGCACACAGAAGTATACTTACACACATGTAGGCAAAACACTCGTGCACATAAAACAAAAATAAATACATAAATTTTAAGGTGGGCGACACCTGAAAACACTCCAGGCTTACTCCAAGCTTCCATATACTCACATGTATACATGCACACACAAGCTTGCACACCTGCATTCCCACACAAGAGTGTATACACACATATGAACACAAAAATAATAAGAGGTGGGCATGGTGGCACACACCTTTAATGCCAGCACCAAGTAGGTAGAGGCAAGAGGATCTCTGCAAGACCAACTCAATACATAGCAAGTTCCTGGCCAGCTGGGACGAGAGGGAGCCCCTCTATCAAACAGACACACACCACACACCACACACACCCCCCACACACACAGAGCTGGGACTACAGGGAGCCCCTCTATCAAACAGACACACACCACACACCACACACACCCCCCACACACACAGAGCTGGGACTACAGGGAGCCCCTCTATCAAACAAATACACACACACACACACACACACACACACACACAAATGGGGATGAGTACATAGCTCAACGGTACGGCTTTGTGCTTAGCATGCACAAAGCCCTGGGTTCCATCTCCAGCACCACAGTAAACCAGGTGTGTTGGTATACCACTGTAATCACAGCATGCAGGAGGTGGAGGCAGAAGGACCAGAAATTCAGGGTCACCCTGGGCTACACAGCAAGTTCAAACCAGCCTGGGCTACATGAGACCCTGTCTCAAAAAATAAAAACACCAAACAAAACAAAAAACTATACACACACACTTTAGCTTTCTCTCAGAGAATACCCAGCAGCCACTAGGGATATAATTAGCCAGGCGTCAAAAGACTGAATCCATTTACACAAGCCCCTTTGTATTGATCTACCGGAGGAACATGACAAGGTCCCTGCCTTCCACAGCCAAAGGCACAGACATCCCAAGAATGCAATTAACTAGAATCCCAAGGCCTTGAAAAGCCACACAACAAAATCAGAAACTGGGAAAAGTGACACAGAAAAGGAACTTGTGAATCACATCTTCCCCCACGCCTACATCTGGAGACGAACTTTTTCCTGTGAAGGCGGCTGCTGTCTAAATTCCCTGAAACCCCAAAATGAGCTCACAGGGTACAGTGGATACTGTGCTCTGCTGTGGGGAAGTTGGCCAGTGCCTACCAGAATTCAGGAAGTGGCTTACACTGGAGCAGCGGCCAGCCTAAGAGACCTATACTCTGATCAGCTGGGCACCCTGCTCCCTGCCCTGAACCCACTGTCCCAACACACTGCTGCACCTGAGCCGGAGGTCAATGGATTAGACAAACACCCTACTCCCCAGTATTCCTGAACTAGAGTACTCTTGCAATATGTGTCTTGATCACGTTAAAGGCATTCCTGTTCTCAGGGGGGGCATGGTGGCACACGCCTTTAGTCCCACCACTCAGGAGGCAGAGGCAGGTGGAGCTCTGTGAGATAGAGGCCAGCCTGGTCTACATAGTGAATGCCGGGCCAGCTGGGGCTACAGGGAGACCCTGTCTCAAAAAGACCAAAAAATAAAGTAATAAAATGAATAAATAAATAAATAAATTTTTTTTTAAAAGGCATTCCTGTTCTTGGGGCTCAGCAGTTAAGAGCACTGGTTGCTCTTCCAGAGGACCCAGGTTCAGTTCCCAGTGCCCACGTCAGGCAGCCCACAAATGTCTGTAAAGCTAGCTGTAGAGGATCCAACACCCTCTTCTGGCCTCCATAGACATGGTACTCACGTGTGTACATACACAAAGACAAAAACACACATGCACATTAAAAAAAAAGCCAGGCGTGGTGGCACATGCCTTAATCCCAGCACTTTGGGAGGCAGAGGCAGGCGGATCTTTGTGAGTTCAAGGCCAGCCTGGTCTACATAGTGAGTTCCAGGACAGCTGGGGCTATAGGGAGACCCTGTCTCAAAAAGACCAAAAAAAAAAAACTTAAGAAAAAAGTAAAAGATAGTCCTGCTCTGAAGAGAGAGTCACCATCATGCCTAGGTTTAGGCCCTCTATGAGGAGCAACATTCCTTGCCAAGATCCCCCTGGAAGGTCAAATGAGGAGGAAGTTCCAAGTCTCATCATAGGATACTGGCCAATGTGTTCATGGGCAGCCTGGGGAGGCCACAAAAGTGGGGTGCATGGGGTTGGAGAGAAGGCTCAGCAGTTAAGATTATTGGCTGTTCTTGCAAAGACCTCGGTTTGGCTAGCAACATGGTGGCTATCAACCATCTGTAACTTCAGTTCCAGGGGATCTGATGCCCTCTTCTGGACTCTATGGGCATTGCACACATACAGTGCACCAACATACATGCAGGCAAAACACTCATGCACATAAAATAAAAATATAAATTTAAATTTTTTTTTGGTTTATGGAGACAGTATTCCCTGTAGCCCCAGCTGGTCTGAAGCTATATAAACTAGGCTCTCCTTGATCTCAGAGATCCACTGGCCTCTGTCTCCTGAATCCTGGGATTAAAGTTATACACCACAATGCCTGGCCAAAAAGAAAACCAAACATGTTTTAAGAGGGGTGCATGATGCTAAGATTCGTCCATTTTCACTGCAGCCCAGCACAACCACTTGGCACAGACTACCTCGAAGCTCCACTTCCTCCCCCTGCCAGCAGGTGGCTGTGGGGAGGCTTAAACTGTTTCACAGGTGAGACACACAGAAGGATGGGAGCCCCCTGCTACATGCCCCCCTCCCAGACCCCAGGGAAAGCCCACTCATGCAGCTGAGCAGACTCCCTGCAGAATGTCCCATCAGGTGCCCTCTTCCCTAGCTCCTCAAAGAAGTCACTAAACCCCAACAGCACACAGGACCCCAGCTTCCCCTCTTCAGCTCCTGCCCCACAGTCCTCAAATCCCATCCAGTTCCAACCTCAGTGACCCAGCCATACCCACCTCTCCTGAGCAGGAGGGTGAGTCCCTGTTACCCGACTGGTGAGCTGAAGAAGCAGTTTTCAGTCCACCTCCACAGCAAAAACACTGGCAGTAAGAAAGGTTTGGAAAGACAGACCCACCCCACCCGGACCTGCATTCCTGGGAAGTCAGAATGTGACATTTCCCCACTGTAGGTTAACAGTGAAGCTGTACAGAGTCCTGTGTCACACTCACTGTCTTCACAAAGGGTGACTTTCAACAGCAGGTGACATCCTGCTGGCCATCCCACCTCTTTCTTAAAGGTACCAGTGGCCACAGGCAGGATCTGGGTTCTCCTTCCTGCAGTGTCCCCAGGGACAGTCAAACAGGGCAATTCACCAGAGGGTTCCCAGAAGCCTCAGAGACAGCAGAAACTAGAAAGGTGGTTCAGTCCTACTGACTATAGAGCAGATGAGGTACAGAGACATAGGTGAGCACAGGTGACCGCACACCTGCAAGAGGACTCCCAGATAGATGGAGAGTGGAGCCCAGAACTCCATCCACACTTTTTGGAGAGAGAATCTGCTATATAGCCTATGCTGGCCTGAAATTGCTGTTAGCCCAGGCTGGCCTGGAACTCACTGTACTTACAATCACCTACTTATCACAAGATAATACTCAGGGCACCAGTGACCTCACCACTGAAGAAAATGTCTTTGTCCCCATCAACCATTAACTGTGTATTTAATCCTGGGGGGAGGGGTAGCTTGAGAGGGTCTCTCTATAGCCCCAGCAGGCTTGGAACTTGCTATGTAGACCAGGCTGGCTTTGAGTCACAGAGATCTGCCTGTCTCTGCCTCTCCAGTTCAGGGACTAAGAGTTTGTGCCACCACACAGGGCTTTTTTCTCCCTCTTCCTGATAAAGTGATTATAAAGTGGTGCCAAAGGTGCCTTAGAAGAGATTACAATCTGGTAAGGTAAAACCAGGAGCCCTAGGGTTGTACATAGGGGCTGAAACATATCCCCTAATGCAATTTCTGGTGAGAGTCCTAGGCAACTGCAGGTTTATAGCTGGGACTGTCTTTAAGCAAATGTTGGAATTCTTGCTTCCCACCTGGCCTAGAGGCCTCAACTTGACTCCAGGGTGAGGGGGCTCCTTTCCCTTCCCATGTCCCCATCACTGACCCTAGTCCTCTATCAACCCTAAAAAATTAAGGGGCTGGAGAGAAGGCTTAGCAGTTAGGAGCATTTGCTGCTCTTGTAGAGGACCCAGGTTTGATTCCTGGCACCCACATGGTGGCTAACAATCATCTGTAACTCCAGTTCCAGGGGATCCAAGGCCTTCTTCTGTCCTCTGTGGGCACTGCACGATACAGGTGCGCTTACATACATGCAGGCAATACACCTCATCCACATAAAAATAAGTATTTTTTTAATTAAAAATAAACCCACCTCCAAAGGACCCTAAACCCTAGCCCTTAGAGATGAGGACTCTTTTTCTTACCAGATCGACCACTGACCTGATTTTTATAACATCTTCTTTGCTTCTTCAGAATTTTTTTTAGCAGTGCTAGGGGTTGAACCTAGGGCCTTGCACGTGAAACAAGCACTCTTCCACTCAGTCATACCCAAGCCTTTGTTGGTTGAAGTCCGAGCCTTACTATGTAGCCCAGGCTGACGTTGAATTACAGATCCTCCCGCCTCCGCCTCCTGAAGACTGAGATTGCCTGTGCGTGCAGAGCACCTTCCTCACCTATATTTTTGCCATAAACATCCCCATAGCAGATCCTATTTGGATGTGAATGGAACATTATAAAAAAGGGTGGTAGCCTCAGATTTAGACAGGAAGGTTATGGAACACAACATCCTTCCTATCATCTAAGAACATCTAAGTGCATGGTGGCATACCTTTAATCCCAGCATTTGGGAGGCAGAGATAGGTGGATCGTGGTGAGTTTGAGGCGAGCCTGGTCTACACAGACAGTTCCAGGATAGCCAGGACTACACAGTAGGGCCCTGTCTCAAAAACAGAAGACCATCTCTCCAGCCCCTAGGCCTAATAGTTGGCTTGGTAAGACTCCACAAGCTCACCTGTAGAGTGTGGCACTAGTCTGATGGAAGAAATGCAGGACAGGCTTCTTTTTTTTTTAATTTTTAAAAATTTATTTATTTATTTTTTTTTTTCTTACAGAGTCTCCCTGTAGCCCTAGCTGTCCTAGAACTCACTATGTGGACCAGGCTGGCCTTGAACTCACAGAGATCTGCCTGCCTCTGCCTCTGCCTCTGCTGGGATTAAAGGTCGTGTGCCACCACACCCGGCTGTTTTTATTTTTTATGTGTATCAGTGTATTGCCTGCATGTAAGTAAGTGCACCTGTGTTGTGCAATGTGGCAGTCGGAAGAGAGTTTCGGATTCCCCTGAACTGGAGTTAAGGATGGTTTGTAACCGCCATGTGGGTGCTGGGAATCAAACCCAGGTCCTCTGCAAGGGCAGTCAGTGCTCTTAACCACTGAGCTATCCCCCCAGCCCCATCTTTTTCTTTTTTTTTTTTTTTTTTTTTTTCAAGATTTATTTTATTCTTGTGTGTGGATGGATATGTATACATGAGTTGGGGTGGGGGGCTTGGGAAGGCCAGAAGTGGGTGTCAGGTCCTCTGGAGCTGGAGTTAAAGGTAGTTGTGAGCTGCTTGATAGAGGTGCTGGGAATAGAATTCATATTCTCTTGAAGAGCTGAAGGCATGCTTAACTAATGAGTCACCTCTCCAGTCCTCCTTTTTTAAAAACTTTAAAACATTTTATTGGGGGCAGGGGACTAGGGGAGGTAGAGGCACACACATGCCAAAGAGTTATGCGTGGAAGTCAGAGGACAACTTTCAGGAGTCGGTTCTCTCCTTCTACCATGTGGATCCCAGGATTGAACTCAGGTTGTCAGGCTTGGCAGCAAGCACCTTTGCCCACTGAGCCATCTCACAGGCCCACTTTTTTAAAGTGCAAGCCCAAAGACAATCTTTATAATGACTCCATTTTAAAAACACTTCTGGAAAATGTGGCAAGAAGGCCATTAACTCAAATTTTATAACTCCAGTTTAGAAGTACAAATAGTGGATCGTTTGCTACTTGGTTATATGAACATTAATGACATTAAACAGAAAATTTCAGAAAATACTTGGCAGTTGGGCTGAGGATGTGTTCAGTTGGCAGAGTCCTTGCTGGAACAGCATACGGGAAGCCTTGGATTCGATCCCCAGCACCACAGAAACCAGGCATGGTGAGGCACACTTGTAATCCCAGCACTTAGGAAGTGAAGGCAGGAGGATCAGAAGTTCAAGGCCAGCCAGGTACGTAGTGAGTTCAGAACCAGCCTGGGCTGAGATCCTGTCTCCACCAAAAGAAAAAAAATCTACTTAGCAATGCTGAAAATTATCAGGTGAAAGGAACAAACAATCATCTGGGACACACTGAAGTGTTAAAAACGACATAAACTGAGTTACATCGGAAACTGGGAGCTATGGGAGGATGAGCAGCCGAACTGAGGTTGCTGGGGAGGGATAAGCGGCTCTGGAAAATGTGCGGTTCTGTTTGCTTATGTAAGGTTTGCTCAAAGTGCCCACTCACATCCAGCAGTAAAATTTTACTGGGTCTGATTACAACTCATTCAGGAGACTTTCAGCAGTCAACACTTTGCCAGCATAAACCAGATTTAGACAACTACTTGGTAAATAATGTAGGAGACTGGGGAAGTAACTCAGTTGGTAGACTGCTTGCCAAGCAATCACAGAGTCCAGGGCTCCGTCCCAGCACTTCCTAATCCCAGCCCTGGGGAGGTGGAAAGAGGAGGATCAGGAGCTCAGGGCCATCCTTGGTTACATAGCAAGTTTGAAGCCAGGCTGGGCTACCTGTCTAAAATAAAATAAACAAACAAAAGCAGTACCAAGGATGGACCTGATTGTCCTGGCATTAACACAAAGGGGTCCTGTGGGATACTTTAAGATCATCACTTGCCCCAAACATATGTCCAAAAGGCATGCCTCCGCCCTTAACTCAGATCATGATCTCTCAGTTATCTTTTAGGGAAAACAAGGTCCTGTAGCAGTCCTCACTGGGCCGTGCAGGTCTAAGGAAGCTTTGCCCATCCTCCCTCCAGTCACATCACCCCTGTCCTGTGGTCTCTGCCCACTGCTCCAACACAGCATAACAAAACATCTTTTGTGCGTGTGAGTGCTATGTCTTTTCTCAGGAAGCAACAACAAAAAATAACACAAAAACAGAACTCCCCTGCTCGGAACATATCACTTTCTAACCACAAATTCTGGCAAAGTCTGTTCTACATAATGGTGACCCAGTTAGTTCCTCTTTCTTCAAATTGGACGTATTTTACCTTGCAAATGGTGTGTGCCTATGTGTTAAGACAGGGTTTCGTGTAGGCAGGCTTGGCTTCTAATTCCTTGTGTAGCTGAGGATGACCCTCAACTTCTGATCCTCCTACCTCCACCTCGCTGAGTGCTAGGATCACAGGCACGTAGCATCACACCCTGTTTACTTGGTTCTAGGGATGAAACCCAGGGCTTCACACATGCTAGGCAAGCATACTACCAACTGAACTACAGTTTGAGCCAAGGCAGACAATCTTCAAAACTAATGGGGGGAAGGCAAGAAAAGGTAATGAGAGGCATGAATATGAGCATAATGAGAATATTAGGAGAGAAATTAATTTTAAAAACAACCAACAATTCAAACTTTTCAAAAAGATTTACTTTAAAAAATTATATGAATGGGGGGGGGGGTATTGCACATGAATGCTGATGACCACAGAGGCCAGAAGTGTAGGATCTTCTGAAATTAGAGTTTCAGGTGGTTATGAGCCACCCTTCATAGGTACTGGCAACCAAACTCGGGTCCTCTGGAAGTACATCACTGAGCCATCTCTCCAGCCCCCAATAATTCAAACTTCTAAGATCTGTCATCAAAGTCAGGCATAGTGCTGCACACCTGTAATCCCAATACTCAGGAGGCAGAGGCAGGAGAATCACAAGTTTGAGGCCAGCCTGAACTGTGTAGCAAGTTCCAAGCCAGTTATGGCTACGTAGTCAGACTCTGAAACACTTATTTTTAATTTTTTTAAATTTATTTTTATTTTATTTATTTTATGAGTGTTTGACTGCCTCTATGTAAGTGCATCACGTGTGAGTGCCTGGTGCCTGTGGAGGCCAGAAGATCCCCTGGAACTAGAGTTACAGATGGTTGTTGAGTCACCATGTGAGTGCTGTACCCAAGTCCTCTGCAAGAGCAGCAAGTGCTCTTAACTGCTGAGCCATCTCTCCAGCCCTCTCCCTTTTTTTTTTTTTTGAGACAAGGTCTCACTATGTAGCCCTGGCTGGCCTGGAACTCACTAGATACCAGTCTTAACTCATAGAGATCCACCTGCCTCTGCCTCCCAAGGCTGATGGGAGTGCACATTAAAGGTGTGCACCACTAGGCCACCCAAAAAAATCTTTTTAAAGAACAGAAATTATTAAGCTAAAATGTGATACTACCTTTTAAGGAAAATATTTAAGATGCGGTTTCTTCAAACATGTGTCCCCTTCTAAGCATCAGATGTCATTCTATATGTAGGGATGTGAAGAAAACTGTTTCTGCCCAACTGAAGTTTAAGATCACAATGTGTAAAAACAGAGGAAGATGGATGTGCGCTTAATGCAAGCAGCCATTTCAGGGATAATTTAACCACATCAACTGTGCACATCTGAGGTGACAGCTCACTGAGCTGTGACAAGCAGCCCAGGGAAGGGAAATGCCGCCTGGGCAAGGAACTGCAGGTCAGAGGTGTGGGAGCCCGGGTGGGGCAGGAAGAGTGGGCTGTGGCCACAGGGTAGCAGCTCTGGGCAGCCTACAGCAAAGGCCTGGGGGCCCAAACACAGGGAATAGGAGTAGCCTCTGGCTGGAATGTATGGAATGCCATCAAAGGAGCCAAGCTCACACAAGCCTGACTAAATTGAGGTCTGAAGGACAGCAAGCACAGAGCAAAAGGCAGGGATCTGCAGGTCTTTATCTGTGGGTTCCGACTCCCCTAAATGCTGAGGTAAAATGGTAGATTGTCACTCTACATCAGTCACTATTAACCACTGCAGGATGACTAGAATGAGCTGTGTTGGAAGAGATCAAAATGTTCTAGGGATTTGGATTATTTATTTATTAGAGGGGTGTTGAGGATGGAACCCAGGGCCCTGTGTATAATAAGCAAGTGTCCTCTTTGGTTTTCCTGTTTTAGGGGATTTTTGAGGGGGGGGGAGGTTATTTATTTATTTTTATTTTATGTGCATGAGTATTCTGAATGTATGTATGCACATATAGTAGGTGCACCCAAGCATGCAATGTCCATAGAGGCCAGAAGAGGGCATCAGATTCCCTGGAACTGGAGTTACAGATGGGTGTGAGTTGCCATGTGGGTGCTGGGAACTGAACCTAGGTCCTCTGCCAGTGCTCTTAACAGCTGAGCTGTGTCTCCAGCCCCCTGTTGCTGTTTTGAGACAGGGTCTCTCTATAGCCCCAGCTGACCTGGTGCACACTATTTGGACTAGGTTGGTCTTGATCTCACAGAGATCTGACAGCTTTTGCCTCCCCAGTGCTGAGATGAAAAGAATTCTGGGATTAAAGATGTGCAACACCAAGCCAGATCCTTTTTGTTTCTATATGAATATCAATGTGAACTTTTCTGAGATGTATTTTATTTTTGAGTGTGTGTGTGTGTGTGTGTGTGTGCACGCACACGTGCACACGCATGCACATGAGGGCAGTGCCCACAGAGGCCAGAAGAGGATAAGGATTCTCTGGAGCTGGAATTACAGATGGCTGTAAGTCACTGGATGTGAATGCTGGGAACCAAATGGGTCCTCTGCAAGAACAGCCAGTGCTCTTAACCACTGATCCGTCTCTCCAAGCCCCAAATCTTTAAAATAAAGTGGCGAGCAATTGAGGAAGACACCTAACATCAATCTCTGGGTTCCACATGAACCCATGTACACACTCATACACACATGAACATAAACACACACATATGAAATCTGCAAAGGGTCAGTATTCAAAATACAAAGAATTGCTATAAATAAATAGGAGGAAAAAAGAGAACCCCATGAGACAGTGGACAAAACACACGAACGGGCAGGTCAGAGCAAGAACGCAAGGAGAAAACAGGACAAGAAACTAAAGTCCAGTCCTGACCCTTTAAAGTAATGAAAGCTGAAGCAAAAATAAAATGTTCTTAATTTGTCTCAGTGTGAACGAAGTTATTTAAATGACATTTAAGGACCTTGAGATGTAGCCCAGTGGTAGAGCACTTGCCTTGCATGGGCAAGGCCCTGGGCTTCATCCCTAGAAATGCACACAAATGACTTAACATTGATGGGGACGTGGCTCAGCTGGTAGAAGCACCTGGCTCCATCCCCAGCACCACATAAATCAGGAATGGTAGTACACACTTGTAATCTCAGCACTTAGAAGTGTAGACAGGAGGATCAAGAGTTCAAGGTCATCCTCAGCTACATAATGAGTTTGAACCCAGCCTAGTCTACAGGATATGTTTTCTCAAGATAACCAAAACACTAATGAAATTCTGGGGATGAATTCTTTTAATATACTACCATTACAAATATAATTTTTTTTTTGTCTTTTTGAGACAGGGTATCCCTGTAGCCCCAGCTGGCCTGGAACTCACTATATAGACCAGGCTGGCCTTGAACTCACAGGGATCCACCTGCCTCTGCCTCCCAAGTGTTGGGACTATAGGTGTGTGCCATCACACCTGGCCTAAATTTAATTTTTTTTTTTTGTCTTTTTGGAGACAGGGTCTCCTTGTAGCCCCAGCTGTCCTGGAACTCACTATGTAGACCAGACTGGCTTCGAACTCACAAAGATCCACCTGCCTCTGCCTCCCAAGTGCTGGGATTAAAGGCGTGCACCACCACCACGCCCAGCAAATTTAATTTTTTTAAAATTATACTTTTGGCTGGATGTGGTGGTGTATACCTTTAATTTCAACACTCAGCAGGCAGAGGCTGGTAATCTGTGTGAGTTCCAGACCAGTCAGGACTACAAAGTGAGAGCTTGGTTCAAAATAATAATAATATTTTACTTTGTGTATGTATATGTGTGGGAGCACACCTGTGCCAAGGTATGCATATGGAGAACAACTTTCAGGACTCAGTTTTCTCCTTCCACCACATGGGTCCTGGGGTCCAAACTCAAGTTTGTCAGGCTTAGCAGCAAGTGCCTTTGCCCACCAAGCCATCCTGCCAGCCCTCTATCAGTATTTCGACAAAACAAAAATAATGTAAGCCCTGAGACCCAATAGTTCTACCTCTGGGGTATCTTCCTGTGATGGGCAAGGCTTAAGATCCCCAAGATGTTCACATCTGAACCCCCAGAACCTGACTTTGTTAGTTTCACATGACAAAGGAGAATTAAGATGGCAGCAAAATGTCAGGCTGCTTATCATCTGATAAGAACATAGGGAGATAAATCTTGATTTTTCTGGGTGGGCCCAAGGACTCACAGGACTAGATCCTTTTTTTAAAAGCAGCAGAGAAGAGAACCAGAGACAGAGAGCAACATGAGAGAGACCTGGGCCAGGATAGCTAGAGAGAGGAAACCGTTACTAGGTATGCAGTTGCTGCTAGAGGCTGGGAAGGCCAGCAGACAACCTGAGGCTGAGAACTCCTTGTTTTCAGCCAGTGAAGCTTACTTTGGTTCACAGACCACATAAGCACATGCCTGTAATCCCAACACTTGGGGGACAAAGGCAGGAAGATCATGGGTTCAAGGTCAGCCATACAACCATAGCAGATGTAACTGTCTCAAAAATAAATAAACGTGGGGCATGGTAGTTCACACCTTTAATCCCAGTACTCACTGGGGAAGAGGCAGAGAGATTGAGGACAGCCTGGACTACATAGTGAGTTCCAGGCCAGCCAGGGCTACATAGTGAGATTCCGTCTCCACAATACAGTACCTCATAGAAACATGATGGTACATATACACAAGGTGCACATTATTCTTTTTTTGATACAGGGTCTCAAGTAGCCCAGACTGGCCACAAACTCATTAAGTAGCCAAGGATGCCCTTGAACTTCTTACCTTCCTGCCTCCATTTTCCCAGTACTGGGATCACAGGCATGTGCCACCATGTCTGTTTGATGCAGTGCTAAGGATCAAACCTAGGGCTTTGTGCATACTGGGCACAAACACTCTACCAACTGAGCCTCATCTCCAGCCCAAGGAGCATGTACTTCTAATGACACATGGGCAAAATATAAAAACAGACTTTAGCACTGGAGACAGGGCAGTGAGAGATCTAGCTTATCATGAGAAAGGTCCTGGGTTCAATTCCCCATACCATAAACAGTAAATAAATAACCAGACTTGAAAGAATCTAGTTCATCAGTTACCTCTCTGCTAAAGAGAGGAAGTGACTGCAATTTGGGGTGACATTTTTTTCTTAATCTAAAATGGTCTATGATTTTTTAAATATTTTATTATTTTTTATTTTATGTGTATGACTGTATTGCCCACATATAAGTGCACCCCTGTTGTGCAGTGCCCAGGGAGGTGAGAAGAGGGTGTTGGATCCCCTGGAATTGGAGTTATGGATGGTTGTTAGCCACTACTGAGGTGCTGGGAACTGAACACGGATCTTCTGTAAGAACAGCCAGTACTCTTAACCGCTGAGCCATCTCTCTAGCCCCAGTGAGCTATGATTTTTAAAGAAAATGTGTGTGTGTCCAGCATGATGGCATACATCTTTAATCCCAACTCTGGAGAGGCAGTGGCTGGTGGATCTCTGTATGACAGCAAACCTGGTCTACCTAGTAAGTTCCAGGCCCGCCAAGGCTTCATAGTGAGACCCTGTCTCAAAAAAGAAAAGACTTCTTGGATGTTTAACAGACATACCTTGAGATCTATACTAATTGGGTCAGAGGGACACAAAGGACACTTTTTGCTCCTTGACCT
>NW_008354274.1:3498668-3532363 GCF_000622305.1 Nannospalax galili | reverse complement strand
TCCAAGTACAATCGATTATGACTAGTAATAATCAGATACATACAGATTAGAGATGCATGAGCCAGCATCTCTGTTAGTGGCAAAAACAATGAGTCTTTCTTCAAGGGACAATATATTCTAAAATGAAATGGAGATCTTTTTTAAACGTTGGAATCTCGTTTAATTTTATGTCTTATAGAGTTTATAATGAGTAAAAGATTATATAAGCATAATAATTCATCTGTAAACCTAGAAATGTACAGCCAATTTTGAAAGAGATGTACCCTGGCTCAGAAAAATGTTATTGAATAGGTTAATGCTGTTGTAATGAAATGCTTCTTCTAATTGAAAAAAAAGAAAAGAAAAGAAAAAGAAAACGTGCACACGCACTGTGGGTGTTCTCCTATAAAGCACACACAACTTAAGCCTCAAATAAATAATAATCAGACTCAGTGCTGAAAACTAAAATGAACACAATTTTTTTCTGGCAATCCCAAAAGCACTACAAGCACAGAGACATCACAATCCTGACATGAAAAGGACCGGCGGCTCTGAGGTATAGACAAAGGCAGAGAAGAAAGTATTTGCTACACTAGTTTGTTGTTTCAGATGCCCAAACTCAGCCAACTGTGAGGGTATATGCCCACAAGCAAACGCTGAAGAGGAAGGACGGATGGCCGTCAAAATCCAACTGCAAATCTGTGCGGCTTACTGTCTGTGGCCTCAAATCTGAGTGAGCCTGACAGCTCTACCAGCAAAGGCACTGGCCGGATGAACTGAGTTCCAACCCCAGAACCCACATAAAGGTGGGAAGAGAAAAATGACTCCATTATGTTGTCATCTGACCTCCACATACACAACACTATTTTGTTTTAAAAAACTCATTCTCAAAGATTTAGGTTTTCTGACCTCAGCCCATCTAGTCAAAGTCATGAAGACACACTTTGGGTAAGCTACTTCCCAACAGGCAAGAAACATTTCCTTTACCACCTGACCAGATTAGGTGCCAGGTTTCACAGGAATGAATGGACATGCCCTGCCTGAAGCCCTGTTTTTAGACTCATATAACTGTGAGGCCTATAAATACTGAAGAACTGCTTGGCTGCAGATAAGAAAAGCACATCTAGGCCAGGCAGAGTGGTGCATCTCTGTATTCCCAGAACTAGCAAGGCAGAGGCAGGTGGATCTCTGTGCGTTCCAGGCCAGTCAGAGCTATATACAGTGTCAGATCCCCTGGAACTGGAGTTATGTCTCAAAAACAAACAAAAAAGCTACCTCCCATCACACCACACCCCCAGGCAAAACCACTGCTAGTGGGGGCCATTAGATGAGTTCTGCAGAAATCGGTATGGGGTACCCTGTATTTGCAAGAGATCTCCTGTCCATCACCATTGCCTCAAACCACTAGGAACTAATTTAAGAGTCAGGCAGAGGGCTGCTCCTGCAGAGGACAGGAGTTCAGATCCCAGCACCCATATCCGGCAGCTCACACTCGGCTTGTAACTCCAGCTCCAGGGGATTCAATAAATAAAATAAATCTCTCTTAAAAAAAAAAAAAAAAAAAGAGCCAAGCATGGTGGCCCACGCCTTTAACTGGAGCACCCAGGAGACAGAGGCAAGTTGATCTCTGTGAGATCCAGGCCAGCCTGGTCTACATAGCGAGTTCCAGGTCAGCTGGGTCTTCAGAGACCGTCTCAAAAATCCAAAGAAAAAAGGGCCAAACAGAAGTAGCTTTCTGATCCAAACACAGTCCTATTCCCAAGTAACCCTGGGAAGAAGTCCAGCAAGGGGCCCTGGTACATACACATACATGATGGAGTCCAAACTTCATGGGCCCAATGTCCCACTGAACAGGGCTCCTGCACAAACTTACAAACTCCAAGTGAGAGAGGAAAAAAAAGACTATAGGCCAATTCTGGGGGGACTTCCGCCTAGACGGGTCTTTCTGTCAATCAAAGGCATTCACTCATGCCCTCCCTCCCCGGGGGTTCGTTGTCACTACTCTAGCCCTTCCTAGAGAAGAACCTGTCCCTTAGTGCTCTAGATGGTCATCCTCAGGGACAACTGGCCAGCCCTGGCCGGAACCCACGAGGCCCTGTCCCAACCCTGACACCTCGGGCCACCGGGGTGCGTCTCCAGTCTCCCCAGCCCGAGGGCCACAGGAAAGCACTCTTACACCACAAGTGCATCTGTCTCACGGCTCGTGATCATCACACATTAACACACACCACTCTCCAGCTGAGCGTCTTCCAAGGTGGGATCAGAAAATAAAGGTCCAGGTGCAACCACGCACTGACGCGAGGACTGGACTGTCCCCTAGGATGCTCTCAGGAGGGCCAGGTGGTACCCGGGTGCGATGCGCCTGGCCGTGCAGGGTGGGAAGGGATGCAGGGAGCAGGAAGGCAGGAAGTGACCCGAGTATCCGTGTGGACCCCCTGTCTACGGAGGGCCACCGTGCCACGTGCCCGGTCCACCCCGCGCCCTACCTGTGGCCGGGGGATCCGCCTCCTCCTCTGCCTCTGTCTCTGCTGCCGCCGCGACTGCCGGCGAGGGCAGCGGGTCCATAGCGCGGCCAGTCATGTGAGCCCGCGCGCCCACGTGACTTCCTCCCGCGCCCGCCGGCCCGCCCCGCCCACGCCAGCTCTTGTCCGGCCTGGCCACGCCCACCCCGACCTCGCCGCGCCCACTCACGGCGAGGCCACGCCTCCTTCCTCGTGGGCCACGCCCCCAGCCACGTGGCTCCGGCCTGGTCTGTGCTTTCGCAGCCAGTGTCCAAGCTGCTACCGAGAATCGCCACCGCCCCGAGGTCGCTGTCACTTACCTGGGAGTCATCTCATCCCCAGGGTCGCTGTCACTCACCCGCTTGCTCTGGGCGAGGCTGGGACTCACTCTGTTCCCCATTCAACTGCCTGCCCCCTCCTGTCCACTCACCCAGGCTTTGCGTGTCCAGTCACCCCATTTGTTAATCCATCTGCTCACCCACCCACTCGATCCCACACCCAGGACTGTGGGCAGGCACCGTGCAGGATGCTGAGGACTTAAATGTGTTCTAGTACTTTCTAGGATCTGGAACTGGAACTGCTGGCTAGACAGCAGGTGCCCTCACTTTAACTGGTCAGTTCTTTGAAGAGTCCTAAAAAGAAGCAATAGTCTCTGTTTTGTTTTTCTTTTTTTAATTATTATTTTTATTGTTTTGCGACAGGGTCTCACTATGTAGCCCTAGCTGGCTTGGAACTCCCTACGTAGACCAGGCTGGCCTTCTACTCACAGAGATCTGCCTGCCTCTACTGGGATTATAGGCCTGAGTCACCATGCCCAGTTTGTATGCATCTTTTTTGTTTATTTGTGTTTTATGTGTATGAGTGTTTTGCCTACATTTATATAAGTATACCACGTCAGTAAGTGCCCACTGAAGCGGAAGCCAAAGGAGGGTGTTGGATCCCCTGGAAGTGGAGTTACAGTTGTTAGCCACCATGTAGGTGCTGGGAACTGAATGCAGGTCCTCTGCAAGAGCAACCAGGGCTCTTAACTACTGAGCCATCTCTCCAGCCCCATTATTAGTTTTAATTATGTGTACATATTGCAATGGGGAATTGTGCATGAGAGTGCAATGCTGGAGTTACAGGCTGCTGTGAGCTGCCCCACATGGGTACTAAGGAATCAAACTCAGGTCCTCTGGAGGAGCAGTACCTCCTTCAACCTCTGAGTCATCTCTCCAGCCCAGTAGTCCCTAATTGTTTGCAGATGTCCTGACCATTCTCCTTTCTTGCTACTGGGGACTGAGCCCAGCGGTTCCCACATGCTAAGCAAGCACTCTATATCATAGATCTCTATACCCAGATAGATATTATGTTTTGTTTGTTTTGATGTCTCACTAAGTTACCCAAGCTAGCCCTGAACTCACTTTACCCGAGATGACCATCCTCCTGCCTCAGCCTCCCAAGTAGCAGGGGATACTCCTATGCACAACCAAACCCAGCCGCCTGTCTGTTAGAAGGGAATAAGGTTGTGGGAGGTGCAGGAGCAGTGTCTGAAATGGTGTGATACACGGAGCAAAGAAAGATCTTGTGTTCCCAGAGAAATAAAAGCAAAGAGGAGAGGGCCCGGTGGGGGTGCATGCCTGTAATCCCAGCTCTAGGGAGCCTGAGGAAGAAGGCTCTTGAGTTCAAGGGCAATCTAGGCCAGACATGGTGTGACAGGCCTGTAATCCCAGCACTCAGGAGGCAGAGGCAGGAGGATCTCTGTGAGATCAAGGTCAATCCCGACTATATAGCAAGTTCCAGACCAACGGGGGCTACAGAGAGACCCTATCCCCCCAAAAGACCTTTGTCCAAACTTGGAACACCTTATTGTCCCACCACAGCAGGATATCCACCACCAATGCAAGCAGGTACAATCAGTCATGTTCTCCCACAGACAGACACAGGGTAGTTTTCTGAAGTCACAGTGGACAAGGCAGAATCCTGTGACCCTCTGCCCTGATCTGACGGCTGCTTCCTTCCTCCACCCTGACTTCCTTTCCTTTCAGCTGCTTTGGCCACCAAATGATATATTCAGCATTTTCCCCAGGACACACACACACACACACACGACTCATTTCCTGGCATTTGGCATCTATATTTTTCTCTCAAAAGTGTCTCTTTGAGGGCTGGAGAGATGGCTCACCACTTAAAGCGTATACTGCCCAGACACCTCTGGTCTCCAAGGGCAGCTGCACTCACCTGCACAGGCACACAAATATACACATAATTCAAAATAATAAAAATGGGCTGGAGAAATGGCTCAGTGTTTAAGAGCATTGGCTGCTCTTGCAGAGGACCTTGGTTCTGTTCCCTGGACCCACATGATAACTAACAATCATCTGCAATTCGAGTTCCAGGGAATCGGATACTCTTCTGACCTCCATGGGCGTCGCATGCTCAGGCACAATTACATACATGCAGGCAACCACTCATATGCATAAAATGAATTTTTAAAAATATTTTATTATTTTTGTTTTATGTATATGAGTGTATTGCCTGCATGTATGTGAGTGCACCCGTGTCGTACAATGCCATGGAGGTCAGAAGAGTATAAGATTCCCTGGAACTCGAATTGAAGATGATTGTTAGATATCATGTGGGTCCAGGGAACAGAAACAAGGTCCTCTGCAAGAGCAATTAGTGCTCTTAACCACTGAGCCATCTCTCCAGCTCCACATAAAATGAATTTTAAAAATAATAATACCCTGTCACAGTGGCACATACCCAGGAGGCAGAGGCAGGGAGATCTCTGAGGTTAAGGCCTGCCTGATCTGCATAGCAAGTTCTAGGCCAGCTGGGGCTACAGCAAGACCCTGTCTCAAAAAATAAAATAAATAATTAAATAAACAAATAAATACAAAATAAATTTTAAAAAAATTTTTAAACTTCAGTTTCTTTGAGGCAGGTCTCATGAAGGGCCCACTGGCCTCAAACTCACTGAGTAGCCCAGGATGACCTTGGACTTCTGAGCCTTCTGCCTCTACCTCCTGAGTGCTAGGATTACAGGCATGCTCCACCATACCTTGCTCCATTTATAGGGAGCTTGGGATCTACCCCAGGGCTTCATGCATGCTAGATGAGCACTATACAAACTGAGCCACATCTCCAATCTGTAGCTGAGGGTCATGTATACCTTCTTCAAGACGTATGTGAAATGTTCAGGCAGCCAGCCTATCAGAAGACCAGTCCCTCAGCAGCCAGGAGCCAGGGAAAGATCTAGCAGGTGTCAATTAAGAAGTCAACTTACCTGGGACCCCAATATCTTAGTTTACTCAAAGGAAGAACAACATTAAAAAGGATGCTTTTAAGCCCTCATGAGGCAGAGGCAGGCAGATCTCTGTGAGATCAAGGCCAGCCTGGTCTATATAGCAAATTGCAGGCCAGTTAGGGCTTCATGGAGACTGTGTCTCAAAAAGACAAAAAAAAAAACTCAGGAGGTAGGGGCTGGAGAGATTGCTCAGTGGTTAAGAGTGCTTGCTACTCTTGCAGAGGACTGGAGTTCAGTTCCCAGCACCCACATCAGGCAGCTCACAACTACCTGTAACTTGAGCTTTAGGGGGAATCAATGTTGCTGGCCCGAGGCACCTGTATTCACATAGTTTTAAAGTTATTTGTAATTAATTAAAGAAAGAGACTCAAGGAGTGAATATACCGTAGAAGGCCCAAGAAGTAAACAAAACTTGCAAGGCTCAGGAAACTCCTGAAAATTAGAAGATTCACGAGGTTCCCCCTCCCCAGGCTTATATCAGCAGCAAAAATCTCTGGGGATAAGAAACTCTTGAATGTGTCCAGGTGCCTGCAATTTCTGCAGAAAACTCCTGGACTATAGGTTTTTTAAATATTTTATTTTTTTAATGTGCATGCATGTATTGCCTGCGTGTATTTAAGTGCACCCATGTTGTGCAGTGCCTGCAGAGGACAGAAGAGGGTGTCAGATTCCTATAACTGGAGTTACAGACAGTTGTTAGCTGCCATGTGGGTGCTGGGATTTGATCCCAGATCTTCTACAAGAACAGCCAGTGTTCTTAACCTCTGTGCCATCTCTCTAGCCAGACTGCAGCTTTTCAAATTTATTTTATTTATGGTATGTGTGTTCATGAGTTTATGTCCCCCATGTGTGTGCAGGAGCCCACAGAGGCCAGAAGGGGGAGTCAGAGCCCCTGAACTGTGGTTACAGGTAGTTGTAAGCTGCCACGTGGGTGCTGGGAACCATACCTGGGTCCTCTGCAAGAGTAGTAAGTGTTGTTAACAACTGAGCAATATATCCAGTGCTCCTGCAGCTTTTTGGAGGGGGTCTCCCTGTAGCCCCAGCTGTCCTGGAACTCACTATGTAGACCAGGCTGGCCTTGAACTCACAGAGATCTGCCTGCCTCTGCCTCCCAAGTGCTGGGACTACAGGTGTGTGCCACCACGCCCGGCTCCTGCAGCTTTTTTAAGTCAACACCCAGGATAGGGAGGGAGTCTCAGAGATGTGGCTGCCTTTAAGTCACCAATGTTCCAGTAAGTAACCCCTCACTCGTGTTCCTGAAAGTAACAGCAATAAACTCATTGGTTTACTAGGTTGCACTTGCGTGCAATCACTGCTTCGGTCTCTCTTTGGTGCCCTATCTGGAGTAACTGGACATCTGTTCATGTCTTCCCAGAAAAAAATCACACAAAAAAATTCGATTTAGCAGTATTTTTAAATTATTTTATGTGTATGAGTGTTTTGCCTGCATGTATTAAGTGTACCCATGCATGTAATGCCTGAAGAGACCAGAAGAGGGCGTCGAGTCCCCTGGAACTGGAGTTACAGATGTGGGTGCTGGGAACCAAACCCAAGTTCTCTGTAAGAACAACCAGTGCTCTTAACCCCTGAGCCATCTTTCCAGCCCCCTAGTAGTATTTTTTTTTAAGATTTATTTTGTGTGTCTGTGTGAGCATATGTGCATGTGTGTGTGTAGGGACTCATGCCTGTATGCATGTAGAGGCCAGAAGCAGGCATCAGGTCCCGCAGATTGGGCTTCTCACATGGGTGCTGAGATCTGAATGCTGGTCCTTGTGATTGCACAACAGGTGCTCTTAACCCATCAGACATCTCTCCGTCCCCAATTTTCATTTTATGCATCACAGAGCCTCTAGACAGTTCTGTCTAATAAGGGTGACTGCTGCTTCCTCTTACAAAGATAAAAGGGAAAGGGAAGAAAGAAAGAAAAAACAACTGAAGACCAATTTCTGAGGGAAGTTTGGCCTAGACACAGATCCATATGTCTATTAAGCTCATCACGCAGTTGTGCAGGGCTATGGCTATAGCTCAGTGCTGCAAACTTGCCTTATGGGGCCAGAGAGATGGCTTACTGAGTAAAAGCACTGCCTGCCAAGTCTGATGACCTGAGTTCAATCCCTGGGCCCTACATGATGAAAGGAGAGAACTGATTTCTTCACACTGTGTTTGTGCTAAGGCATATGTGCATTTGCACATACACACACAAACAATGCAAAATAAAAATTTATTTTAGTCAGGTGTGGTGGCACATGTCTTTAGTCCCAGCACTCAGGAGGCAGGGGCAGGTGAATCTCTGTGAATTCAAGGCCAGCCTGGTCTACATAGCCCCAGATCAGCTGGGGCTACAGGGAGACCCTGTCTCCAAAAAAAAAAAAAAAGTTTTAATAAAAGAAGTGATTCAGGCCTTCCTTCCCTTAAAGTTTGTTTGTTTGTTTCGTTGGTTGGTCTTTTTGAGACAGGGTCTCCCTGTAGCCCCAGCTGACCTGGAACTCACTATGTAGACCAGGCTGGCCTTGAACTCACAGAGATCTGCCTGCCTCTGCCTCCTGAGTGCTGGGATTATGCCACCACATCTGGCTGTTTGTTTTTAAGGAGGTCTGTGGTATGGCCAGGACTTAACACTTCTTTTAAAAGCTCCTTAGGCCAGGTGAGATGGCATACACCTTTAATTCTAGCACTCAGGAGGCAGAGGTAGGAGGATTTCTGTTTAATCAACACCAGCATCCTCTACATAGAGTTTCAGGCCAGCTGGGGCTACAGGGAGATCCTGTAACACACACATGCACATGCACACACACGTGCATGCATACACACACATACACATCCACAAAATTTCTTCAGTTGCTGTGCCTGATGGTAAGCCTGTATTCCCAACTACTTGGGAGGCTGAGGCAGACAGATTGAAAGTCCAAGGCCTACCTGGTCTACAGAGTGAGTCCAAGGCCAGATTAGGGACTTAGTGAGACCCTATGTCAAAATAAAAAGTAAAAGAACCAGGTGTAGTGGTATATGCAGACGCAGGTGGATCTCTGTGAAGCTGAGCTGGTCTACATAGTGAGTTCCAGGCCAGCTGGGGCTATAGGGAGACCCTGTCTCACAAAGACCAATTAATTAATTAATTAATTAAAATAAATCGTGAAAGAAGACTGAGGGCATGGCTTGGCAGTAGAGCACTTGCCTAGAATTCTTCAATGAGGGGCTGTGGTGTGACTCAGTGGAAGAGCACCTGCCTAGAATCCCCCAGTGAGGAGCTGAGGGTATGGCTCAGTGGTAGAGCACCTGCCTGGAATCCCCCAGTGAGGGGCCGGGGGTGTGGCTCAGTGGTAGAGTCCTTTTCTCTCACATTCCAGGCCCAGTACTGAAAAAAAAAACTCAGATGTATGCACCCAGACAGGCTTAGGCAGTGTTATTCCTACAAACATTTCTTTCTTTAAAAAAATTTACATGTTTGAGAGAGAGAGAGAGAGAGAGAGAGAGAGAGAGAGAGAGAGAGAATGGGCATGAGCATGCCATAGCCCATGTGTAGAAATCAGAGGCCGACTTTCAGGTGTTGGTTGGGGTCTCTTTTGTGGTTCTGCGGCTGCACAGCTAGCTCACCACAGGCTCTCTGGCCTGTAGGCTTCTACCTGGTTCTCTTGTATCAGTCTCTCATCTTGGGAGTTCTGCGATTACAGATGTGATTTCCAGGAACCAAACTCAAAAAAGCACAGCAAGAGCTTTTCCCTGTTGAACCCGCTCCCCAGCTCCTTCTTCCTTTCTGTGTGTGTGTGTGTGTGTGTGTGTGTGTGTGTGTGTGTGTATGACCACACCTACCTGACTTTTTACCTGGATGCTGGGGATTTGAAGTCAGGTCCTCATGCTTGCCCTGCAATTGCTCCTTCCCATTGATCCATGCCCCCAGTCTCTGTGCAAACATTTCCTTAGCAGGTGCTGAGTGCCAAATGTGTGACTGGGGAGAGTGGAAGGCAAGGGGGCAATGCAGGATGACCAAGCGTGGTGGTCTCGTCCTGATAAATCTCCCTGCAGAGGTCAGTAAAGGAATAGAGGAATAGATGGATAAATTCTCCCACCATACACAGTGAGGCACAAGGGCAGTTGGCTTTGCTGTGGATGCCTCCAGGGAGGAAGTCCAGTTCCTCAAATCCTGGGTCATATTGCCACATACTGCTGATGGTTAGAGAGTTCTGGGCCTGGGCTATAGCTGTGGAATGCCTGCCTAATAGGTAGGAGGCCCTGTGTTCAATTCTGAGAGAGAGACAGAGAGACAGAGAGAGACAGAGACAGAGAGAAAGACAAAGTGGAAGAGGAAAAGGGGAGGAGAGAAGAGAGGAGAGAGGATAAAGAGAGAGAAAAGAGAGAGACAGAGACAGAGGAAAGAGGTACAGAGACTGATTGATGGAGAGAACCGATCATAATTATTCAAGGTTCTGATCATGATTATTCAAGGTTATAACTCAGGCTAACAGCAAGTTCTAGGCCAGCCTGGGTAACTTAGTGAGACCCTGTTTCAACAAAAAACAAATGGAGGCTGGGGAGATGGCTCACTTAGTAAAGTGTTGCAAACACAAGGACTGGAGTTCAATCCCTAGAACCTATGTAAAAATGCCAGGCCTGGTGGCACACTTAGAATCCCAATGCTGGGGAGGAAGAGACGGGGGACACCTGGGGCTTAATGGCCAGCCAGTCTAGCCTGATTGGTGAGCTCCATGCTGGTGAGAGACCTTGTGGACAGCATTTCTGACACCTGAGCTTTTCCTCCAGTCTCCACACACACACACACACACACACACAGAGGGGAAAAAAAAAGGTGGGGCAAGGCTGGGGCTCAGTAAAGTGCTTGCCTAGCATGCACGAAGCCCTGGGTTCTATCATAAACTGGGTGTGCTGACACAGCCTGGGATACATGAGACCCTATCTCAAAAAAAGAGAGCAGGAGAGATAATTGTTTGGAAATGTGGCTTGAAATATATCTGCCATCTGTAGATCCTCATCAAAGAAGAAGTATCTTAAAAAGAAAACAGATTGTCTAAATTCTTTTAACATTTTGCTTAGTAGCCAGAATTCACTTCTGTGAAGACTGCTCATCTGTCTTTTGAGTGGGGCTGATTGCTTCCTATTTAGGCCGGTGCTAAGAACTCTAGCGTGTGACATGCTGATGGGACTCTCAATGCAGAAGATTGAAGGCAGACTGGGCTCCATGCAGGAGGGGCTGCTGCTGTGTGGGTCCTTCCAAGCAGGCTTGCATTTTCAAGTTCTGCTGAGCACCATTCAAAAGAAATTGCTGATGAGCTTTGAGAAGCAGATCCGGTTGTATTCAGTATCACTAAGGTGGTGGCTAGAACAGGCCTACTCAGGGACAATCTCAAATCTCAGAGGCCTTGAAACCCCAATGGGTATATGCTCCACAGAGTCACGGAGATATCCTGGCCAAATAAGTAGCCATCAACTATTTTTTTAATATTTATTTAATATTTTATGTATGTGTGTCTTTGCTACTTAAAACCCTGTCTCGGGCTGGGCGTGGTGGCTCACGCCTTTAATCCCAGCACTTGGGAGGCAGAGGCAGGAGGATCTTTGTGAGTTTGAGGCCAGCCTGGTCTACATAGTGAGTTCTAGGACAGCTGGGGCTACAAGGAGACCCTGTCTCAAAAAAGACCCTGTCTCAAAAAACAAAATTGAGGGGTTGGAGAGATGGCTCAGTGGTTAAGAGCACTGTCTTCTCTTGTGGAGGATCCAGGTTTGGTTCTCAGCATCCAGGTGGTGGCCGACAACAAACCATTCCATAACTCTAGTTCCAGGAAATCCAGTGCCCTCTCTGGCCTCCATGGGCACTGCACACAGGAGTGCACTTACATACATGTAGGCAAACACTCATACACATAAAATAAAAATAAATACATCTTTTAAAAACATAACTGCAGTTACTCTTAGTCATCTCTGTATATAGAATGGTTTGGGGTCTCTTTCATGAAATAAGTGGTTTTCTTAGAGGCTATCTTTGCTTAGTCTGTTCCAACCTTCCTTACAACTTAGTCTGTTATAATTAGCTGTAATATAAGAAAGGCCATATGAAAGTACAGTAGTGCCTTCTACATGTGCCTCAAGGGTGGAGGAGAAGATGGCCTGCCCTCGCTAGCTCAGATCCCAGTCCTTTTTCTTATCTATTTAGCTTGGTTATCTGATCCCCAATTATAAGCCTCTTATTCATCTTCTTCAGTGTCTCAGACCTTGCCATGTTAACCCTTGATCTTCCTTTTAACTCCTGACTCTGTTCTCACTACAATATATATGAGCAACTTGTAGTTTTCACTGTGGGCCCCTTTCCCTGACTATCTATAGAGAACTTGCTGCTGCTGCTGCAGGTGGCCACTCAGACTACAGGTGTTGGAGAGATGGCTCAGTAGTTGAGAGCACTGTCTGTTGTTGCAGAGGACCCAGGTTTGGTTCCCAGCACCCACAGGGCAGCTAACAACCATCCTCAACTCCAGTCCCAGGGTATCTAATGCCCATTTCTGACACAGGTGCACTTATACACATTCAGGCAATATGCTCATACACATAAAGTAAAAATAATAAAATATTTTTAAAACCCAGACTGCAGATACCAGTGACCTCATGCAGGGCCTTGGAATGTTAACCTTATGCTGTGAAACAAGCAATTCAAAATCCTCAATCAGGAAATTCTGCTCCACCCATAAGCTCTCTTTCAGGAGGTGTAGTGTGAAAGTTGCCTGTGGTTTTGTGAACCACTGTGGGAGGAGAACGTTAAAAACAAAGAAAATTATAATCATTTCGTTAAAAATAGTAATGGCCCCTAAGATATATTAAATACTTAGCTATGTGATAGACACTATACGCAGTGCTAACTAGTACCCATCATCTCTTTTAATCCTGAAACAGCATTAATTTATAAATTAATTTGGGAACACTTAACTAGTACTCCAGGCTAACTTTCAACTCATGCTGTACCTCCCAATAGACCCAAACTTGAGGCAATCCTTTGACAGGAACCTTTAATGTGCTAAATTATGGTATGTGCCACCATGCCCGGCTTGACACTTTAAATATATAGGATCTTTCCATCTATGAATAAGTTCTAGATCTGTCTTCACTCTCTCTTCAGTGCTGTGGTTCAAACCAAGGAACTCCTGCATGGTAGGCAGGCTCTCTACCCCTGAGCCACACCCAGCCCTTCCCTGGGCAATCCTAGGCAGGTGTTCTACCACTGAGCCACACCCCCAGCCTAGAATCCCCCAGTGAGGGACTGTGGGTATGGCTCAGTCTTTCAACATCTCCCTAGAATCCCCAAGTAAGGGGCTGGGGGTGTCACTTAGCAGCAGTGCTTGCCTAATATGTACAAGGTCTTTGATTCCATCTCCAAGACCTCGAAACACAAAAATATTGCTAACAGTTTATTTATTCCTGTTTTTTTCCTTTGGTGTGGTTTTAAGAATTAAAAAAAGTTTAACTTATTATTTTTATTTTATGTGTATGAGTGTTTTGCCTGTGCATATGTAAGTGCACCTGTGTCCTGCAATGCCCACAGAGGTCAGAAGAAGATGTCAGATCCCCTGGAACTGGATTTACGAATGGTTGTTAGCTGCCATGTGGGTACTGGGAACCGAACCTGGGTCCTCTGCAAGAGCAGCCAGTGCCTTAACTACTGAGCCATCTCTCTAGCCCCTAGAGTTTTTTTTAGACAAGGTCTCATTATTACTGGCTTGGAACGCACTATGTAAACCAGGGTAACCTGAAACTCACAAAGATCCACCTGCCTCTTTCTCCCTAGTCCTGGGATTAAAGGTATGTGCCACTACAGTGGGCTGCTGTGGAGAGTTTACCTACAGGCTTGCACTTCGTATGTAAGAGCTTTACCACTGAACTAGAACCTGTCAGTCCTAAGAGATTCTAAATCTTTGCTCCATAACAAAAACTGTCTATGCGAGGTGATGAATATGTTAATGGTCTCGTGTTTAATCTCTTATCATTGGTAATATGTACACACACCTATTATCACTGTAAAAAGCTAGGCCTAGTGGTGCCTGCCTATAATCCTAGGACTGGGCAAGAGGGAGATGAACATCTAAGTTCATCTAAGGATCCATCTAAGGATCTCTAGCCTTATGTCAGCCTTATGTTATGGACACACTTTTACAAACAAATAGGACCTGGCACACACCTTTGATCCCAGCACTCTGGAGGCAGAGACAGGCTGATCTCTGTGAGTTTGATGTCAGCCTGGTTTACATAATGAGTTCCAGGACAGATGGGGCTACACAGTGAGACCCTGTCTCACAAAACAAAACCAAACAAGAAGAAGCTGGGCACTGTGGCACATTTCTTTAATCCCAGAACTCCTGAAGCAGAGACAGGCTGATCTCTGAGATTAAGGTCTGCCTGGTCTACATAGTGAATTCCAGGCCAGACAGGGAGACCCTATCTCAAGAAACAAACATCCCCCCCCAAAAAAAGGGGGCTAGAGAAATGGCTCAGCAGTTAAGAACACTGGTTGCTGTTGCAGAGACCCAGGCTTAGTTCCCAGCACCCACAGGGCAGCTCACAACTGTCCATAACTCTAGTTCCAGGAGATCTGATATCCTCTTCTGACCTCCTTGGGCACTGAAGCCATGTGGTGCACTTACATACATGTAGGCAAAACACTCATACACATAAAAATAAGTAGATAGATGAATAAATAAATGCCCAAAAGCATAAACCCAAAATTCATTATTATTTTTTAAATTGTGCATCTCTGCATGTGTGTCTGTGTATATGTATGTGCACATGAGTGTGAGTGCTGGAGGAGGCCAAAAAATGGTGTTAGATTCCCTGGAGCTGGAGTTATAGGTAGTTGTGAGCGACCTGACATGGGTGCTAGGCATTGAACCCAGTCCTCTGTGAGAGCAGCAAATGCTTATAACTGCTGAGCCATCTCTCCAGCCACATGAAAACAGATTTATACAAAAATAGTTGTAGGGGTGGATGTAGAGCAACTCCATTTACACCAGCCAGGTACTGGAAGCAACCCAGATGTTCATTAAGAGCCAAATGCATAGACAAATGTCTATGCATGCATATGGTGGACTCTACTCCACAGCAAGGAGGAACATACCACAGTCAGAATGAGTCTCAGAGGAGTTAGGCTGGGTGAAGAATGCCACAAAAGAAAGCATATGCTTCCCTTTTAAAAACTGTCCATGGGCAAAACTATATGATGTTCCAGAAAGAAGAAAGCTCATGTGTAAGAAACCTGCAAGACAGAGCTGGAGAGCTGGCTCAGTGATTAGCAGCACTGGCTGCTCTTGCAGAGGACCCAGGTTCAATTCCCAGTCCCCTCATGGTGGCTAACAATTGTCTGCAACTCCAGCTTCAGGGGATCATGCCCTCTTCTGGCCTCTGCAGGCACTACATGCACATAGTGCACTTACATGCAGGCAAACACTCATACACATAGAAATAAAAATAAATGCTGGGTGTGGTGGCACACACCTTTAGTCCCAGCACTCGGAAGGCAGAGGCAGGCGGATCTCTGTGAGTTCAAGACCAGCCTGGTCTACATAGTGAGTTCCAGGCCAGCTGGGGCTACAGGGAGACCCTGCTCCCCCAAAAGAAAAGATAAATAAATCCTTACTTTAAAATTATATTTATTTTAAAAAAGAAAAGAAACCTGCAGGGTGGGTGCCTAGTGTGGAAGATGACCTTTGGGACATTTTGTGGGAGTGGTAGAAAAGCTGTGTCTTTTTAATGGGGTGCTGGGTACTTGGTATAGGCACCTGTCAAATTCTTCAGTCTTGGATGGCTAGACGGGTGCAGTGGGGTAAAAGTACTGGGCAGCCAAGACTGATGAACTGAATTCAGTCCTTGGGTTTAAGGATGAAAGGAGAGGACTGACACCCAAATTGCCCCCTAACTTCCACATATGCCATGACACTTGTGTGTAAACACACACACACACACACACACACACACACACACGATAAAATATCTTTTTAATGTTTTTCCAGCACTAAGGAGGCAAGAGACAGGCAGATCTCTGTGAGATTGAGGCCATCCTGGTCTACTTAGCAAGTTACAGACCAGTTGGGGCTATAGGGAAACTCTCAAAAACAAAACAAAAAAGTTTTCTAGTGGGGCTGGAGCAATGGCTCAGCAGTTAAGAGCACTGGCTGCTCTTGTGGAGGACCTGCAATTTGAATCCCAGCACCTACATGGTGGCTAACATTCATAACTCCGGTTCTAGGAGGATACGACAGTCTCTTCTGTCCTCCACAGGCAGGCAGATCTCTGTGACTTCAGTCCAGCCTGGTCTACATAGCAAGTTCCAGGCCAGCTGGTGCTACAGGGAGACCCTGTCTCAAAAGGATAAAAAAAAAAGAATTATTGAAAACTAAATTTTGGGGCTAGAGAGATGGGTCAGTGGGTCAGTGGTTAAGAGCACTGATTGCTCTTGCAGAGGACTCAGGTTTGGTTTCTAGCACCCACATGGTGGCTAACAACCATCTATAAATCAAGTTCCAGGGGATCTGACACCCTCTTCTGGTCTCTCTGGGTGCCAGGCATGTATGTGTTGCACATATACACATACAAGTCATCATTCATACATATAAAATAAGTATTTTTTAGGGGCTGGAGAGATGGTTCAGCACTGGCTGCTCTTGCAGTGGACCTGGATACAGTTCCCAGCACCCACATGGTGGCTAACAACTGTCCTTAACTCCAGTTCCAGGGAATACAGTGCCCTCTTCTGGCCTTCATGGGCATTGCCGATATGTGGTATACTTACATACATGCAGGCAAAGCACTCATACACAAAAAAATAATAAATCAATAAAAAATTTCAAAAAATCTTTTTAAAAATTTAACCTTTAAATTTAATAATTTGATGAAATGAGATGTCAACCTGTATTAAGAAAGTCACCAGGTCAATGAGATCAGTTATACACTGGGAGAGGATATTTTTAGCATATGTGATAGGTTTGATGATTAGAAGCCAGAATTTATAAAGGCCCCACATATTTTGGTGTGAAAAAGAGAGATGAACTGGGCATGATGGTGCAGGCTAATTGTCCTGGCGACTTGGCAGGCTGAGACAGGAGGATTGCAGGACTGAGGGCAGTAGGGCAGAAGGAGGAGGAGAAGGAGCAGTCAGTGCTCTTAACCCCTGGGCCATCTCTCCAGTTCCTCAGATAAACAAATCTGAAAACAAAATAGGGGTCGGAGAGATGGCTCAGTGGTTAAGAGCACCGAGTGCTCTCACAGAGGACCCAGGTTCAATTCCCAGCACCCACATGGTGGCTAAGAACTGCCCATAACTCCAGTTCCAGGGGATTCGATGCTCTCTTCTGACTTCCATGGGTATTGCATGACATGGGTGCACTTACATACACTCAGACAATACATTAATACACATAAAATAACAAAATATTTTTTAAAACCTCAACCAACAACAAAAACCGTAAGCAAGCAAGCAAGCAAGCAAATAAACATAATAAAGGCAACAGAAGCTCTGTGATAGGTGCCTGCTCAGCACCCAAGTTCTGGTCCCAGGAATGCTGGGCATTTGGCCCTGGGACACATCCTCATCACCCACAGCTCTGTGCCTTGAATCCATACTACCCACTGTATACTTTATTATTATTATTGTGCATGTATATGATGTGTAGGGGTGGGGCATGTGTAGGGATCGGAAGACAACTTTGTAGAGCAGGTTCTGTCCACCTTTACACGGGTTCTGGGATTGAACTCACCTTCCCAGGCTTTCAAGGCAAGCGCCTTTACTCACTGAGAGACCTCACTAGCCCTGTGTATTTTGTTGGGGTTTTTTTCGTGTGTGAATATGAGATATGTGTGTGGTGTGTGTGATATGTGTGATGTGTGTGATGTGGGTGTGTGGTATGTGTGTGATGTGTGTGTGGTGTCTGTGGTGTCTATATATATATATAGTGTGTGTGTGTGTGGTGTGTGTGTGGTATGTGTGCAGTGTGTGGTGTGGTATGTGTGTAATATATGTGTGGTGTGTGTGTATATGTGTGCTCTGTGTGTTGTGTATGTGTGTTGTGTATATGTGTGGTATGTGTCTGTGTGTATGTGTGTTATGTATGTATGGTGTATGTGGTATGTGTGCTGTGTGTATTCTGTGTATGTATGTTGTGTTACATGTACATATGGTGTGTTTGTTTCTGCTGTGCGTGTATTTCTGCATTGTGTATGTGTGCTGTGTCTGTGTATGTGTAGTATGTGTGTGCTGGTGCACATGCATGTGTGTCTGTATGTGTGGAGGCCAGAACACAACTTCAGGCATGATTTCTAAGAAGCTGTTCATCTTGTTTTTTTTTTTAATATTTTATTTTTTGGTCTTTTTGAGACAGGGGCTCTCTGTAGCCCCAGCTGACCTGGAACTCACCATGTAGACCAGACTGGCCTCAAACTCACAGAGATCAGCCTGTCTCTACCTCCCAAGTGCTGGGATTAAAGGTATGTGCCACCACGCTAGGCTTATTTATTATTTTTTAATTTTATGTGTATGAGTGAAATGCTTGCATGTAGGTGAGTGCACCCATGTAATGCAACGCCTGCAGAGGTCAGAAGAGGGTGTCAGATCCCCTGGAACTGAAGTTACAGACAGTTGTTAGCCATCATGTGGGTGCTGGGAACCGAACCCACGTCCTCTGCAAGAGCTCTTAACCACTGAGCCATCTGTCCAGGCCCCATCTTGTTTTATGAGACGGGGGTCCCTGGCCTGAAGTTCAGAGTAGACTAGGCTGGCCGGCCAGCGAACCCCAGGGATCCTCCTGTCTCCATGTTCACAGTGGTAGGATTACAAGTGCATGCCACCACACCTGGCTTTTTACATGGGTTCTGTGGATCAAACTCAGGTCCACACGCTTGTGCAGCAAGCACTTTACGCAGGGAGCCATCTCTCCAGCCACTTTCTGATCTTATAGCCCTGTTCATGACGGACAGTGTGAAGGTAACTAGCTTTTACAAGAAAAGGCTGGGGGCCTGAGGAGGTGGTAGTGGATGAGAGCGCTTTCCCTGTGCAAGCCTGAGATCCTGAGATCAAATCCCCAGAACCCATGAAAAGGCCAGACAGGGTCATGCACACCTGCAACTCCAGAGCTGTCTGGTAGTGGGACAAGAGGATCACTGGGGCTGCTGGCTGCCAGTCTGGCTCCAGGTTCAGTGAGAGATCCTGTCTCAAAGGAATAAGGTGGGCTACTTGAGATCCTGGAGCAAGAAAGAGATGGAACAGGGCATCTTTCTACACGAGCAAAGGGTGGTCCTAGGTTGCCACCTGCAGGTAGGCTGCTTCTTCGGCCTAACTTCGTTCTTTCCACAGTCCTGCTACCCAAGATCTCCAAGCAAATGTACACCAAGTCCTGCAGCCACACATGCAGAAGACTAAGGCCCAGTCAATGCAAGCATCTTGCTTAGTGTTACCCAATGCCTTAGCAAGAGAACTACCAGCAGATGTGACAGCTTTTGATATGTTCTTTAAAACCTATTCAGGGCTAGGGATATAGCTCTGTGTTCTAGTTTGCTTTCTGTTGCTGTGATAAAACAACAACAAAACGCAACTTGGGGAGGAGAAAAGGGTTTATTTCCTCTTACTGTCACAGTCCATCATTGAAGGAAGCCAAGGTAGGACCTGAAGCAGAGACCACAGAGGAATGCTGCTCACTGGCCACTCTCTGGATTGTTCACCTAGCTTTCCTTTTTAAAAAGATCTTGGTAGCCCGGCGTGGTGGCGCAAGCCTGTAGTCCCAGCACTTGGGAGGCAGAGGCAGGCAGATCTCTGTGAGTTCAAGGCCAGCCTGGTCTACATAGTGAGTTCCAGGACAGCTGGGGCTACAGGGTCTCCCTATGGTCCCATTTGGCCTGGAACTCACTCGCTTCGTAGACCAGGCTGGCTTTGAATTCACAGAGATCTGCTGGCCTCTGGCTCCCGAGTGCCGGGATTAAAGGCATGTGCCACCACACCTGGCTCAGCTACCTTTCTTACACAGCCCAGGCTCACCTGCCTAGGGATGGCACCACCCACAGTGGCCTGGGCCCTCCTGTCATTTAGTGATCAAGAAAATGCCCCACAGACATGGCCACTGGCCAATCTGATGGAAGAAATTCATCAGTTGAGGGTCCCTCTTCCCAGGTGTCTCTAGTTTGTGGCAAGTGGTCAAAAAACTAACCAGTACAGCTTTAAACTTCTGATCCTTTTTTCTCTACCTTCTGAATGCTGAGTGTGTGCCCCTACGCCCAGTTTATGTGGTGCTGGGGATCAAATCCAGGGCTTTGTGCATCTAGGCAAGCACTCTACCAACTCATTTATAATATCTTTACCCTCACCCTGGTTTTGGAGACAGGGTTTCATTTTGTATCCTAGGGTGGCCTGGAACTCATCACACTCAGCTCTGAGATTCCCCCAAGGAAGACCCTTGCTACAGAAGGCATATCCAGAAGATGGTGGATGGTCAGCCCCGTGGATTGTCTGCAGGCCTCTCTAGAAAGTTGATGTCCCATTTCAGAGATCAGAAAATGTAACAATAGAGCCAACAATCATGGCTTATGTCTGCCTGTAATGCTAGGACTCATGAGGCTGAGGCAGGAGGATCAATACTCCAAGGCCTGTTTGGGATACAAAGTGAATTCAAATCTAACATGGGCAACACAGTGATAAGGCAATAGAGTAGGGTGGAAAGAGAGATTAGGAGAGCCTTCCACAAGGGTTGCAGAGGCCTGAGGAGATGGCTCAGTCAGGAAAGGGCTTGCAGTATAATCATGAAGACCTGATCAAAAAGCCAGAAGGAGCTGGGCGTGGTGGTGCATGCCTTTAATCCCAGCTCTTGGGAGGCAGAGTCAGGCTAATCTTTGTGAGTTCGAGGCCAGCCTGGTCTACATAGTGAGTTCCAGGACAGCTGGGGCTACAGGGAGACCGTCTCAAAAAAAAAGACCAAAAGAAAAAAAGCCAGGAGGGGCTGGAGAGATGGCTCAGCAGTTAAGAGCACTGACTGCTCTTGCAGAGGACCTGGGTTCAATTCCCAGAAACCACATGGTGGTTAACAACCATCTGTAGCTTCAGTTGGTTGCGGCTTTGTGTCTTGGAGAAATTTAAAGAAAAGTAAAAAGTGCCATGTAGCCCGGGCTGGCCTCGAACTCCAGATCCTCGTGCCTCTGCCTCTTCAGCATAATCCTACCGGTGTGCGCCACCACGGCCGGCGGATGACGGCGCGGAGGGAGACCTACTTGAGGGATGGGCTGCTGATGCACATCCTGCTTCCCCCTCCCTGATTCCCTACCCTAAAGCCCCCGTATGTAAAGTCCCAGCTCACAACCTGTGAGCGGACATTTTTCCTGGACATCCTTCCCTGACATCCTTCCCTTCTTCCCTTCCCTTCCCTTCCCTTCCCTTCCCTTCTCTTCCCTTCCATCTTTCCCTTTGTGGGCATCTTTCCCTTCTCGAGGGAAAGGTGCCCCGTGCGAAATAAATCTGTGTCCCGCTGAGAATTCCATCTGTGCCTCGGTGCCTTCATCCATCCGCTCGTGCTCTCCATCCACGCCACTCGCTCCCGCCCATTCTCTACCTATCAAGTTCCAGAAGATCTGATGCCTTCTTCTTATGAAAAATGTTTTATTATTATTTTATGTGTATGTGTATTGCCTGCATGTATGTGAGTGCACCCGTGTTGTGCCATGCCTCAGAGGTCAGAAGAGGGCTTCAGATTCCCCTGGAAGTGGAGTTAATGATGGTTCGTGGCTGCCATGTGGGTCCTGGGAATCGAACTCGGGTCCTCTGCAAGAGTAGCTGGTGTTCTTAACCTCTGAGCCATCTCTCCAGCCCTTTATGTGTATGTGTATTGCCTGCATGTATGTGAGTGCACCCGTGTTGTGCCATGCCTCAGAGGTCAGAAGAGGGCTTCAGATTCCCCTGGAAGTGGAGTTAATGATGGTTCGTGGCTGCCATGTGGGTCCTGGGAATCGAACTCGGGTCCTCTGCAAGAGTAGCTGGTGTTCTTAACCTCTGAGCCATCTCTCCAGCCCCCAAAATTTTATTTATTTTTATTTTGTGTATGAGTGTATTGCCTACATGTATATAAGTGCCTTGTGTCCTGCAATGTCCACAAAGGTCAGAAGAGGGCATCGGATCCCTTAGAACTGGAGTTACAGATGGTTGTTAGTTGCCATGCGGGTGCTGGGACCCAAACCCGGGTTCTCTGCAAGAGCTCTTAACTGCTGAGCCATCTCTCCAGCCCTCCCATAGGTGACTTTTTCTTGAGAAGGCTATACCCACATTTGGGTATGTTCTGTCCTTTCTTTGAAAGCCTGAGCTTAATCTCAATTGAGAAGCATTCCTTCTCTCTGCCCACTCTGGTCTCTTGCTGCAGCAAGGTCAAAAGTCCAGCTCAACCTGGGCTGTCCCTGAGGGGGAACACCTCAGGCTGCCTATGGGTGCTCTACCCCTAGCTGAAAAACAAGAAATGTGGTGAGAGGCCTTCTGTGACCTTTCATTATCTGCAAAGGACATCCTTTGTACAGCCTCCAATTAACCTCTGGGAAAATTAACTGCTTCACTGGAAAGGAGGCTAGGGGCCAACTCCATACCCAGGCAAACTTTGGCAGTTATCACTGTTCTTCTAGGACACTAAATTTATCTTCCTCCTGAATCAGGCTGACTGCACAGGCCCCTCTTAGCTTCCAGGGCTCACTGGCTGTTTGCATATTTCCTGTGTTCTTGGGCCATGCACTTTTTTTTTGGGGGGGGGCATCTTTTGAGACAGGGTCTCCTTGTAGCCCAAGCTAGCCTGGAACTCACTTTGTAGACCAGGCTGGCCTCGAACTCACAGAGATCTGCCTGCCTTTGCCTCCGGAGTGCTGGGACTAAAAGGCATGTGCCACCATACGGGCGGGCTGTGCACTCTTATATCACATGCTAACTCTGTCTACCTTTCCTCCCGTGTACCACCAGCTGTCAGTCTGTGTCTTCTATTCAGGGATAAACCCTGAGGGTAGAAAGTTTTTCCTCTACCACACAAGCAACACTGACAGGTCTGCCTCAGTGAATATTGGCCAAATTGGATAAATAAAATTTGGTATTCTAGCTTCATTTTGTTGCTCTGATAAAACACTCTGACAAAAAACAATTTAGGGACTAAAGGGTTTATTTTAGTTCACAGTTGCAGTTTATAGTCCAGGATAGCAGAGAAATCAAGGCCGCAGAACTTCAGGCAGCTGGTCACATCACATCCACAGTCACTAGGAGAGAGAATTTAATGTGTGCCCGTGCATTTGCTTGCTTGCTTGTGCTAAACTCAGTTTCTCCACTAGTTCACAGTTCAGGACCCTGGCCTAGGGCATGGTGCTGCCCATGGTGGGCATGACATCAGTCAAGATAGTTTAGACAGCTCCCCCACAGGCCTGCCACAGGCCAACACAATGTAGACAGCCCCTTATTGAGACTCTTTCCAGGTGATTCGTGGTTGTGTGTTAAGTTGATAACTAAAGCTGATTACTACAGTATGTATTGATGTATTTATATATTGGGACTGAATCCAGGGTCTTACACATGCTAAGCAAGTGCATTACTGCTATTCCACATACTGCCCCCCAGATGCTCCTTGGGGGGGGTGATTCTAGGCAGAAGCTTTACCACTGAGCCACACCCCAACCCCTCACTGTGGGATTCTAGGCAGGTGCTCTGACACTGAGGCAAAGCCCCAGCCCCTCACTGGGGGATTCTGGACAAATGCTCAAATACTCTACCACCGAGCCCCTCACTGTGGGATTCTAGGCAGGTGTTCTACCACTCTGCCATGCCCCCAGCCCCTCACATGTCTCTCCATTGAGACATGTGTCTCCATCTTTTTTTTTTTTGAGACAGGGTCTCATAGCTCTGGTGGGCTTGGAACTCACTATGCAGAGCAGGCTTGTCTCCAACTCACAGAAATCTGCCTGCTTTTGCCTCCCAGGTGTTGAGATTAAAGGTGTGCAGCACCATGCCCTGCTTCCACCTGGTTTTTTTTTTTTTTCCACTGACCTTGGGTCCCTTGTTTTAGCTAGATGAGCAGCCAGTGTGCCTCTGGGACCTACTTGTGTTCACATCGTCCCTTCACTGGGGTCACCACACCTTGCTCTTATGTGGGCTCTGGGGATCTGAATTCAGGTCCTCACACTTGAGCAGCAAGCACTTTACTCACTGAGCCACCTCCCTAGCTCTTCCTAGGTATTTGACAGCTACTAGCAGCAGTAAGCAGGTGGGAGCAGCAGCGGGTGGCGCCCTCTAGTGTTCCAGCATCAAGAATATGTGTGTTTGCACTTGCTGTTGGAATTGAATGGTTTTGGTTATTTTTTTTGACATGGGGTCTCTCACGGAACTTGGGCTGGCCTTAAACCCACTATGTAGGCATGGATGACCTTGAATTTCTGATTCTCCTGCCTGAAGGCTAGGATTACAGGTGTGCACCATCTGTCAGGTTTATGTAGTGCTGGGACTCAAACCCAGGGCCTTGTGCATCCTAGGTAAGCACTCTGCCAACTGAGCCACATCCTCAGCCCCTCCCTCTCCTTTCTTTATATCACAAGTTCATGAACTGTCTTAACCTTTTGTTAGAACTAAACAAATTCTTAGCATACCCATGAAAATACATTCTTTGTCAGATGAGACATTTGCCAGTTTAATTTTTAAAGGTTTAAAAAATGTTTTATTTTTTATTATTATTTTTTTTTGGTCTTTTTGAGACAGGGTCTCCCTGTAGCCCTAGCTGTCCTGGAACTCACTATGTAGACCAGGCTGGCCTTGAACTCACAGAGATCCGCCTGCCTCTGCCTCCCGAGTGCTGGGATTAAAGGCGTGTGCCGCCATGCCCAGCTTTTATTTATTATTTTTATGTGTGTGAATGTCTTGCTTTCACGTATGTTAAGTGTACCATGTCATGCAATGCCAGCAGAGGTCAGAAGAAGGTGTCAGATCCTATGGAACTGGAGTTACAGACAGTTGTTAGTCATGTGGGTGCTGGGAATCGAACCCAGATCCTCTGCAAGAGCAGCCAGTGCTCTTAGCCACTGAACCATCTCAAGTCCCTGATTAATTAATTTTGAGACAGTGTGTGACTATGTAGCTCTGGCTGGCCTGGAACTCACTATGTATGTAGACTAGGCTGGCCTCAACCTCACAGAAATCCACCTGTCTCTGCCTCCTGAGTGCTGGGATTAAAGGCATGCACCACCACGCTGGCCTAATTTATTTATTTATTTTAATTTATTTTGTCTTTTTGAGACAGGATCTCCCTGTAGCCCCAGCTGGCCTGGAACTCACTATGTAGACCAGGCTGGCTTTGAATTCACAGAGATCCACCTGCCTCTGCCTCCCGAGTGCTGGGATTAAAGGCATGCACTAGCATGCCCAGCTCCTAATTTATTTATTTATTTTTTTGAGACAGGGTCTCACTGTAGTCCCAGCTGGCCTGGAACTTGCTATGTAGACCAGGCTGGCCTTGAACTCACAGATATCTGCCTGCCTCTGCCTCCCAAGTGCTGGGATTAAATGCACGTGCCACCACACCTGGCCCCTAATTTATTTTTTAATGGTGTGTGTGTGTGTGTGTGTGTGTGTGTGTGCATATGTACATACATGTGAATGCAGTACCCATAAAATCCAGAAGAGGGTGCTGGTTTCCCTGGAGGTAGAGTAATAAGCAGTTGTGAGCTGCCTGACATGGGTGCTGGGAACCAAACTTAGGTTCTATGCAAGAGCAGTACATGCTCTTAACAGCTCAGCCCCAGGTACTTGTCAGTTTTACGTGAACAGTCCTGCTCTTTTTTATCCCTTTGATCTTCAGTTAGAAATGTCAGAAGCCAGGGGCTGGAGAGATAGCTCAGTGGTTAAGGGCACTGGGTGCTTTTGCAGAGGACCTGGGTTCAATTCCCAGCACCCACGTGGTAGATAACAGCAGTCCATTACTTCAGTTCCAGATCTGGCACTCTCTTCTGACTTTCGCGAGCATTGTATGACACAGGTGTACTTACATACATGCAGGCATAACATATACATAAAAATAAAATAGTAAAATAAAGTGAAAAAGAAATGTCATAAGCCATAGGCTTCTCTATGTTTTGGGATAAAGTATGTCTTAGGACACCAGGGGTATGCCAACATTCATGAAACATGATGTGACAGTCTGCTCAACATACAGCCCTCCTGTAAGGCAAAAGTTGTTTTATGTCAAGTACACCCACATATTCTCATCTTGCCTGAATGGTATGCTGTCTCCTGGAGGGACAAAGAGCTGGCCATTAACACAAGTACAAATACCATTGTCTCGGCTCCAATCGGTCCTACAGGGTGGTGCAATAATGTCAGAAACATGTCAATTCTCATCCTAGAAGGCAAGTTCTGCCTCGTCTCTGGTTGGCACCAGGTCTCAGCTTTTCCCTTCTCTCACTCAGGAGGCAGATGCAGGTGGGTTTCTGTGAGTTTAAGGCCAGCATGGCCTACATACTGAGTTCCAGGTTAGTCAGAGCCTGGCACTCACTATATAGACCACGCTGGCCTCTATCTCAGAGATCCACCTGCCTCTGCCTCCTGAATGCCAGGTCCAAAGGCATGTGCAACCACACTTGGCTTTCCAGTCTTTATTTTTATTCGTGTGTGTGTGTGTACGCGCGTGCACGAAAGAAGACATTGGATTTCCTGGAGCTGAAGTTACAGGTAACCTGAGTGTAGGACCCAAAGTATGGTCCTCTGGAAGAGCAGCAAGTGTTTTTAACTGCTAAGCCATCTCTCCAACCTCCACCTCCTGACTTAAAGTGGAGGTTAGAGGGCAACTCTCAGGAGTCTGTAATCTACCTCCACCACGTAAGTTTCAGGAACTGAACCAGGTAGTCAGGCTCAGGGACAAGCACTCTCACACCCCTCAAAACCATCTCACCTGTCCATAACTCCTGACTTAGTAACACACCCACCAGCCCCTGGCAGTCTACCTGGACATTTTTTAAACGGTCTTTATGCTGCACAGGCTAGCAAAGAATTCTCCATTCTCCCACCTCAGTCTCCCCAGTGCAGGGATTCCAAGCCTGTGCCACTACACTCAGCTGGTACTTTTTATTTATGTAAAAAAAAAATTGGGGGGGTGGGCTGGAGAGATGGCTCAGCATTTAAGAGCACTGACTGCTCTTGCAGGGGGCCTAGGTTCGATTCCCAGCATCCACATGGTGGCTACGAACCATCCTTAACTCCAGTTCCAGGGGAATCTGAAGCCCTCTTCTCATCTCCGTGGCAATGCACAATATGGGTGCACTCACACACATGCAGGCAATACACTCATACACATAAGATAAAAATAATAAATAAAATATTAAAAACTTTTTGGGGGCATTTATTTTCACTTGAAGTGTATGAGGGTTTTGTCTGCATGTATGTATGTGCACCATGTGTGTGCAATGCCTGTGGAGGCCAAAAGAGGGCACTGAATCCTGAGATCTGGAGTTAACAGTTGTTGGCTGCCACATAGGTGCTAGGAACAGAACCCAGGTCCTTTAGAAGAGCAGCCAATGCTCTTAACTACTGATCAAAACATCTCAGAACAGGGGCAGGAAGATGGCTCAGAGGGATAATTAAGAGCACTTGTTGGAGAGGACCATGGTTCAGGCCTGGTCCACTCTCAGGGTTCCTTACAATCTTCTGTAACTCCAGCCCCTGGGGATCTGACAGCCTATTCTGGCCACCGTGGACATTGCACACACTGGCTGCAGGCAAAAACACTCATACACATAAAATAAACAAAAATTTAAAAACAAAAAAATCCCGTTAACAGCAGCAGCTCTAGAGCCCACCCCAATACAAGACACGTCGGATACTAGGGCTGACCTCTTCTGACCTCCGGAAGCATTGCACGACACGGGTGCACTAACACACATGCAGGCAGTACATTCATACACGTAAAATAAAATAAAAAAATTAAATATTTGAAAAAAGGTACTAGGGCAGAACATCTTTTCCAGTGGACCACGCCCCACCACGTGACAGCGTTCTCCCGCGTGCCAGGGCGACCGTGTCTGGCAGCTTGAACCATAGGGACCTTCGGGGGGTGGGGCGGAGGGGAGCAAGGCTAGGGTGCGGTAAATAGCGGACGGCCGTGGGGACTAAAGTCACTCACGACATGGTTTTGCATACTTTCTCCCTGTAAATCGGTCGCCTCTGGCTTTCGGCGAACTCGCCTACTTTAGGAACCTTCCGTTCTTTTGCCCAGTCAGTGGATGAGTCTAAAACTCAGGGGGGGATCTAGTCATGTCAGCCAAGCTGTTTGCCTAAGTATTAATGAGGATAGCGTAGAAAGAATCATTTTTGCAACTTGAAGTTTTATACCACTAGTTTTTGAGTCGCATGTTGTTTTTCATGCAATTCCGCGGTGTTAAAATCACTTCTGGAATCTGCTTCGTGCTCCACAGATAGTTCAGTCCGTCCTCGTAGCGCCCGCCGGGAGAGGGAGAGGAGCGACTGCCATCTTGGATGAAACCATTCGCTGTTCAACGTGGGGGGATCACATAGCTCAGCGCGGCCATTAAATGCGTAAATCAATTTTATTGGCCGGAAATGACCACCTCACGGTCGAAATACAATATTATAATTGTTGCTGGATGTTTTGTGTGTATCTGAGATTCTGTAGTATTGTTGTGAGGCATGAGGGCGTGGGTGTGTCCCCCGTGCCGCCTCTTAGTACGACCTCCCTGCTGCTCGCACATGGCTCCGCGCTAGCGGCGCGCGGTGCTTCCTGGGAGTCGGAAGCACGGCGGCCAAGCCGGGTGAGAAGCAGCGCGGGCTCATGCAGGACGCTGAGAACGTGGCGGCGCCGGAGGCGGCTGAGGAGCGGGCCGAGCCCTCGAGGCAGCAGCCGGTCTCCGAGCCGCCGCCCGAAGACGAGCCGGCGGGGCCTGGCGCGTCCGACGCGGCACGGACGGAAGAGGCCAAGGCCAGGTCGGAGCCGGAGGTGAGGGCCGAGCCGGCGGCCCCACGCGAGGAGGAGACGGCGACGAGGAGTCCGGCCGCGTCGCCCCCGCCGCAGCTGGCGGAGCGATCCTCGGTGCAGGTCGATTCCTCTGGGCCCGGGAAGGCTGAGCCCGCTGGGGAGCAGGCGGACGAGGAGGGTGGGCCCGAGGGCAGCGCGGCCGAGGCTGAGCCGCGGGCGGTGGAGAACGGCGAGGCGGACGAGCCCTCCTTCAGCGACCCCGAGGACTTCGTGGACGACGTGAGCGAGGAAGGTGAGGGGCGTGACCGTGACAGTGTCCATGGAAGTCCTCAGGGGCGTGGGGGCCCCCTGCTCTCCTCGCTCCTAAGTAGGGGAGCCCCGTCTGTGGGGCATCGGGGGTGGCGGAGGATCGGAAGTGCTGGAGCAGCCGGGGGAGAGCCAAGCGGGACATCCCGGTCTCCCGGCCGAGGACTCGAGTGCTGACCAGCCCGGACCCCTCGAGGGCCGTATGGGAGGACAGGTCGAGTATAGCCGGGTGTCTGTTTCCCTTGTAGAAGCGTATCTGCCCAGCGATGTGCAGAGCCACACATTGCCCGGCTGACCCTGTCAGGCTCCCGTCTGCAGCTTCCTCTCTTTTTGCCTCGGGTCTGTAGAGCTGACCCCTCTTTCGGTATGTTGTTTTTTAGAATTGTTGGGTGTGCAGCTGGCTTTACCTGCTCTTCTATGGTGACCGGTTTTACGGACATCATTTCTGCCTTCCGGGGACCTGGGAGCCTGGCTGCTAAAGTCATTTATTGACGACAGCTGATAGCGTGTGTTTTCAGCCCTTTTCGAATCTTCATGCCGAGAGAACAAGCGTCCATTTCTTTATTTTTTTAATATTTTGTTCATTTTTTAAAAATTTTATGTCTATGAGTGCATTGCCTACATGTAAGTGCAGCACCCGTGGAAGTCAGAAGAGGGTGTCTGATCTCCCGGAACTGGAATTACAGAGGGTTGTTAGCCACCATGTGGGTGCTGGGAACCCAACCCTGATCCTCTGCAAGAGGAGCAGCCAGTACTCTTAATCGCTGAGCCATCTCTCCAGCACCCGTTTCTTTAGGTGTTGATTTGGTTAATATCGAAATGGGGAAAAATAAGAACAGCTCAAGCTAAACTTGAATTCTCGATTCTCCTGCCTTAGTTTCCCTGATGTTGGGAGTTAAATCTAGGTGTCAGCTAGTTGTCAGTATAGTTGTCAGCTTAGAACTTTTTTTTTTTGGTCTTACTGAGACAGGGTCTCCCTGTAGCCCCTGCTGACCTGGAGCTCACTATGTAGACCAGGCTGGCCTTTTTGAACTCATAGAGATCCACCTGCCTTTGCCTCCCAAGTGCTGGGATTAAAGGTGTGTGCCACCACTGCTGGCTTAGAACATAAAGCATTCTTAAGGGGCTCCTACTTAGTGTCACTGTTATTTTACTGTTTTCTTTTGTGTGTTTGGGTTTTTTTGTTTTATTTTGATGCAGGTTCTCATGTAGCCAGACAAACCTAGAACTCATTATGTAGCTAGAACCCATCCTTCTTCCAGGATTACAGCTGTTAGCACCCTGCCTGTCTTGTTGCACTGTATTTTATTTAAGATAAAAGACATTATGTTAAGACCTACATCTTGGCTGTGAAGCTCATTTTCGAACCCTTGGTTATTTATTTGCAGTTGGAATGTTTTGTTTGAGACAGGACTTCACAGTGTATCCTGTACTGGCCTGGAACTCCTGTATAGCTCAGGCAGGTCTCATACTCATGGCAGTCCTCCTGTCTCCATTTCCTAAGTTCTGGATTGCAGGTGTGAACCACCAAACACAGGTTTTCTTCAACATTTATTTTTTAAATTGTGTGTGCAGGTGCCCGCAGAGGTCAGAGGTGTCAGAACCTCTGGAGTTATAAGTAGTTATAAGCTGCTTGACATGGGTCCTGGGAACAGAACTCTGGTCCTCCAGAAAAACAATGCATGCCCTTAACCACTGAACCATCTCTCTAGCGCCCTCCTCCCCCTTTTTAAGGCAAGGTCTCACTGAACTCAGTTTACCAATTCACTAGACTGGCTGGCCAGCAAGGATTTATTTTTTTTATTGTTGTCTTTGTCCTTTGAGGGTATGTGCACATGAGCGCAGGTGCCCGAAGGGGCCAGTAGAGGGCATCGTTGGACACCCCCCTACCCCCCAACTGGGGTTACATGCAGTTGTGAGCTGCTTCTACCTGGGTGCTGGAAACTAAACTTAGGTCCTCTGCAAGAGCAATATATGCTAAGCCATCTCTCCAGCCTAGTCTCACAGATTTTTTTTCCCCCCAAGCATTATTTGAGCTCATTTAACTCTCAGGTTATCTTCTTAACTGTGTGTGTGGCACTTATGCTTAGGTGAGCACAAAGCCAGGCACGTCACCAGGTCATCTGGGAGCCCAGTGGTCCTGATGTATATGATGATGGCTGCCATCGTGGGGGAGGACTGGCCCTGAGGAACCAGAACCCAGGCTGCCCTGCAAGGGTTAGACGAGGAGATAAGCCTCTCCTTCCCAGGAGGGTCAGTGTGGGGACTGTCTTGCCTCATGTCCTGTCTCACAAGTATGCCTCAGTCTATATCCTGTCCTGATTAATGTTTCAGTCACCTTTGGTATTTGGCTAAAGATTTGCTTTGGTTCCTCAGCTATTACTTGTGTATTTACTGTTTAGTTTTGAAAATCCTTTCTTCTTTTTCTGGAGACAGAATGGGAAGCTGAAAGCCAGAAATAAACTGACAGAAAACAAGATGTGTCTCCTCTGTTGTGGGGTGTGCATGTCATCACAGCACCAGGGAGTTCTTGGCCAGCCTGGGCTACATAGCCAGAACCTATCTCAAAAGAAAAAGTCAGTGTGGTAGGGCAAGCCTGTAAGGCAGCATTTGGTAGAGGAAGAAGTTTAAGTCTGGGCTACTACATAGGGAGAACAAAGGCAGCCTGAGCTACCTGGGACCCTGTCAGTACAGCTTTCATTCTGTAGTTACTTGTTGAAACCCTTACTGGGTATAAGCAGATTGTTACCGGATAGGTGAGTGCGTTGAGCTGGTGGGAAGGAGTCCGTGGTTTATAGAAGTTTGGCTTTGTAGTATGTCGAGTTCAGATCCAGCCTAACAAGCCATTTAATTGCACGGTGAGTGCTCTTTTGAAGTAACCCAGAGACTTGGCTGTGGTTTCTGTAGCGAAGCTGCGTGGCAGTGCTGTACGAAGGTGCTTCTCCCCCTGTCCTTTTGCACCTGGGCTTGATTTTAGCATCTTTGAACTTCCAGTGGCAGTTCCTTTTTTTTTGGCTTGTACTAGTAATTAAGCCCAGTGCCTTGAGCGTGCAAAGCAAGCACTCTACCACTGAACACCCCTCCCAACACCCCATCAATTACCTTTTTTAAAATTTTATTTTATTGAGACAGGATCTCACTATGTAGCCCTGACTAGCCTGGAACACTATGTAGGCCAGGATATCCTTGAGCTCACAGAGATCTACCTGCCCAGCCCACCAATTAACCTTAAAAATTTTCTATTTTCCCAGCACTAGGGAGGCAGAGGCAGGTGGATCTCTGCAAGATGGAAGCCAGCCCTAGTTCACATAGTGAGCTCCAGACCAGCTGAGGCTACAGGGAGACTAAAAAAAAAAAAAAAAAAAAAAAAAAAAAAAAAAAAGTGTGTGTGTGTATTTGTGAGTGTAGGTCAGAACCTGGCTCCCCTGCAAGAGAAGCAAGTGCTCTTAACCTCTGTGCTGCCTTTCTAGCCCCTATACCTGGCTTTTAATTTTACCCTCTTTAAAACTTTTAAAAATTTATTTTGGTTTTATGAGTGTCTCCATGTAAGTGAATGCATGTGTGCAGTGCCCATGGAGGCCAGAAGAGGGTGTCGGATCACCTGGAACTGGAATTAAGGACAGTTGTTAGCCACCATATAGATGCTGGGAACTGAACCCAGGGCTCTTATGGACAGTTTCAAACATATACAGAAGTAGAGAGAACTTTCTTGGCAGAGAGGGAAGATGTCTGGTTCTCAGTGTTGTTGCCCAGGGTGGATTTGAACCTGTAAGCTCAGGAGTCCTCATGCCTCAGCCTTCAGAGAAGCTGGAGTTCCAGGTATGTGCTCCCATTCATCTTAACCTTATTTTGTTGAGACAGGGTCTCTCACTGAGGCCGGAGCTTACCATTTAGGATAGACTGGCTGCCAGTGAGTCCCAAGGATCTGCCCCCACAGCACTGGGGTTGCAAGTGCACACTGCTGCTACACATGCTCCCACGCCTAGCTTTTGCGTGGGTGCTGGAGAGTGACCGCTCTGAGCAGCAAGGGCTTCACCACTGAGTATCTCCCCTTTTGCACCCTTCACTCTTGAATCAAATGGAGGAATGACAATTCTTAGACATCTGGGTATTTATTTAGCATGGTAATGGTCTTTTTTTTTTTTTTTTAAGACAGGATCACAGCTGGGTGTGGAGGCATATGCCTTTAATCCCCAGCATATGGGAGACAGAGGCAGGTGGATTTCTTTTGAGTTAAAGGCCAGCCTGATCTACATAGTAAGTTCCCAGCCAACAGGCACTATAGACCCTGTTTCAAAAAGACCAAAAAAAAAAAAAGGCAGGATCACAATCAGCTGAGAAGGAGGCCGGCCTTGCACTAGCTCTGTGGTTGAAGATGGTTTTAAACTCTGGTTCCTCCTACCTTCATCTCAGCACCTCTTGTGCTGGAATACAGGCATGAGCCACCACGCCTGGAAAAAGTTCTTGAATGTAATAAAAAGTTAAAGTGATAGTTATCAGAGTGATTCATATAACAGGCCCTTCTTTTAAAGTTTTTGTTTGTTTGCTTTTGAGAACAGTATTAGAAATTGAACCCAGGGCCACTTTTGTGTGCTAGGCAAGCACTCTATCATTGAGCTATATCCTTCCCTTTTTATTTTATTAGTTTGGTTTTTTATTGTTTTGTTT
>NW_008354274.1:3463140-3498631 GCF_000622305.1 Nannospalax galili | reverse complement strand
TTACTTATTTGTGTGTGTGTGTGTGTGTGTGTGTGTGTGTGTGTGTATTAGTGTTTTCTTTCTTTTTGAGACAGGATCTCCTTGTAGCTCCAGCTGGTCTGGAACTCACTATGTAGACCAAGCTAGTCTCTATGTCACAGAAATCTGTCTGCCTCCCTAGTGCTCGGATAGGGGCATGCTCCAACACATCTGGCCTAGTTTATTATTTTTCATTATTATATGTGCGTGTGTGTGAGTGTGGATCTGTGTGTGTAGGTCAGACAACTTTTGGCATCTGTTCTCTCCACTTTGTTTGTTTGGTTTTTTTTTTTTTGTCTTCTTGAAGCAGGGTCCCCTGTAGCCCCAGCTGTCCTAGAACTCACTATGTAGACCAGGCTGGCCTTGACCTCACAAAGATCCACCTGCCTCTGCCTCCCAAGTGCTGGGACTACAGGCGTGCGCCACCACGCCCGGCTGTTCTCTCCACTTTGAAGCAGGATCTCTACTGTGCCACATTTGTAGTCCAGGCCTCCCGACCTACAGCTTCCAGGAGCTTCTCCCGTCTCCGCCTCCCATCTTGCTATCTCCTACAGCTGGGGTGCAGTAGATGCACCACTACATCTGGCACCTCCCATGGAGGGCAGAATAGGAGGATGTTAGATGTCACGGAGCTGGAGTTACAGGTGACTTGAACTCCAGTCCTGTGCTAGAGCAGCAAGGTGCTCTTAATTACTGAGCCATCTCCAGCCCTTGCATTTGGGCTTTTTACTTGGGTTTCAAGGATCAAAGTCAGTTCATCAGGCTTTCATGACAAGTACTTTACCTGCTGAGCCACTGAGATGGCCCCTTTTGTTTTGAAACTAGGTGTTGCTACTTTGTCCAGGCTGACCTTAGAATTAGCAGTCGTCCTGCCTTGGCTTCTTTGGTAGTTGAGCTTAAACAAGCACCACTGTACCCAGATAGCCCTTCAGCTGCCCTTTAAAATGGGCCTGTAAGGTCTTTGGCTCTATTCACTGATGGGCTTTCATTTGGGCGGGCTTCGACTGCAACTTTAAAAGGCACCTTTTCCAGCTTCCAGTAACTGTCAGCTTTCTAGGCAGGCTAGCTGGGTTAGGGTTTGTGCAGAACATCTGACCAAGGTTGGGTGAGCTTTGTTTTCTTGCTCAAAGTGCTGAAGGCTGAGAGGGACCTCAAACGGAACAGTGGGTAGTGCCCCGGGCTCTAGGTTTGGGTACTGTGGGCTCCTGGCCACTTGTTTGGAGATGCTTGTGTTTGCTCCATGCCTGTTTTTAATCCTGGTCCATTACAGCCATGTTCTTCCATTCCTGCTCAGATGTTGCCTGGAGCCTTGTGTAGTCTGGGGCCAGTCTAGTGGGCTCTTCAGCTTTTCCTCATTTGTGCACGGCATCTTAGTCTTTTTCATTCTTGTGCGAGTCTTTCATGGATGCCAGAAATTAATGGATACATCTTGACTGTACTTCCCATGAAAAGGAGTATGAAGATTCACCTTCCTGTTTCTTGCTGATTCTTTTTTTTTTTTAATTTTTTTAGAAGACAGGGTCTCAGACTGGAGAGATGGCTCAGGAGTTAAGAGCATTGACTGCTCTTGCAGAGGACCCAGGTTCCATTCCCAGCACCCACATGGCAGCTAGCAACCATCTGTAACTCCAGTTCCAGGAGATTCCACACCCTCTTCTGAACTCCTTGGGCATTGCCCCACCTATATGCAGGCATTACACTTTTACACATAAAATAAAAATAATAAGAGGCAACTTGGTAAAACACTGTCTCAAAAGAAGAAAGCATACAAAAAGGGCTGGGGATATAGCTCAGTGCTAGAGTGCTTACACAGTGTACATGAGAACTTGAGAATAAAATAAAATAAAATAAAATAAAATAAAATAAATAAATAATAAATAAAATATTTTTTAAAAAAGAAAGAAAAGACAGGGTCTCACTACGTGAATCTCACTGGTCTAGAACTTGCTATGTAGACCAGGCTGGTCTTAATCTCACAGATCTGCCTGCCTCTGCTTCCTGAGGATTAAACACATGTGCCATCACACCCAGCTAATTAGTTTTCTCCTTCCACTGTGTTAAGTCCCAGGAATCAAAATCCATGTGCTAAGAATAAAGGCATGTGCCACCATACCTGGTCTTGTTTAATTTTTGAAGCAAGCTAGGCCATGATTTCTTTGTTCATGGTAAACAAGTTTAGAGTCGTATATGGCTCTTAGAAGCATTGCTAAGTGTGCTAAGTTGCCGGTGGGTTGCTGTTTCTTGGTTTAATAGAAGCCATTCACCATCTCTCTCACACAGAACTGCTTGGTGATGTGCTCAAGGACCGGCCCCAGGAAGCAGATGGTATCGACTCTGTGATTGTGGTGGACAACGTCCCTCAGGTGGGGCCTGACCGCTTGGAGAAGCTCAAGAACGTCATCCACAAGATCTTCTCCAAGTTTGGTAAAATCATCAACGACTATTACCCCGAAGAGGATGGAAAGACGAAAGGGTGAGTCTGTGCTTGTCGCCCAAGTGGCAGGTGTTTTGTGGTATGTGCTTAGGCCACCTCAGAGGGAAGCTCTCCACAATGAGGCTTTGGTCTTCAGGGGCAGGAGAGTGTGGGAGGGCTCAGAACCAGTATCGTAAGTAGCTGCAGACCTTGAGGATGCCAGAGCTGGTCCTTAAGTCTGGGCAGGAACAGCAGGCCACCCAGGATAGGTGCTGACCTGGACACAGGGCTCTGAGTGGATCTGCCTGGAATTTCATTCTGATGAAATTTTATTTTATGCAGGGCTTTACTGTGTAGCTCTGATTGGCTTAGAACTTGCTATGTAGACCAGACTAGCCTCTTTTCTCACAAAGATCCACCTGCCCCTGCCTCCCAAGTGCTGGGATTAAAGGTGTGTGCCACCTTGCCCTATCCTCTGACGCTTTTTTAATTTTTTTTTTAAAATATATTTTACTGTTTTTATTTTGTGTGTATGTGTATATTGACTGCATGTATGTGAGTGCACCTGTGTCATGCAGTGCTGCGGAGGTCAGAAGAGGGCATCGGATTCCCCCGGAACTGGAGTCAAGGACAGTTCATAGCTGCCTTGTGGGTGCTGGAAATTGAACCAGGCTCCTCTGCAAGAGCAGTCAGTGCTCTTAACCGCTGAGCCATCTCTCCAGCCCCATCTCTGACATGCTTTTTAAAAGCATTTAGCTTCTCTGAAATGGGGGTACTGTCTCTTACAGTCTAGGTGAAAGTGTTGTGTCACTGCTTGTTAGCACCTTCCAACTTACTGCTACTGGAATTTCATAGCGACAGTGTTAGCCTGGGTTGTGACCTGCAGCTTGCTTTTTCTGTTCAGAATTAGGTCTTCTGTGCAGATGATTTTGACTCTCCATCTTTTTTTTTTAGTTTATTTATTATTTTTTATGTGTATGCGTGTATTGCCTGCATGTAGGTAAGTGCACCCATGTTGTGCAGTGCCCAAGGAGGTCAGAAGAGGCTGTCGGATCCCCTCGGCCTGGAGTTACCAACAGTTGTTAGCTGCCATGTGGGTGCTGGGATTCGAACCTGGGTCTTCTACAAGAACAACCACTGTTCTTAACCACTGAGCCATCTCTTCAGCCCTGACTCTCCATCTTTTTTAGCCCCAGCTTGCCTGAACTCACTTTGTAGACCAGGCTGGCCTTGAACTCGCAGAGATCCTCCTCACTCTTCTTCATCTTGTTTATCTTGGTGCTCGGGGTAGAACCCAGGGCTATGTTTTAAGTGGTATTCTGATGTCTTTCACGCTTGTCCGTTTTCCTGTCTGCTGACAGTGTTTTGACTGTAGACAGACTGCTGATAGCCTTCTGTGCTCACCTGATGTTTGTCACTCAGGACTGAGGCTTTTGAGCAGTGCCCAGCAGCTTCCTCAACTGGACAGGATGGCATGGTCCAGAGTGGTTTCAGAGTTTTATAGGGGTTTGATTGCTATTGGCCAGTATTGTCAGACCAGACTTCCTGTAAATACCAATGTTGTCTGAGGGGAATGCAAGATGATAAAGGTCACTTTTGGAGAGAGGGACAAAGAAGTAAAGATGGATGTGGTAGCTCTCGCCTTTAGTCCCAGAACCCAGGAGGCAGAGGGAGGTGGATCTCTGAGGCCAGCCAGGGTGAACATACTGTTTCAGGCCAGCTGTGCTACATAGTCAGACCCTGTCTTGACACCCTTCCCCCCCACCAGAAAGTTACTTTTTGAAATTACAGTCTTACTGTTTTGGGGTTTGTTGTTTTGAGACAGGGTCTTCTGTAGTCCCAGCGGACCTGGAACTCCCTATGTAGACCAGGATAGCCTCTGTGAGATTGAGTGCTGGGGTTTAAAGGTGTGTACCACCATGCCCAGTCTTGACATTTATAAGGCTGTATGGAAAGTTTGTTTCTAGAAAAATCATCAATTCCAGGTAGCTGTCAGTATTTATATTTCAGAGTAAGGTTGACAGGCAGTTGGTGTATTAGGTGTCTATAGTGAAGCATCCTCTTAAGAGCCTGTGTAATCTGCCTGTGACATGTAATAGTAGACTTTTGACAGCTTTCATGAGGTGATTGCTATCCAGTAACCCTGCAGAGCCTAAAGTGGGTAGGCAGACGTGGTACATTTTTAACCTATGCGTGCCTCGCAGGATAATGAACGTCGTCTTTAATTAACTTCTGTAATTTATTTTTTTGTGATATTTTATGTGTATGAATGTTTTGTCTACATGTATGTGAGTGCACCATGTGTGCATTCGTCATTAATTTTGCAATTTTTTGTGGTATTTTATTTTTATTTTATGTGTATGAGTGTTTTGTCTACATGGATGTGAGTGTACCATGTGCGCATTGACCACAGAAGCCAGAAGAGGACATCGGATCTTCTGGAACTGGAGTTATAGACCGTTGTGAAATGCTACATGGGTTCTGGGGACTGAACCTGGGTACTCTGAAGAGCAGCCAGTGCTCTTAACCACTGAACCTTCTTTCCAGCCCTCTTTTCTGTAGTTTATAACCATGAAGTTAGAGATGTAAGATCTTTTCAGCAGGGCTTCATCCTTGATTGGGAAACTGTTTGGGCCATGCATTCCTGTTTGACTGCCTTGGGGCCCCTACAGGACAAGCAGGATGTATGTCCCTGTAGAAAGGTCTCAGGTGTACAGGCCTTGAAGCAGCCTGTATGCAAGCTGCCTGTCTTCTTGCCAGGTATATCTTTCTGGAATACGCCTCTCCTGCCCATGCTGTGGACGCTGTAAAAAATGCTGACGGCTACAAACTTGACAAGCAGCACACATTCCGGGTCAACCTTTTCACTGATTTTGACAAGTGAGTTTGAACTTGACTGAGAATGGATGTGGGTGCCTGTGGGTGATGGAGTGTCCCTCAGTGGGTGTCAGTGACATTTTGGGTTGTTCTGTCTTCTTGGCCAAGCGGGACCAATAGTTTCACATTTCCGCCTTGGGCTTGTGTGGGCAGAGAGAGCCCAGTGCTTCCTGGTCACATGTCCTGAGAGTTGGTACAGTGTCCCCTCATCCCATCAGCCTGTGCCACTCAGCAGTGTCTGTTCTTTTCCAGGTACATGACTATCAGTGACGAGTGGGACATCCCAGAGAAACAGCCTTTCAAAGACCTGGTACGTTGGACAAAGTCTCTGCAGTTAGAAACTCTGGGCACCCTGACTTGAGGGTAGGAATGGAGCTAAAAAGGTGTCCACTGTATTTGCCCTCTGCGAGCAGTGGTTGTCGGTAAGTGTTCTTGGATCCAAATGAATGCAGTGTTCTTAACTCTCTCGCTTTGGGTTGTTTTTAGGGGAATCTGCGGTACTGGCTAGAGGAGGCAGAGTGCAGAGATCAATACAGTGTTATCTTTGAGAGTGGAGACCGCACGTCCATCTTCTGGAATGATGTGAAAGACCCCGTCTCTATTGAAGAAAGAGCGGTATGTGCTTGCAGCTGTGGGCACTCACAGCCTTGGCACCCCATAACCTGTCCTTAGCATCAGGTCCGGTTTCTATCCAAAACTGGGACAAGTAAGGCAACGCTCATGTTCTCTGAGGCCACTCTCAGAACTCCCATGCCTTTCCAAGTTTAGAAACAAGTTCTGAGAAATGAGGAAAGATTTCAGTGTAGAAAAAAGACTTGCCTTGCTTGGCTTTGTCTCATGCTAACCCTGACCCTGCCTTCTCCCACAGAGATGGACAGAGACATACGTGCGCTGGTCCCCCAAGGGCACCTACTTGGCCACTTTCCATCAGAGGGGCATTGCCCTCTGGGGGGGAGAGAAGTTCAAGCAGATCCAGAGGTTCAGCCACCAAGGCGTCCAGCTCATAGACTTCTCCCCGTGTGAGAGGTGAGGTGTGGGAGGCAGCCAGCAGGCTTCTATATGGGGGTAGTTTGCAAAGCCTGTTTATTTTGCAGTAGTCTCAAACTTCATAGAGAAATCACAGGAAGACTTCAGAGAGCTCTGCTTTTGAGGTGGAGGCGGAGAGTCATGAGCTTGTCAAAGCCAGCCCTGTCTCAACTCTTTCGCCCATCTCCAAAACAAAGACTAAATCAGAAAAAAAGGAGAGAAAAGATAACAATGAGTTTCAAGAACTCCCATGTACTTACTACTACGATTCTCCTTCAAACACTGCCCTATTCCTTTAATATGTGGTGTAAGCTGCCAGGGCTATGTGGACAAGCTTTAAAGGTTTTTTTTGGCCATGCTGAGTGACCCAGGGCCTTGAGCATGTTAGGCGAGTGCTCTCCCACCAAGGCACATCCTCCCCAGCCCCACACCCAAGCCACTTGGGAGAGTTGTAGCTCCCTTGCCATAGTTCCAACCTTCTGAGGCTCCAGTTACATACAGCCCCACAGCAGGAAGATGTGACTGTCTTGACTCTTTGAGAAACAGCACTGACAGGACTTACTGTAATGTATTTTCACAACTGCTGTATTTTATTGTTGATCTGTTATTATGACCAACATAAGCAATGTATATATTTCTCATGGGTGTGTGTGTGTGAGGGCATGTAGAGGAAAACCATGTCTCAGAACAGTTCCGTCAGATAAAGGGGCCCTGTGAGTGCTGGGATAACAGACATGTGCAGTATGCATGTGCTGCCATGCCTGTTAAGATTTATCTGTTCACATGTCCATCCACTTGAATAGACAGGTCTGTCTTATTCATGTTTAAGTCTTCAGTGCTTTGCACACTGCTCCAGTATGTGTGTGTGCGTGCGCGCTTTGGTTCTGTGGATTGCAGTATGGGCACTGTCTTCAGTTACAGGCTTCAGCATTTTCTGTAGTTTAACATGGCTGATTTTTTTTTTTTTATTTCAGTCATGGGCAGCATGAAGCAGCAGCGTAGGGTTTTTTCTGTTGCCTTCAGCCTCTCCAGCCGCCCAGTGCTGTGAGGGGCCATCTGGTTAGGATACTTGTGCTCTGTGGAAACAAAGGAGCAGGTGCTACTTGTGCTAGAGCAGCTGTCAGGTAGATAATTGCTGATTCCCCAGAAGGACACTCGCTTTAGAGCTATATGTGACCATCTATCTACCTTGTTAGTCTTAACATGGGGTGACAGGAGTGAGGATTCCACAGTGCGCCTCCCTGTAGACCAGCCTGCTCACACCAACTTTGTTAGGGTGTATGATTTGCCTGGTGCTGATGTGTTCTAGGTGACTCTTGTGTGCCTGTGACTACTGCATATGCTTTCCCCACCCCCTCCTTTGAAGGGTCAGAGAGCCTTCTTGGGGAGCATGCTATTTGGTTCCAGGTGTCTTGCCTGTGCCTGTGACTCATAGCATGTGTACTGAAGCTGTCCTGTGCTGGGGAGGGCAGTGCTCACCCTGTGTTCTGCATGTGACCCACATGAGACAGGAAGTGCCCCGCTCATTGTGTCTCTCTCTTGCAGATACCTGGTGACCTTCAGCCCACTGATGGACACTCAGGATGACCCTCAGGCCATCATCATCTGGGACATCCTTACAGGGCATAAGAAGAGAGGGTTTCACTGTGAGAGCTCGGCCCATTGGCCCATCTTCAAGTGAGTAACTGCAGCACTGGCCCTCCTGTGGCTTCCTGCCCCATTGGCAGCCTGACACTGCTTTTCTCTCAGGTGGAGCCATGACGGCAAATTCTTTGCAAGAATGACGCTGGACACACTCAGCATCTACGAGACACCTGTGAGTGAGTCCTTGCTTCTTTCTGGCAGTACTAGGGGTTGAACCAGGCCTCCACAGCACTTTACTGCTGCATCACAGCCCAGCTCCTGTGCTGGTTTGTTGTTCTAGAAGACAAACCAGTTATAGGCATGTAACACCATATCCAGCTAGCACTCAGTTCTTAAGCAGTTAGAAAAGGCCTTTCCTTGTTCTGTGAACGAACCAGGCACATGCGTTGGCTAAGCTTTTGGGTATAGATGTTTGCTTTTGAAAACGTCTGGTATGGTGAGGGAAACAGGGCTGTGGTGTGGTGGGTATAAAGGCCACAGGCAGTCTTGCCCATGCAGGATTGAGCACTGGAATCTCACCTGCTCCATATCTTGCTCTTCACCATCATTCATGCCTCTACTGCTCCCAAATGGTCAACACACAGTCTCACTACCTTTAAATAAAGTGAAGGTTAGCAAAATGGCTCTGCTGGTAAGGCACTTGCCACGAAGCCTGATGACCTGAGGTCATTCCCCACGTCCTACATGGTGGAAGGAGAGAACCTGCTGCTGCTGCAGGTTGTCCTCTGACTTCCCCATATGGGCTATGGCATATGCCCCCCTCCAAAATAAATGTAAAAAATGTTAAATGTATTTTACATTGCTCTGCTATACTGACCTATGGATTTTTTTTTTTTTTTTTTTTTGGTGTGTGTGTGTGTGTGTGTGTAGTCTATGGGCCTTTTGGACAAGAAGAGCTTGAAGATCTCTGGAATAAAGTAAGTGATTTCCTTTAAAGTTGGTATGAGTATGCTATGGTTGCTTTGATAAACCACCACAGACTGGTCACCTGTAAACAGCAGGAATCTTTCTCTTCTGGAGACTGGCAGTCTTAAGATGAGCCTGCGGCTTCTGTTTGGTGGGGCCTCTTGGTCGGTGAATGGCTTCTTTAACCTCAGGTGGTTAGAAGGAGCAGCTCAATCACTCACCAGGGCCCCACCCTCTGATCCCCAAGATTGACCTCACAGAGACCTGCCTGTTACCATCAGTTGACAGTTAAAAATTCAGCATGTAGAGTTGGGGAGTGTTTAAAAACCCGGTGTGGTGGTACACGCCTTTAATCCCAGCACTTGGGAGGTAGAGGCAGGTGGGTCTGTGAATTCGAGGCCAGCTGGGGCTGCAGGGAGACCCTGTCTCAATAAGACAAACAAACATCAAAAAACCTTCAGTCTGTTTCTGTTGGTTTTATTTGGTGTCCTTCCTTTAGCCCTCAGATTTGATCTTAATTTTTCAGAGTGTCTCATATAGCTCAAACTAGCCTGGAATTTGTTGCTGTGTAGCTGAGGATAACCTCAAACCCCAGATCTTTCTGGGTACTGGCATTATTATACCCAACTAGCACTCAGTTCCTAAGCGGTTAGAAAAGGCCTTTGCTTGTTCTGTGAATGAACACTGGGCTGCTGCAGCAGCTCCTGCCCAATAGACCAGTTGTCCCAGGTCGTCTGACAGCTGCAGCATTTCCTTTTCCTCTACACAGAAATAAATCTGTAAGCCCAAAGAGTCTTGCTGGGAATGGGCACCTGGGGGACAGAGGCTCTAGTCCCTTGGGGAAGCTCTTGGTGGAAGGTATTCCCTGTTAGGATGATGAGGATGAGGAGGATCATTTGGGCCTACAAGCTTCATCAATCTAGGCAACATTGCAAAGCTCCATCTCAAAAAAACAAAAAATACAGGCTGGAGAGATGGCTTAGAGGTAAGAGCACTGGCTGCTCTTGCAGAGGATCCAGGTTTGGTTCCCAGCCCTCACACGGCAGCTAACATAACCTTAGTTCCAAGGAATCTGATGTCCTTTGGCCTCTGCATAGGCATGGATGCACTTACATACATGTAGGCAAAATACACAGATTTGAAAAACAGAAAACCACGAAAGTATTCAAGACCAGTTTTGGTATACCTTTAGTCCCAGAGGCAGGTGGATGTTTGTGAGTTCAAGACCAGCCTGGTCTACACAGTGAGTTCTAGGCCACCTGGGGCTACAGGAGGACCCTGTCTGGAAAAAAAAAATTAAGCCAGGTGTGGTGGTGCATGCCTTTAATCCCAGCACTTGGGAGGCAGAGGCAGGTGGATTTTTGTGAGTTGGACGCCAGCTAGGGCATGTATAAAGAGGTTTTTCACATACTGAACTCAGGTGACCTTCAAGTGATTTGTAGTGGGGAGGGGGGACTTCCGTCACTCCCCAGTACTCTTATGCCTTCTGACTTGGGATCCTTCCCTTTGCATCTTAGTTAACTGCTAGGCATCATGCAGCTGGATCCATCAGCCCACCGTGGCTGAGTGTGGGGTCCATCCAAATGTGGCAGTGGGTACGAAGAGCAACGTCTGTCTATTCCCTGGCTGTCACTAGTATAATTATGCTCCAGGGTTACGAGGGCTGTAACCCATGCTGCCACAATGTCTAGCACAGGACTGGTGTGTGACAGGCTCATGGTGTAGCAGGTGGGGTCAGGGTGCTGGGGTGGAGCTCTTAATCTGCCTCAATAATCACTTTTTCTTTCCTGTTCTTTCATTCCTGTGTCCTGCAGAGACTTTTCTTGGTCTCCAGGTGGTAACATCATTGCCTTTTGGGTGCCTGAAGACAAAGATATCCCAGCCAGGGTAACGCTGATGCAGCTCCCCACCAGACAGGAGATCCGTGTGAGGAATCTGTTCAACGTGGTAGATTGCAAACTGCACTGGCAGAAAAACGGGGATTATTTGTGTGTGAAAGTGGACAGGACTCCCAAAGGCACACAGGTGAGTAGATGCCATGATACTCATCATTAAACTAGGTGCTGTTAAAAATTTAGTTTTTATTTGTGTTTGTGTGCATATGCATGCACTGGTGTTTGTGTGTCCCAGTGCCCCATGTTTGCAGGTGCCCTTGGAGGCCAGAAGAGGGCTTCAGATCCCTGAGTTGGAGTTACATACAGGTGGTTATAGGCCTTCATGCTGGTGCTGGGAACCAAAACCAAGTCCTCTCCAAGAGCAGCAAGCCCTCTTATGGAGTCATCTCTCCAGCCCCTAGCTGCTCTGTTCAAAGGATGGCACCAGGTGGTTTTGTTGTTGAGACTTGCAAGTATTTTCAGAGCTGCTCTCAGATCTCGGTGAGGGTGCTCAGCATATTCTAGTCAAGGCTTCTTAAACTTTGACCTCCACAGTTGCTTTCCATCTGAGAAACTTAAATGACCACAGGTATGTACGTGTATAGACGAGGTATATATAGAAATCTAACATGAACTGTTAATCACAAAAAAATGTATGTTAAGACAGTTCATTGATATGCAAGTGATTTTATCATTTATTAAGGGAAGTAAGTTTAGATGGATATGCTTTTTTACATAAAGAGTTGGAACTTGGTTGGATGTTTGGTACCGGAGGGTTTTTCAGAGTTTTGGGTTATATGAGTGTCAGCACATAAGCGGGTAGGCCAAAGTGCTGGAAGTGTGTTTAGGGCCATTTCAGAAATGGTTGAAAATTTTGTCCTTATCCCAAGCCAAAATTTATTGAACTTTTTTTTTTTCTTCTTTTTTGGTTTTTTTGAGACAGGGTCTCCCTGTAGCTCCAGCTGTCCTGGAACTCACTGTGTAGACCAGGCTGGCCTTGAACTCACAGAGATCCACCTGCCTTTGCCTCCCAAGTGTTGGGACTGCAGGTGTGTGCCACCATGCCCGGCTTTGACCATTTTTTTTATGAAACTCAAATCAGTAACTCAAGCAACCACAGTCACATGCTGCCCCTGCCCCTTGTCTTCCCCAGCCAGTATACACCAGCCCTTTCCTCTAGCCATGTGCAGTTAGGGTGTCAGATGTGGCTGAATATGTGGGTCCTGTGACTCCTTGTCCTTTCTGTGCGTGCATCCACAGTCAACAAGCCCAGCTGTCATGATCTTTGGCAAGCAGGTGTAGCTGAGCTCAGGGAGGTGGCATTTGTCTCTCGGAGAACAGTCTTGTACAACACCCCACTTTAGGGTTGGTAACACCTCAACTTAGGGGTCACAGGGAAATAAGAACATCTGCAGGTGCCCAGCCCCTCCTTTACAGGCAGTTAAAGAAATGTATTAGCTTCTGTTAAACAGATGTGGCCTGCTTCACGAGATCCTGTTCACTGATAATTTTCTTCATATCATTTAATAATTTATCTCACCAGACACTTTCCTGCCTTCTAATAGAAATGCTTCTCTTCCCTGGTAATTTTTGTTGCTTTGGTTGGTTGGTTAGTTCCTTGAAGCAGGGTATCACTGTATAGCCCAGGCTGGCCTTAAACTTGACAGTCGTGCATCAGTTTCCTTCCTGAGTGCCAGGTGTGAGCCCCATGCCTGTCCCAACTTTTTTCTTGGGATACAATTCATATTCCAAAACACTCATCCTTGGGGTGGTGAGCCATCTCAGTAGTGGTGTTATTTTGCATGTGTGGGGAATCACACCCAGGCAACCATTTTTATGCTAGACAAGAGTTCTGTGGAGTTAAACCTACCCTCCTCACTCTTGACAGCCTTTGGTGTGCTACAGAGAGTGTGCCTGGTGTGTGCTTCACCCTCCTGCAGCATCAGGGAGCTCCAGTCTGCAATATGGATGTGTGTGCTGGCTGGAGAGCACTGTCTTCTGTTCACTTCTCAAGTGGGCCTCCGTGTCCTCTTCTCATGGTCTCAGCTTCCAGAGTGTCACCTCTTCTTTTGTTTTATAAACAGGGTGTTGTCACAAATTTTGAAATCTTCCGGATGAGGGAAAAGCAAGTCCCTGTTGATGTGGTTGAGATGAAAGGTGAGCACTTTAGCCTGTGTGGTGGGATGCATGGGCCCTCTATGCTGTTGGTCCTAAACTTCTCCCTGAGCCAGCTGCCCAAGCAAGTGCTGAAGGTGGGGTCTCACCAAGAGCAGCCATCCAGTCTCTCACCGAACCTGGAGCTTACAGGTTAGGCGAGGCTGACTGGCCAGCGAGCCCCAGGGACCCTCCTGTCTTTGCCTCCAGCACTGGGGTTACAGATGCGTACCACCATGTCTGACTTTTATGTGTGTAGTGAGGATCTGAACTCAGGTCCTCAAGCTCACACAGCCAATGCTTTATCCACTGAGCCTTGGCTTCAGCCTCTTAAACTTTCCACTGTGGCAGATGGCTGGGCTCTAGTCCCCACAGTTAGTGTTCTTAGTTTTTTTAGACAGGGTCTCATGTATCCCCAGTTGGCCTTGAACTCCTGTGTAGCCAAGGGTGACTTTGAGCTCCTGGTCCTCCTGCCTCCACCTTCCAGGGGTGAATCACAGGCGTGCACCGCCATGCTCAGACAATCTTGCAAGGAATGGGTTTCCTTCCATGCTCATGACTTGAAGCAAGAGTGGTTCATCCTACATAAAACTGTGTTCATGGTCAAAGAGCTTTTCTCCCCTTTAAGTAACTTCTCGGGGTATGTGGGGGTCTTTGGTCATTCTTTGAATGAATTACCTGCCTGTTGCAGTGTCAGCTTTTTTCCTTCTGTGAAATAGAATCTCACTCTGTAGCCTAGACTGGCCTTGAACTCAATCCTCTGCTTCAGCCTCCCAAGGGCTGGGATTATAGTTCTGTGCAACACACCTAGCTTTCAACTTTTCTTTCTTTTTTTTTTCTTTGGTCCTTTTGAGACAGGGTCTCCCTGTAGCCCCAGCTGTCCTGGAACTCACTATGTAGACCAGGCTGGCCTGGACCTCAAAGAGATCCACCTGCCTCTGCTGGGATCAAAGGTGTGCACCACCACGCCCAGCCAGCTTTTCTTTTTAATGAAAGAAGTATCCTTGTGTTTACAGAGCTAACTCTCCCATTTGCTCTGTAGTTGTTCATTCAGTACTGCACTTCTGCCCTTTCTCTGGAAATTGGCTCTATCTTCTGTTTGGCTTTTTGTTTAGCCTTGCTCTTAAGAGTACAGAGCTGAGAAAATGTGAAGCACAGCTCTCAAAATTAGGGTAAAGAGAACCAATGTGACGGTGTAGGATGCCTGCCTGTGACTCCAGCATTCGGGAGGCCAGGCAGAATTGCACATTCTAGTCTAGCCTGGGCTACAGAATGAGACCCTGCCTCAAAGAAACAAGCTAAATTGGGAGGCCGAGGCCAGAGGATTGCCCAGAATTTGAGGCCTTCTACTTAGTATGACCCTGTCTCAGAAAACCTCAGACAACACAAAATGAGAAAGGTCACCAGTGTCCTAGAAAGCTGCTGTAGGTGTAGCAAGCGTGCTGTGTGCAACCGTTGTCTTCTCTAGTTCCACTGTGGGGGTGTAGGCTTAGGAAGACCACAGTCCCTGGTGTGCTAGCTGCTTACACAGCGTCACAAACAGATTAAACCAGTACTTTTGGACTGGCAGTGTTTTGGTTTGGTTTTGTTTTTGCTGTCAGTTGATCTATGGTCCCATTAATGAGTTTGTGATTGGAGGCTTCTCTCCAGTTCAGTAGTAAAGACCTTAGCTAATGGAAACATTTGTGTGCGAGATGATGGAGCTGGTAACTTTTTCCTGTTCATTGTAGAAACCATCATAGCCTTTGCCTGGGAACCCAACGGCAGTAAGTTCGCTGTGCTACATGGTGAGGCCCCGCGGATATCTGTCTCCTTCTACCATGTGAAGAGCAATGGGAAGATCGAGCTCATCAGTAAGCCGCTGTGTGGGGGCTTCTCACTGCTGCCCTGTGAATAGGCTGGCTGTGGGTCCAGGGAATACATGCGGGGTGCTAAGGTGGGGGTGACTCGGAGGGACTTCTCAACCTGCCATTCTTGGCCATTGTTCAGGGAAGTTGTCTTTTCTTGTAGCTGTGTCTGCTCCTCTCTGCCCCTCAGCCTCAGTTAGGTCCTAAAATCAGTGCTCACTCCCCCACTCTTTTAAATTGTAACTTTTAAGCTATATCCAAGTGGTGAGATTTTTTTGAAGTGGTTTTGCAGGGCTGGCCAATGGGTTTGGTCTGAGCTGTGTGTGGACTTGGTCTCTGCCAGCCAGCAGTGGCACTGTGTCTTAACTGGAAGGGCGTCACAGGCACTTGCTTTCCTTACAGAGATGTTCGACAAGCAGCAAGCAAACACCATCTTCTGGAGTCCCCAGGGCCAGTTTGTGGTGCTGGCTGGGCTGAGGAGGTGGGTCCTGGGCCCTGTGGTGGCACCTGTTTCCTGAGGGTTTGTGTTTAGATGGGGTGTCATCATCCCACTGGCTATGCTTACAGCTGAGCCTCAAGCCAGACCAGGTTGGACTGCAGTCATGGAATGTCTTTCAGCAGAGCAGACCCTTGACTGAGGCTGCCTTTGCCTCTGTGGTGGGGTGCCCTTCCCTTGCTTTCCTGTCTTCTGCCTGAACACATAGATGGGGGAAGGAGACAGCCTCTACCTCCTGGAGAGAACTTGTCCCCTGCTGCTGTGTACACGCTGCCTTGGGTGATGCCTTCTCTCAAAGCCACAGAATGCCAGGCCTCAGGAGACTGCCACTGTGAGGCCCAGTAGGCCGAGGTCTAGGGTGTTACAGCTCTGTTGCCGGCAGGCTGCTTGGCCCTTGATCCTTTCCTCACCCATGCACCTCTCTGGTGGCAGTGTGTGGGGTGCTCATGGGGCTCAGCTGCTGTGTTGCCCCCACAGCATGAATGGTGCCTTGGCATTTGTTGACACCTCAGACTGCACCGTCATGAACATCGCAGAGCACTACATGGCCTCTGACGTTGAGTGGGATCCAACCGGACGCTATGTTGTCACCTCTGTTTCCTGGTGGAGCCATAAGGTAGGAGATGGTGGCTGCTGGACCCTCAGAGAACGAAGTCTCTCTCTTTGGTAAAGAGCTAGGCCCAGTGATAGGAACAACAGAAACAGCACAGCTCTGCGAGACACTGTTCTTGTGCGAGGACCTCACCCTGGAACCATACTGCTCACAGACGTTTGTGGGGTGAGGAGCTGTCTGATCAGAGGCTCTCAGATCTACCACTACAGGGTCGGCTGCCAGAGCATGGGTGGGTCCGAGCACAGTGTCTGCACATTAACCTCTGGGGCTGTGCCTCCAGAGGACAGACTGTCTTTTGTGTTTATTGAGTCAGCGCAGGCAGACCAGTCTGTGAGCGTAGCAGGTTCCATATGCTGAGGTGAGGAGCTCAGGCTGAGCCCCAGCTTCTCAGATAGTACAGGAAATAATCTCTGTTCACATGAAGATGTGCTGTCCTGGGCCTACATCCAGATGATGCTGCAGCAGGGCCCACCTGATCCCTCGCTTAGCAGCATATAGGGTTGGGCATGCTCAGTGCAGAGCACCTGCCTAGCCCCGTGTGGGGCCACTCCTGTTCAGTCCAAGTAGCTCCCAGAGAGCACTTGGCAGCAGGGAGCCCAGCGTGCTGGTTGGGGCGCTTTGTTGAGAAATCTTGCTGGGAAAGACAGGGTCCTCTGAACTGTGATTTGTGCTGGAAGTTTGATGTTCTGTTCTGACATCGCTTCTTGTAGCAGGCTTGTGCTCCAAGGAGCAGTTACTAACTGCTCTTGACACATGCTCCTTAGATCATGTGTCTTCTGTTCACTAACCGAATTCCCCTGCTGGATGGAAGCATAGCTGGGCACAGACTTTGTTTAGCCCCTAGTGTGCTGTCTCGGGTGCCCAGAGCACAGGTTGGCAGATGCAGCAGTTGGTGCCATGGGCTGCTGAGGGTAGAGGTCCTGGTTGCCTCACAGTTTGCAGGAGGCCCCTCTCGCTCAGGGTGCTGCCCTCCCTAGGTGGACAATGCTTACTGGCTGTGGACCTTCCAAGGACGCCTGCTGCAGAAGAACAACAAGGACCGCTTCTGCCAGCTGCTCTGGAGGCCACGGCCCCCCACACTCCTCAGCCAGGAGCAGATCAAGGTCTGTAGCCCCTCCAGGCTCGGGTATTCGAGTCATGGCACTGTGATGGATGGGTGGTGGGGAGTAGTGAGTAGAGGCAGGACATTGACTGGGTCTCTGAAGAGATACAGTGTCAGGGAGACCTAAACTAAAGGGGTTTTAGGAAGTAAACCTAAACAGGTAAGCTAGGCCTGGTGGCACATGCTCAGTGCCAGGGGGCTGAGGCAGGAGGATGGTGCATTGCCGGTCAGCCTCACCTGTGTAACATGAAGAACCTGTCTCTTCCTGTCCTTTAAAAAAGGAAGGTCTGCCTAAGCCAGACAGACTGTTAACAAGTCCCAGTGGGATTGGAAGGGGCAGGAGGGATATGTGTGATGGTGGTGGGGTGGACCAGCAGTGTTCAGTCACAGCTGGGAGAGGTGACCCACCCCAGGAAGGGGCTGTCTCTAGGAATGAGACTCCCAAGCTAGATGTGCATGATGCCCAGGCCGTGTCCTGTTAGTCATCATGGCAGCTTTGAAGACTGTAGTTGAAGTCTGGCTTTGAAGGTTAAATACTGAGAGACTTGTCTTGGTTGCAGCAAATTAAAAAGGATCTGAAGAAATACTCTAAGATTTTTGAGCAGAAGGATCGCTTAAGCCAGTCTAAAGCTTCAAAGGTGAGCTGAAGGGAGATGCTTATGGTAGCCCATCCCATGGCCCTAGGGACCTCTGGCTTGGTCTGCCCTCTGTAAGGGAGACAGGCAGTGGTGAACGGGGTTGGGCCAGCCTTTGTTTCTGGAACCAACACCCACTAACACTGGGTGGGGGTTGGTTTTCCTCGCTTGGGGTAGGGTCAGTGTCAGGAAGGAGATTGAGGGTCTCTCTTAAGTGAAGACATCTTTAGGGTCTCTGGAGTGCTTGCTGAGCATGCCCAAAGCTCTGGTTTCCATCCCTAGAAGTGCAAAATGATTGGAAAAACCCCAATAGGTCACCTGACTTGTGGCAGAAATGATGTCCCTTTTGTTGATGAAGTACATCCCACTGGTGAGTTAACCATTCTGCAACCTGACAGGAACTAGTGGAGAGACGGCGAACCATGATGGAAGATTTCCGGCAGTACCGGAAAATGGCCCAGGAGCTCTATATGAGGCAGAAGACCGAGCGTCTAGAGCTCCGAGGAGGTAACAAGCTTCCAGCTTGTCTGCATGTGGAGTGGTGGCCCTCCATGGGTTAGAGCCCCTTGGCTGGGCATGCAGCCATGCCCAGAGGGTCAGCTCACTCTCTGTCCTCTCAGGGGTGGACACTGATGAGCTGGACAGCAACGTGGATGACTGGGAAGAGGAGACCATCGAATTCTTTGTCACTGAGGAGGTCATTCCTTTGGGGAACCAGGAGTGACCTCAGCACTGTGGTGAGACTCCCTCACACTTGGACGGGAACAGGTACTTGGGGACAAGGGTGGGGCGGATGGGAACAGGACAGAGCTGACAGTGACAGGTACCTGGGGATGGTGACCAGGTGGACGGCAACAGGTGTCTGAAGATGAGGCTTTCTGGCTGCTTGTTCGCCTGCTTGATAGCACTCAGGTTGGCATGACCATCTCCAGAGGGCTCTGGGTTACCAGCCTCCAAGCACTGCAGGAAGGAGGATCGGGTGCAGTAGCTGTAGCCTGGTGTTGTAGTGTCTAGTCAGTTCAGGTCAAGTGCAGGAGTGCATATGTGCAGCTGTTGGACGAGGGCTAAACCTTGTGGTCTCCATGATGGCAGCTCTGGACTGGGGACCTACCTCCCTCACAGCCTAGAGCAGATCCGCTCTCAAGCTCTGAGCCTGTGTAGGTTGGGGCCAGTGGTGGTCCCCACTGTTAAGTTAATGGCGGTCCTCTGTTGCAGTGTCACCATGCCGTGCCCTGGACCCGAGGCCACCCTTCGCAGAGCACCTCCTGGACTCGGGTTCTTGCTGTGCTTTCTTGCTCTGGACTGCGATCGCACCTGGGGTTCTTCCATCCTGACACAGCTCTGTGCCTTCAGCCCCTGGGTCCGCAGTGGAGGCTTCAAGGCTCCGCTCTCACTTTCTCCTTTGGGTTTTAGCAACCATGTCTGCTGTGGGGCCTCCACACGGCTCCAGGCAGCTCCTCACTCCTGCTGGTGGCATTTCCAGAGCCCCCGCCTGCAGTTCAGTGGGGCTACCGTTCTTGGACTTGCTGTCCCACATGGGCCAGTGTTGGGGAGCCTGGAGACCATCTGGGAGGCTGCACGCCCACCACTTACATGTGCCAGTGAGCTCTGCAGCACCTGCACCTGTTCAGGTTGTGGCAGGTTCTCTGCACAGGTTGGACGTGGAAATAAAGCAACCCTGTCTGAAAACCCTGTCTGGTTCCTCTCTTTGAATATCCACAGCTACCTTCAACGGGGGCTTGCCCTCTTTCCCTGATGAGGGTCCATCACATGCTCCTGGCTTGTAGGACACCTGTAGGATTCTGTAGGAGCTGGTGCATTGGCTCCCAGATGTAGCTTCTGTTTCTACAAAAATGCTCATTCCACCTTTAGACTTCAGAGTTGGACAGGGTGGAGGGTGGGTACCGAGGGTGCCAGGCCAGCCACTTGAACGTGCTTCTTTGCAGTTTCTCAGAGACCATGAACAGGTGCCATCCCAGGATCTCATCCCAGACCGAGCTGTGGCTGTGTTCCCAGGCCTGCCTTGTGCAGTTGTGGGGGGTCCCATCAGCTTCAGTCTGACTGGAGGGCTCCCTGGGCCCACAGCTAGTACATCTGCAGGCTCTGCATACTCCAGCCAGAGGGCAGGCTGCTGTAGCCTACAGGGGAGGGGGTGGCTGTGGAATTCCATGTTGGTGTCCTGAGCCTCCAGTTCCTTTTGCCCCTGGCTTTTCTAAGGTTCTGTCGGGGTCCTGGGCCACATCAGTGGCTTTCCTCTATAGTATTGTCCACACTCTTTTTCTTTAAACACGTCTTTTCTAGTTTTATGGCAGTGAGAAGGGGGTGTGGTCCTATTACAAGAATAGATTCTTAACTGCTCTAAACTTTCCACTATTTGAAATTTGATTGTAATTTTTCTTTTTTGTAAATAAAAGCATTTCTGAAGCTTGTGCCTTCTGTCTTCTATGGCGTAGGAGTCTAGCCTGGCCTCTTGTGGGGAAGACTGAGCCCATGTTGCTCTTGGAGGGGGTGGGGGACAGGACACGACAGGACAGCTGTGATCAGGGCTTTGCTGGGGCCTGGGCTCTTAATGGTAGGGCCCGAGGGTTTCAGAAGCTGATCTTCTGGCCCTTGTGGCATTTCCTGGTGCCCTACACTAAGGACACAGAAAGGAGTGCCACTGCTGAAAGGCAGCCTTGTCCACACTTAAGGTGTTTTGGTTTCTGAAAGCACAGTGGGGCTTATTGCCAGGCACCGCCACAGGTTAGGTGTATCATTAACCCGTGGTCCAAATTTGGGCCTCATAGGTGCAGTCTATCATCAAAAGGCAGGACAATATTTGGAGTATCAAATTTTTTTGGGGGGGTGTCTTTTTTTGAGATGGGGTCTTCCAGTAGCCCCAGCTGACCTGGAACTCACTATGTAGACCAGGCTGGCCTTGAACTCACAGAGATGCGCTTGCCTCTGCCTCCCGAGTACTGGGATTCCAGCCCCATTAAAAAAAATTTTAAAGAGCCGCCAAAATGGTCTACATAGTGAGTTCCAGGACAGCTGGGGCTACAGGGAGATCCTGTATCAAAAAGACCAAAATGGTCTACATAGTGAGTTCCAGGACAGCTGGGGCTACAGGGAGATCCTGTATCAAAAAGACCAAAATGGTCTACATAGTGAGTTCCAGGACAGCTGGGGCTACAGGGAGATCCTGTATCAAAAAGACCAAAAAAATAAATAAAGGGGGGCTGGAGAGATGGCTCAGCGGTGAAGAACACTTGCAGAAGACCCGGGTTCGAATCCCAGCACCCACATGGCAGCTAACAACTCCAGTTCCAGGGGATCCAACAGCCTCTTCTGTCCTCCACAGGGATTGCACAACATGGGTGCATCTACCTACATGCAGGAATAACACTCACACACAAAAATAATAAAATAGGGGCTGGAGAGATGGCTCAGCTGTTAAAGAACACTGGTTGTTCTTGCAGAAGACCCGGGTTCAAATCCCAGCACCCACATGGCAGCTAACAACTGTAACTCCAGTCCCAGGGGATCCCACAGCCTCTTCTGACCTCCTTGGGCATTGCATGATGGGTGCACTTACCTACATGCAAGCAATACATGCATACACATAAAATAGAAGTAATAATTTTTTTTTTTTTTTTTTTTTTTGGTCTCTGATATAGGGTCTCCCTGTAGCCCTAGCTGGCCTGGATTCGCTATGGAGACCAGATTGGCCTCGAATTCACAAAGATCCATCTGCCTCTGCCTCCCAAGTGCTGGGATTAAAGGTGTGCACCACCACGCCCGGCAGAAGTAATAAATTTTTTAAAATTAAAAAATAAAAATTTTAAATGTACTATATTTTATTTGAGGTGTGCATGTGAGGGTCATGGAACAACTTGCAATAGTCCACTATTTTCCTTCCACCATGTGGGAGACTGAATTCAGGTCTTTAGATCTGGTAACAAGCACCTTCAACTGCTGAGCCATCAGCCCCAAGCCTGATTGTGTATTTACATATATATGTGTGTGTATGTATGTATTTTTAATGTTTTCTTGAGACAGTTCCAGGCTGGCATTGATCTCAGATAATCTGCCTGCCTCTCCTTCCCAAGTGCTGAGATTAAACGCTTGTGCCACTAGAGCCAGCTAATTAGTTTTCTTCTACCAGGAGTCCCAGGAACCAAACTCTAGGTTTGGTGGCAAATGCTTTCAACTAGCCATCTCACTAGTCCCCAAGCCTGGCCTTTTTTGGGATGGGGTCTCATATCCCTGGGTGGCCTGGACCTCACTTTTCCTGTGGCATAAGAGGAACTTACTTAGGCTAGCCTAACACTCAGAGAGATCCACCTGCCTCTGCCTTGAGTGCTGGGATCAAAGACCTGCATCACCAAGCCTGGCTCCAGCCTTCACTCATTACCTTGTGCGTGCGACATGGCAGGTGTAGTCTGTTTTGGCCTGATGAATTCACAGAGTAGGGTCATCCACAGGACTCTCATGGAAGAATTGACTCAGTATTGAAGCAGTAAATCTACCAGATCGGTCCCTAATCCTGTCCCTAGGTGTGCAGACTGAAATCAAAAGAAAGGGGCTAGAAATCCCACCAGAAACTTGCTCATCTTTGAAAGACATCTGGCTGGAATTGTTTCGTTTCACTTCCGCTGTTGCTGTTTGTCCCTTGGGTGGGAAGCCACAAAGTCTTAGCCTGTGTCAAGGTTGCTCCTAGGTAGAAAACAGGTGAGCCTTTGGCCAACCCTCTCCTAAGCTCAAGGTAAGAAGCGACTCCACACTGCAGGATCCTCTGATGGCTCTACCAGGTTGCTCAGCTCTAGAACGGAGGTTCCTGTGGCATAAGGGGAACTTACTTTACAGATGGGCCTGATGGAGCTCCTATGCAGATGTCACCTGGGAGGTCTGCTGCTTGGAGAGTACTCAAAACACCAGAGCTGTCCTGGCTGAAGAGACAGGTAGTGGGGGTGACACCAGGTTAGTAAATGAGCTCAGTGCAGGCCCAGCCCCAACCCTGGGGACTGAGCTGATGTCACCAGAGTGAGCCAGGAGCAGGGCGGGGCTGAGCTAGAACTGATCTTGGCTCCGACTCTACCAGGCTACCTGGGAGTCCTCCAGTCCTAACCTGCAGCATGCCTTCCCAACAGATCACAGACCCCTCCCCTGCTCAGAGCAGCCTGGCCCTGAGGGAAGTAGAGCCCAAGGACCAGCAACTGATGGTATGTACCCTGTCTTGTGTTCCCTGCCAGCTCCAGCCCCTCCCTGTCCCTATCTTCCAAGAAACTACAAACCCTGCACAGCGCATCAGATCTCACCAGCCCTTCCCAGAAACCAGGGTCCTACTTTCCTTTCTAGTGATACATACCCCGCCCCCATGCTTCTTACCCTGAGTCTCCAGACTGTCCTTATTCACTAAACTTCTTCCCCCAGAAAGCTCAGGGTCTGAGTCAGGACCCCATCTGGTGAACAGGCTTCATCCAGATCCACCTGCTAGGCCACGGGGTGAGCTGGCCATCTGTGGCTGGTTAAGGGAGCAGCTGGCCACATATCGTCTACAGTAAAAGCCCAGAGGACTCCCATTGACATCCTTAGACATGGTGGGCCCAGCAGAGTTCAGGGATATTTAAAGTACACAGGTTTCTCCTGAAAGTGCTCTTGGAAGGCTGGAAGATCTGGGTGTGCTTCTCTTCTGGTGGTGGCTTCAACAGGTGCTGTGTCACCTTGGGCGAGTTGCTCCACCTCTGTGTTCAGTGGGAGTGATGTAACCACAGATCACAGAGCCTTGCTACCAGGCAGGAAGAACTCCATGCAAGTGGAGTCGGAGTGCACAGGGATCAGGCTCAACTGCCTCATTGAGCTCTCCAAGACCAGGGGGCCTTGTTGACTCAGCTCGTGTCCTGTCCACAGGTGGCCCTTCGGATCCGCCCGCTCAACTGTACAGAACTGGAGGAAGGAGCCACTGTCATCGCCCACAAAGTGGGGGACCAGGTGGGCCTGGGGCCAAGGGGTATGCTGTGTCTGTGTCACATGCTCCGTCATCTGCTCAACAGATGCCTACATGAAGGCTGTTCTGGGGACAGGCTGAGATGGCTACGCCCTCACACAACTCCTTTTAATTTTTTACATTTTGGGGTTTTTATCTGTATATACGTGTGTGTCTGTCTGTCTGTGTCTCTGTGTGTGTATATGTGTGTGCATGTGCATGTGTGTGTATGTGTATATGTATGTGTATAGGCCAGAGGACAATCTTGGGTATTATTCCTCAGGAGCCAGCCACCTCGTGTTTGGAAACAGGGTCTCTCACTGGGATCTTGGACTCTTGGATCAGGGTAGACTGGCAGACTGGCTGGTCACTGAGCCCCAGGGATCCTCCTAAGGTTTGAATTTGTGCAGTGAGAACTCATGAAAGGGGAAAGAATCACAGTAAAAATGAAGCTCAATGGGAAGAGTTCAGTGTGCAGAAGCTGGGAGTGGTGGTGCACGCCTTTAATCCCAGCGCTCCCAGGTTTCCCAGGGAGATCCTGTCTCAAAAAGACCAAACCAAAATGAAGCGTGCAGAAATGTGCCCAAACAGAACAGTGACTACGGCACGTTCAGCATTGTGACCAGTCATGAGAGAAGATGCAACACAAAGTGAATTCCAACAGGGACTCCTAGGGAGCAAAATCAGGAATTTACTCTGTATGTACGTGCACTATGTGCATGCAGTGCTCACAGAGTTCAGAAGAGGGCATTGAATTCCCTGGAGCTGGAGTGACAGATGGTTGTGAGCCACCATGTGGGTGCTGGGAACCGAACCTGAGTCCTCTGCAAGAGCAGCCAGTGCTCTTAAGCTGAGTCATCTCTCCAGCCCCTCAAGGTAATTTTAATTTTCATTTCCCAATGGCTAAGAATGTTTAACACGTCCCCCTTTTTGTTCTGAGACAGCATCTGCCTGTAGCCACAGCTGGCCTGGAACTTGCTATGTAGACTAGGCTGCCCTCCATCACAGAGACCTGCCTACCTCTGCCTCGGAGTCTTCTTTTGAGAACCCTTGCTTCAGCCCTTTCGTCCATTTTTAGATTAAGTGGTTTATTTCCTTATTATTTATTTTTTGAGTTCTTTGTATATTCTAGATATTAGTACTCTGTCATGTATAGCTGACAAAGATTGTTCTCCTTTCTGTAGGCTGCCTCTTCCTTCAATAAATTGTTTCCTTTATAAATAGAGGCCTTTTAATTTCATGGGGTCCCATTTGTCAATAATTTCCCTTATTTCTTGAGTGTCTGGATTCCTCTTCAGAAAGTCCTCTCTTACTTATGCCCATATCTTAAAGTGTCCTCTACTTTTTCTTCCCAGGTTTTCAGATTTTCAGATCTTACGTTAAAGTCTTTGATTCACCAGAGTTGATTTTACACATTTTGATTTTTGTTGATTTTTCTGCATGTGGATAGCCAGTTTATCCAGCACCATTTGTTACAGAGGCTGTCTTTGTTTTTTAAAGATTTATTTATTTACTGGGGGCTGGAGAGATGGCTCAGCAGTTAAGAACACTGGATGTTCTTGCAGAAGACCCAGGTTTGAATCCCAGCACCCACATGGCAGCCAACAACTGTCTGTAACTCCAGTTCCAGGGGACTTGATGCCCTCTTCTGACCTCCGTGGGCATTGCATGACATGGGTGCAATTACATATATGCAGGCAATATACTCATGCACATAAAATCAAAATAATAAATAAAAAACATTAAAGATTTATTTATTTATTGTTTGTTTGTTTGTTTGTTTGTATATGTGTCTCTGTGTGCATATGTACATGTGTGCAGTACCTGCAGAGGCCAGAAGAGAGCATTCGATCCTCTGGAGCTGGAGTTATAGGCAGTTGTGAGATGCCTAATGTGGGTGCTGGGAACCAAGCCTGGTCACTTTGCAAGAGTAGCAAGTGTTCTTCACCTCCGAGCCATCTTTCAAACCCAAGGTTCTCTTTTTGTTTATGTTTTGTTGTTATTGTTGTTGACTTTTGAGACAGAGTCTCCCTGTAGCCCCAGCTGTCCTGGAACTCACTGTGTAGACCAGACTGGCCTTGATCTCACAGAGCTCCACCTGCCTTGCCCCCCCGAGTGCTGGAACTAAAGGTAGGCGCCATCATGTCTATCTATTCTCAACCTTGCTTCTTGGCATCTAGGAACAAGAGAGGCCTTTCTATTTTCTAGTGTCTTCTTCAATTTCTCTGACGAATGTTTTAAAGTTTTGTTAGAGCTACGCAGAGGCAGGTGGATCCCTGCCTGGTCTACACCGCAGTTCCAGGACAGCTGTGGCTACAGGGAAATCTTGTCTCAAAAACAAACAAACAAACAAATAAATAAATAAGTTTTTGTTTTGGAGGCCTTTCACGTCCTTGGTTTGGTTTATTCCAAGGCATTTTTTTTCCCTGAGGCTATTGTGAATGGGATTGTTTGCCTGATTCTTTCAGGTGATTGTTATTGGTATATAAGAAGACTGCTTACATTGTTGTTGTTGTTTATATGTATGATGTGTGTGTGGGTGCAGGTGTGTCACAGTGCACATGTGGAGGTCAGAGGACAACTTTATGAAATTGGTTCTCTAATTCCACCTTTACGTGGGTTCCAGGGATGGAAGTCAAGTCGCCAGGTGTGCACGGCAACACCGTTACCTGCGGAGTCATCTCACATGATTTTTGTATGTTAATTTTGTATCCTGCCACTTCACTGAAGGTGTTTTTCAGTTCTAAGAGTTTTCGGGTGGAGTCGTTAAGGACTCCTATGTGTAGAATCATATCATCTGCAAATAAGGATAATGTTCTCTGTAGCAACAATAAAAATAGTTTTCTGGGTCTGGCAAGATGGTTCTGCAGGTAAAGGCACTTGTGTGCAAGCCTGACAATCTGAGTTCAATTCCCAGATTCCACAAAGTAGCAGGAGATAACTGACTCCCAAAAGTTGTCCTTTGGGGCTAGAGAGATGGCTCAGTGGTTAAGAGCACCGGCTGATTTTGCAGAGGACCTGGGTTCATTTCTCAGTACCCACATGGCAGCTAACAACGATCTGTTACTCTAGCACTAGCACTGCATTCATGTGGTGGATTTACATATATGCGGGCAAAACACCCATATACTTTAAAAAAAATTTTTTTTAAAGTTGTTCTCAGACCTCCACATGTGTTCTGTGGCACACATGCACCTGCACTCACACACACATTTTTCATACTTTCTGGTTAGAACCCAATACAGCAGGTACTTTTTGAGCCCCCAGGGGTGTGTGCTGTGCATTGACTTATCACCCTTTGCAGCTCTGTAGTGGGCAGATTCTATTATCAGTGCTGCTTTACAGATAAGAACAGTGAGGCAGTGTCCTAAACCCCCACCTGAGTGAGTGGAAGAGCCAGGATGCGGTTTGAAATCAGGCTCCAGAGCTCTGGAGCCCACTTTCATGATCCATGGCCTCATGGCTTCCTCCCAGTCCCTACTGATCAGAAGGAAGCCCCTGGCTGGAGACCCATCCAAGAGAGTGTCACAGAGCAGGATGACAGAGGGACAGTTCATGTCCACCCTCAGCAGATAAGCAAACAGAGTCAGCTTATGTCACAGAGCAAATGCTGGCCGGAAGCCAGGGAGCCAGGGGAAGCTCTGCCAGAGCCTGGCCTCCCAGGACCTCGGTTTTCAAAGCTGAGAACAGAGGAGGCGCGACCAGCGATCACATGGCAGGACCCTCAGAACTGCCCAGCTGTGTCCCCAATTCCCACATTCCTCTCTGGTGCCCAGCCCCATGTCCCCTCCAGCCAGGGTGCATTCAGCCTCTGCCAGTTTCCCTGCCCCCCAAATCCCTGTAGAAGACTCCTTTGATCTCTTTGTCCCCAGAGGTCCTAACACGTTTGTTTCATAATATATTTATATGGGACCTACATGGCCCTGGGGACAGCCAGGCTCTCTGAGAAGTGGAAGGTGTGGGTGGAGGCTTTGGGACAATCCCTTTGTCTTCTCCTGTCCTGTAGGGTGAGCACAGCATTTGAACACACCTTTACTTTTACACTCTAACACAGAACTCTATAGTTTGCACAGCCTCCTGTGGTGCCTGCCATTGGTTCTTGGGAGGGTCCGTCACCTTGTGACCTTAGTGGGAGGCTGGTGCTAGTCAGTTGTTCATGCACGGCAGGCTGCCCTTCTCAGGCTGTGTTTGTCTGAGTGACATTTACGTGATTGCAGAGCCTGATGGTAGAGGACAGTGCATGGTAAGGCCCTGGGCATGTGATAGAGGGGACACTGGCTCACAGAGTGAGTGAACACTGTCGGTAAAGTGCTTGCTAGCAAGCTTGAGGACCTGAGTTTGGGCTCCAGGTACCCACATAAAAGACTGGTGTGGCTGGGTGTGTCTGGATGTGGTGGCACATGTCTTTAATCCCAGCACTCTGGAGGCAGAGGCAGGCAGATCTCTATGAGATTGAGGCCAGCCTGGTCTACATAGTAAGTTCCAGGGAGACCCTGGCTTTTTTTTTATTGAATTTTTGTGTATTTCATGCAGAAAAATCATCTTTATATCCCCTTCCCTTTTGGCACCTCCCATAGCACCCCCTACTGGAGTTCATACATTCCATCATTTGTGTTAAGGCCCATCATGTAAAGTTAGTGTCCCCAGATGTCCCTCAGTGCAGGTTCGTCCACTGGGATCTAGTCAGCCTATCTAGAATCCCTCCCTTTAACATCTGCTCTTCCTCACCTAGCAATTATCAGCTGCCAATAATTCTTTGACTGAGATTGGGGCCTGCTGCTCATTTCCACATTTCTGTGCTGGGTTTTTGTCTGCTGAGTTTGCATGTATCTTGTGTATGCTGACACAATTGCTGTAGGTTTGTATGAGAAGGGTCCCAGGAGCCTGTAGGACTGTTTCCGTATGGTCATGTACCTCCTCCCTGGCTCTTACCATCTTTCCATTCTCTCTTCCACAATGGTCCCTAAGCCCTGGATGGGTAGATTTTGATATAGGAGTCCTGTCCAAGGACCCACACTCTGCAGACTCTTATTCTCTGTGCTTTGGCCATTTGTGGCCTTTTGTGTTCCTGGGCCTCTGTTGCATGAGGGAGCTTCACTGATGAGAACTGAGAGATGTGTTAGTGTTCTCTTCACCCCTTGTTTTATGTTCCGTGAGCCTTAGATGTAGAAGTTGTATCCTAGATGTGCCACTTAGACAGGCAATTCACAGACCATCTCTATGTGTGACCAGTTGTAGAACTATGTAATTATCTCTCTTGAAAAAGAAGCTTCTTTGATGGGTGGTGACTGGGATACTTGTCTATAAGTTTAAGGATCTATATTTTGCACATAGTAAGAAATTACATTTGTCTAAGGATGTGACAGTCTTGGAGTTTTCTCTAAGATCTATCACCTACCCAGCTATGTGTATTTGGCTAAATTTACAGTACCACACATGAATTTCTTCCCACTGAGTGGGCTTTAAGTCCAACTCGGTAGCTGTTGATTACCCTGAGATATGTGCCACTACTGCACCAATGTTGTTTGCTGTGCTGGCCATTGATGTGGTTTTTAGGCCCTGAAGCTGGGGTTGGACCATTGATTGATGCTCTCCCTTACCAGCTTGTGTGGTGCTCTCCAAAGCTATGAGAGCTAGCCTTCAGGGGAGGCGGCTTCCAGGTCAGTCCCAGCTCCATTGCTCCAAATCCTGTGCCTGAAGTCTGTCCTGTCTTCAGCAACAGGGGGGAGACCCTGTCTTAAAAGAACAACAATAGCTGGGTATGGTGGCGCACGCCTGTAATCCCAGAGGCAGGCGGATCTCTGTGAGTTCAAGGCCAGCCTGGTCTACATAGTGAGTTCCAGGACAGCTGGGGCTACAGGGAGACACTGTCTCAAAAAGACCGAAAAAAAAAAAAAAAACCCAACAATAAATTTCAGCAGTTAATCTAGTAACAAAAGGAAAGTAATATACTACAGAATCAGAAACAAAGTAAAGCAACATTTATTGCAGTGGGAGCCCTCTATATATAGGGGGGGGGGAGGGGGAGGGAGAGGGGGAGGGAGAGGGAGAGGGAGAGGGAGAGAAAACAAATGGCAGCTGTTCCTGGCCCTGCCCTTGCCCTGGGTGTGACTAGGGTTCTTGAAGCTCTGACCTGTCTTCCCTGACCCTGTGTCTTGTTGCTCCCAGGTGGTTGTGCTTATGGACCCCAGTGAAGACCCGGAGGACCCCCTGCGTGCACACCGGTCCCGAGAGCGCACTTTCATTTTTGACACAGTGTTCGACCAGCGCGCATCTCAGGTGTGTACCCCCTTCCTACCTTGACATCCCGGGTGTCATCTGTCTCATCTTTCCTTTCTCAGGGTCTTCCTGAGCAGCAAGGAGGTTGTGGGCAGAAAGCACACATCCTTGAGGTTGACTGTGTGGGGATGGGCACAGGGCACATGGACACACCAGGCACTGGCCACAGCCTTGGGGGCTTCTCTGGAGTTTGTTTACCAATTCTTTCATTGCACATGTGGAAGGGATAAAGCCCAGGTCTGCCCACATGGCAGGAGGGCAGGGGAGAACCGAGCACATTTGTTTAGCAAGCACCACATGGTGGCCAGCAAGGGCCTCTCTGAGGAGGGACATCCAAGATTGGGGCCTGCTCCTCATTTCCACAGTTCTCTATCACAAGGACAGAGGCAGAGGTCTAGGTGGAGGCTATAGCATGTAGTTGTGTGATACTATTCCTAGGGAGCCATGAACAAACATGTAGTCACCCCAGGCAGGGAACCAATGACAGAGTAGAGTGACAATACCACCAAAGTTAAAGTCCAACTTGGTGAACCAGTGAGCTATTGGCCTTGCTTGCAGGAGAATGGGTGAGGGGTTACTTACAGGAGCAGAAATGACTCAAAGACAGCTGCATCACCAAAGCCCACCCCAGCATGGGTGACAGCTTGGGAAAACTGGAAACCTGGAGAACACTGCACAACTACAGGCAGCTGACAAGTTGGAGAGTGTTCTTTCCAGGCAGCTCAGCTGGTGTGAGTGTCTCAGCAGTCCTTAGGGCTTATATATGCTTGGGGAGGGAGGAGCCTAGTGAACCTGGTCAATTTCAGGAACTTCCTGAAGCCACCGAACTGTTACTTCCAGAGCTTAAGGAGCTTCCCTGTTGGATGGAATACTTCACCTCCCCTTAGAACATGCTGTGTCTTAAGGAGCGCTTCCTTCAAAGACAGAGATTTATCTCAGAGGAAATTGCTGTCCAACAGTACCTATCTCACAGACCTGGCCCCTGAACCTCCAGGTTACACAGTGAGCTGCAGCACTGTGTGTTTAGACCCTGAGTTCAGCCCTGCTTCCTCCTCATGCCTCATGTTGTCACCACCCTCCATAAGGACAGGTGGCGGTGGCACATGACCCCCCCCCCCAGTCACAGAAGAATGGCAGAGAAGACCAGATTTGAACTGAGGACTCCTGAAACAGGATGTCACAGCACCAGGGTTGAGGGGTCTAACCCAGCCTGCATCCAGGTACGTTCCTGTCCTACGGCCCTGGTGCTCAGAGCCAGTCCTCTCACTTTGTTTTTAGACAGAGTCTCATTATGTAGCTGAGGCTGGCTTCAAACTCTCATTAGTCCAGGCTGTCTTGAGCTCCTAATCCTGCTGCTTCAGCCTCTCCAGTGCAGGGATTATAGGTGTGTTTCATCTCACCCAGCAGACTCCCCACTTCTTTTTTTAAAAATATCTTTTGAAGCCAGGCGTGGTGGCGCACACCTTTAATCCCAGCACTTGGGAGGCAGAGGGAGGTGGATCTTTGTGAGTTCAAGGCCAACCTGGTCTACATAGTGAGTTCTAGGACAGCTGGGGCTACACGGAGACCCTGTCTCAAAAAGACAAAAAAATTTTTTTTTGAGTTTTTGTGCATTTCATAATCAAATTTAGACCCCCTCCCCCTTCCGCACCCCCATAGACCCCTCCCCAGATACCATGCATTTTGTCATGTATTTTAAGTCCTTTCCAGTCAAGCATTTGTACCCAGATGTCCCTTGGTGCAAGTTCACCCACTAGAGTCTAGTCAGACTGTTTAGAGTCACTCCTTTAAAGATCTTTCCCTCACCCAGCAGTCATCAGTTGCCAATAGTTCCTCCACTAGGGTTGGGGCCTGCTGCCCATTCCCTTCATTTCTATGCTGGGTTTTTGTCTGATTGAGTCAGCATGGGTCTTGTGCATGCTGTCACCATTGTTGCAAGTTCATATCAAGTTCCCAGTGACCTGAAAGCCTCTGTTTCCTTATGTTCATGCTCCAGCACTTACGATCTTTCCATTCCTTTTTCTGCAATGGCCCCGAGCTGTGGGTGGGTGAGGTTTAATATAGGAGTCTATCCAGACATGTGTACTCTGCAGTCTCCTAGTCTCTAAAATGCAGCCAGTTGTAGCCTTCTGTGTGCATTGTAGGAGGACGCTTCACTGGTGAGACTTGAGGGACGGATTAGTGTTCTCTCTACCCCTGTTCCGCTATGTTCCATGAGCCTTAGGTATAGAGGTTCCACTATAGATGTATCATTTAGGACTGGGCATCTCTCAGACATATATTCTCTGTGCGTGACCAGTTGTAGAACTCTGTAGCAGCCTCCATCTGTTGCAAAAAGAAACTTCTTTGATGAGTGGTGTACAGTGTACTTGTCTGAAAATATAAGGATTCATATTAGCATACAGTAAGAAATTTCATTTGTTTAGAGATAGGGTTTTCTCTAGAATCTATGACCTCTCTGCCATGTGTATGTGGCTATATTTACAGTGCCACCCATGAGTTCCCTCCCACTGAGAGGGCCTTAAGTTCTAGACAGCTGTTGATCACCCCCTAGGTTAAAGTGCCACTTCTGCACCAACAGAGATAGATTGCATAGTGTCCTCTAGAACTATGAGCGCTTGTCTTCAGAGAGGAGATTTCCAGGTTGGTTCCACCTCCATGGTTCCAATTCCTGTCTGAAGTATGTCTTCTCTTCAGCAATAGGGTTTTACCTTCAAGTTCTGGGAGGCGATCAAGAGCTGTGGCAATAGCCTGTGTTATTGTGGGAGTCCCCTGGACTACCCTGACCAATAGCTCAGAGGGAGGTTTCTCCTCTCTGCACTGTGCTTCTTGTTATACACACATGCACTCGTGTTCAGGTATTTTATGGGGGGATTTTGAGTTAATGTCCCTCTGGCTTTTTATGTCATCTAAGCTTTATCTCTCTTCTCTCTCTCTCTCCCTAACTACCCTCCTTCCCTCCCCAGCTTAAGTGCCCCCGTTTCCCATCTCCTCTATGATAGGAGAGTTCCTTCTTTCCCTCTACCCCCATGGTTCTTTGTATGTCCTTTCTTCCTCCCTTCCCAGTTGAATACCATCATTTCCCTCATTCCCCCCTTGGTAATATCTGTTCCCATCTATCCCCCTCTTTCAGGCTCTTTCCATTTACCTCCGTGCTTCCTTTCTATTTTTCTGGTTCCTGCCGCTGCATCAGGGTATATACTGACATATAAGGGACTGGTGCTACGATCTGCAGATTGAGTCTGTGTTACTGGTGTAACAGTCTTCAGTTCCATCCGTTTACCTGCAAATTTCATCTTTTCTTACTGCTGAGTAGAACTCCATTGTGTAAATGTACATTTTCATTACCCATTTGTCAGTTGAGGGACACTTAGATGGTTTTCATTCCTTAGCTATTATAAAAAGAGCAGCAACAAACGTGGATGTACAATTATCTCTACAGTAGGATGAGTCCTTTGGGTATATGCCAAGGAGTGGTATAACCAGGTCATATGGTAGATTCATTTTTTAAGAGCTCTCCACACTACTTTCCATAGTGATTACACGGGTTTGCATTCCCACCAGCGGTGGATGAGCTTCCTCTTTCTCCACACCCTCACAGCATTTGGTGTCTTTTGTTCTCTTGATTTTACTGGGGTAAGATGGAATCTTAAAGTAGTTTTAATCTGCATTTCTCTAATTACTCTAGGATACTGAGCACTTTTTAAAGTGTTTCTTAGATTTTTTTTTTTGGAACAACTCAGCAAAATAAAATTCCAGTTTATTGTTTGACATTGTTTCACACATATATCAAATAGGCAAAAAAAAAAAAAAAGAAAAATAGCACACACACACAAAACGAATCCAGCAACTTCACAGACAAAAAGGGAAATATTTGTGCCAGTACCATGCTGTTTTTATGACTATAGCTCAGTGAATAAAGTTTGAGCTCTGGTATGGTGATTCCCCACAGCATTGTTCTTTTTGCCCAAGATTGCTTTTGCTATCCAGGATCTTTTGTGATTCCATATGAATTTTAGGATTTTTTTTCTAGCTCTGTGAAGAATGTCATGGGGATGTTGACTGGCATTGCATTGACTCTATAGATTGCTTTTGGTAAGATTTCACAATATTCTACCAATCAATAAGTACAGTAGGTCCTTCCATCTCCTGGTGCCTTCCTCTATTTCTTTAAAGATTTAAAAATTTCATTGTAAAGATCTTTAATGTCTTTGGTTAGGTTTATTCCTAGATTTTTTTTAGGCTATTGTGAGTGGGAGGGTTTCTTTGAATTCTTTTTCTGATTGCTTGTTGTTGGTATATAGAAAGGTTACTGATTTTTGTAAGTTGATTTTGTAACCTGCCACTTTATGAAAGTGTTCATCATTTCTAGGACTTTCTGGTGGAATTTTGGAATCTTTTATATATAATATCTTATCATCTGCAAATAGTGATAGTTTGATCTCTTTTTTTCTGATTAGTACTCCTTTAATTTCCTTCTCTTGTTTTATTGCTCTAGCAGGAGTTTTAAGCACGATATTGAAAAGGAGTAGAGATAGTGAACATCCTGTCTGGTTCCTGATTTTCATGGGAATGCTTCCAGTTTTTCTCCATTTACAATGATGTTGACTGTGGGTTTGTTGTATATAGATTTAATTATGTTGAGGTATGTTTCCTACAGTCCAGTTCCCTTTAGGACTTTTATCATGAATGAATGTTGGATTTTGTCAAAGACCTTTTCTGCATCTATTGAGATGACCATGTGGTTTTTGTCTTTAAGTCCATTTATATGGTTTATTACATTTATTGACTTATGTATATTGAGTCATTCCTACATCTCTGGAAAAAAGCCGACTTGATCATGGTGGATGATCTTTTTGGTGTGCATCTATATGAGGTTTGCGAGTATTTTGTTGAGAATCTTTGCATCTATGTTCATTAAGGAGTTGGGTCTATAGTTTTCTCTTGTTTTGTTGTGACTTTACCTGGTTTTGGTATTAGAGTGATACTGGCTCCATAGAAGGAGTTTGGGTGTTCTCCCCTTTTTTCTGTCTTTTTGAATAATTTAAGAAGTACTGGTTGTAGATCTTTGAATATCTAGTAGAATTCTGCTGTGAATCCATCTGGGCCTGGGATTTTTTTTTTAGTTGGGAAGTTGTGTATTACTTTTTCAATGTCCTTGTATGTTAAGGGTCTGTTTAAGGTGTTGGTCTCTTCTTGGTTTAACTTCAGTGGTTCCCATGAATTTAGAATTTCATCCATTTCTTTTAGACTTTCTTTTCTCTTTTTGGGGGGTCTTTTTGAGACAGGGTCTTCCTGTAGCCCCAACTGGCCTGGAACTTGCTATGTGGATCAGGCTGGTCTCAAACTCACAGAGACCTGCCTCCCAAGTGCTGGGGTTAAAGGCATGCACCACCACGCCCTGCTTCTTTTAGATTTTCAAATTTAATAAATTTTTTTTATGTGTCTGAGTGTATTGCCTGCATGTATGTGAGTACACCCATGTTGTACAATGCCACAGGGATCAGAAGAGGGTGTTGGATTCCCCTGGAACTGGAGTTAAGGATGGTTCGTAGCCACCATGTGGGTGCTGGGAATTGAACCCAGGTCCTCTGCAAGAGCAGTCAGTGCTCTTAACCACTGAGCCATCTCTCCAGCACCTA
>NW_008354274.1:3415006-3463093 GCF_000622305.1 Nannospalax galili | reverse complement strand
TGTGTGTGTGTGTGTGTGTGTGTGTGTGTGTGTGTGTGTGTGTTTCCCCTTCCATCTCTGATTTTGTTAATTTGGGTTTTCTCTTTCTTTCTTTTGGTTAACTGGGCTAAGGGTCTATCTATCTTCTTTAACTTTTCAAAGAACCAGCTCTTAGAGTCATTGAGTCTTTGTATTTTTTTATTGTTAATTTCTGCTCTGATTTGTTATTTCTTCTTATCTACTAGCTTTGTTTGGTTTGTTCTTGTTTTGAGTTGTATTGTTAAGTCATTTATATGTGATCTTTCTGATTTTTTTAATGTTGGTACTTAGAGCTATAAACTTCCTTCTTAGGACTTCTTTTAAGTGTCCCAGAGGTTTTGTTGTGTTGTGTTATCACTTTCCTTTAGTTCCAGGAATACTTTTATTTTTTTCTTAATTTACTCTTTGACCCATTCATCATTCAGGAGTGTGTTGTCTAATCTTCATGAGTTCCTGTAGTTACTACAGCTTCTTTTTGTTGTTTATAAGCTTTATTGCATTGTGGTCTGATAAAACACATGGAATTATTTCAATTCTTTTGTATTTGTTGAGGTTTGTTTTTTGTCCCAGTATGTGGTCAATTTTAGAGAAACTTGATGGGCTGCTGAGTAGAAAGTGTATTTTTTGGTGCTTGGGTATTCAGTAGATGTCTGTTAGGTCCACTTGGTGTAAGATGTCATTTAATTCGGATAGCTCTCTGTTTATTCTTTGTCCCGTTGACCTGTCTGTTGGAGATGGTGGGTATTGGAGTCACCTACTCTTATGGAGTTGGGGTTAATCTGTGTTTTATAGTCCTGAAGTACTGTTTTTATGAAATTGGGTGCTACAGAGTTTGGCGCATATATGTTCATGATTGTAATATCTTCTTGGTCAATTGTTTCTTTGATTAGAATGAAGTGACCCTCTTTATCTCTTCTGATTAGTTTTAATTTGAAGTCTGTTTTGTCAGATGTTAGAATTGCAACACCTGCTTGCTTCTTAGTGTCATTTGCTTGGAATATTTTTTTTCCCTTCCTTCCACCCTAAGGTAGTGCCTATCCTTGAAGGTATGATGAGTTTTTTGAAGACAACAAAGAGATGGATTTTGTTTCTTAATCCATTCCACTAGCCTGTATATTTTGACTAGGGAGTTGAGGCCACTGATATTTAGAGTTATTATTGAAAGATGTGTATTGGTTACAGTCATTTTAAATTTGTTTGTGTTCTTGGTCCTATTTTGTGTTTCCCCGATTATACATTCCTTTGTTTTCTTTCTATGGCCTCTTGGGTATAGTCATTCCTATCTCCAGCACTTTGTATTGCATTGAGTATTCTCTGTAGGGCTGGTTTGGTGGACATGAATTCTTTCAGCCCATTGGTATCATGGAAAACTTTTTGTTTCCCTTTGACTATGGTAGATAGTTTTTCTGGGTAAAGTATTCTGCATTAGCATCCATGGTCATTAGAACTGGGAATACTTTGGTCCAGGCTCTTCCAGCTTCATAGTCTTCATTGAAGTCATGTGATTCTGATGGGTTTTCCTTTATATGTAACTTCTTGTTTTTCTCTAGAAGCTTTCAGAACCCTTTCTTTGTCCTGTACATTAATGTTTTTCTATGATATGCTGTGGGGAGTTTCTGTTCTGGTAGTGTCTAATTGGTGTTCTATGTTTCTTGAATCTCTATAGGCAAGTCTTTCCTTAATTTAGGGAAGTTTTCTTCTATAATCCTGTTGAAGATCTGATCAATGCTATTGGTCTGAGGCATATAGCCTATGATGCATAGATTTGGTCTTTTTTTTGTCTTTTTTTTTTTTGAGACAGGGTCTCCCTGTAGCCCCAACTGGCTTGGAACTCTCTATGTAGACCAGGCTGGCCTTGAACTCACAGAGATCAGCCTGCCTCTGCCTCTTGAGTGCTGAGAGTACAGGTGTGCGCCACCACACCTGGCTCAGATTTGGTCTTTCCATGGTGTCCCACATTTCCTACATATTCCATTCTTGTGTTTTTTTAAAAAAAATATAGTCTTGGGGCTGGAGAGATGGCTCAGTGGTTAAGAACACTGGTTGTTCTTGCAGAAGACCTGGGTTTGAATCCCAGCACACACATGGCAGCTAACAACTGTCTGTAACTCCAGTCCCAGGGGATCCAACAGCCTCTTCTGACCTCCGAGGGCATTGCATGACATGGGTGCACTTATCTACATGCAGGCAATACATGCATACACATAAAATAAAAATAATAAATGAAATTTTAAAAAATTATAGTCTTTAAGGAGTCCAGTTCTTCAACTTTGTCATCCAGTCTTGTTATTCTGTTTTCCGTTTCACTCACTGTAACTGGGGGGCTTCCTCCCATTGTTTCCAACTGACTTACTGAGTTTTTCAATTCTATCTTCCTTTCGGTTTGGGTTTTCTTCAGTATTCCTGTCTCTTTTGTGAATTCACTTTCCAAGTCCTGAATTGTTTTTGTTATTTCATTCGGCCCCGTATTTGTATTTTCTTCAACTTCTATCACAAGTTTATGCCTATCCTCTTTGAGTTCTTTGAGCTGTTTCTCAGTGTTTTCTTTAAGTTCTTTGATCATGTTTATGATTTATTTTTTATTTTTTATTTTTTTATTTTTTTGTTTTTTATTACTTGACAAATGTATTAATACATGATAAATACATAATTTCCCCAATATATTATTTCCCAAATATATTATTGCTATATAATGTAACATTACCATTTAATCAAATATTTAGTTATATCTTTTTTTTTCTTCTTTTTTTATGTTTATGATTTTTTAAAAAAATTCTGCATTGTGGAGTTCTTCAGAGTGATTCTCGTAGTACACTTCTGTAGGACTGGTGGGTTTTTTGGGGGGGACATATGCTCTTGGTTTTTCACATTATTTGTATTTTTGTGTTGCCGTTTGGGCATATGGATGTCTTTTGCTGGTTGTGTGTCCAATAGGAAATTCTATTCTGCCTTTAATTGAAGTTTGTTTCTGTTTATATTGTTGATATAACTTGGTTGCCTTTTGCTCAGGTGTGAAAAGTTAATTGGTGTGTGCTTCAGGTTCTCACAGGGTAGTAGGCTCGTCTGGGTAGTAGTGGTAGGCAGATGATGAGGGAGGGGGGCCAAGGGCAAGATGGGGGTGGAGGGTCTAACAAACAAAGCTGGAGAATTGACCTAGTCTGCGTTCAGGGAATCAGGATGCAGTGGGCAGGTCTGGACTAAAAGCATACTCCAGAGATCTGAGGTGGGAGAGTAGGAGCAGGCCTGGAGAGGGAAGTGGAGGCACTCAGGCTGCAGGGGAATCAAGATGTAGTCCAGATTCCCCACTTCTAAGAAGCCCGACCCTAGGTGTATGCAACTGTCTCCTGATTATCAGCAGCTGCAGAACATGCCAGCCAGCCTAGCCCCATGTGACCTGGACTAGGACTTACTGCCATCTTCACATGGGACATCGAGGGACTGTAGTCATCAGGGGCTCTGCTGAACTGATGACACCCAATGGTTCCCTGCTTGGTCATCAGTGGGGCTGGCTGGCATCTCTGCTGGAGCACCCACTTAGGCCTTCCTTCTCCCTGAGGCACCAGCTTCTCAGATGGTGGCCTCAGAGCTACAGGAGGCCCAGTGGGAGTCTCCTGGGTTCTTGGCCTCACTTGTGCACACTGGCTGCTCAAGCTAGTCTCCAAGGCTGGCCAAGGTCAAGGGGAGGGGCAGACTCATCACCCCAGTCAAGTGGCTAAGTATCCAGGACTGTTCTCACACCAGGGGAACAGGGGCAGTGTTCCAATACGGATGCCTGCTGGGGACATGTGCTCCCTCTCTTTTCAGAAAGCAGCTCTCTGGAGGAAAGCAGAGCTGCTCCCCAGCCGCTGTCAGAGCAGAGCAGCTTTTCTCATTGTTAAGGTTACAATGGCATGATAGGTTGGAGGGACCTGGTCACTGATGGTCGTTGGCAAGCTGCCCCAGGCCGAGTGCTACACTTGCCCCATGTCACATGCCAGCCTCACAGCAATCTTGAAAAGTGCACAGAAATATCTCTGTTGGGTGTGGTGGCACACACATGTAATCCCAGCATGCAGGAGAGTTCAAGGTCACATGAATGTGAGGCCAGCCTGGGTTACCTGAGACCCTGTATAACAAACAAATTTCTTTGATCTACATAGGAGGGAGCTGTCTGAGGTACCGCCATGCACAGCGGAGCCCAGATTCCAACCCAGCCTCTGCCTTTCCACAACCACAGGGAGGAGGGTAACTTTGATAGCTCCACACCTAGCGCAGTGGAGCTGTGATCAGCCAGAGCTGCACTGAGTTCCATAGGTAGAAATCAGGGCTCAGAGTGGACACTGGGAAGGTGCTGCAGATGTAGGTGGTCAAGCCAGCTGAACCTGCCACTTCAGTCACCAGCCCTGAGTGTCCTTCCTTGACATTTAGCTCCCTGTGGGCAGGAGGCTCACTACCTGCACATTACCATAGCTGGGTATTGCTGCCTTGGGTCATGTCACTCATCTCTGCCCCCCAGTTTTGTCTCATGAAGTGGGGGTGGGCTCCTGATCATCTTCATGGAACATTAACCCTATTGATCTCTCAGTTCCTGCAGAAGCCCTGGAAATGACTGCACTTAGTCCCTAGCATGTGTCAGCCTTCCTGATGGCAGCCTCAGAATTTATTTTATTAGTTATTTATGTTTGAGATCTGGTCTCATTATGTAGACCTGGTTGGCCTGGAACTCACTATATAGATCAGGCTGACCTCAAACTCACAGAGAGCTGCCTGCCTCTGCAGTGCTGGGATCAAAGGCGTGAGGACCCCCACCACTGCCCCCAGCTATTCCTTCTGCTTAATCTTCTCTCAGCCTGCATGTGAGGTTCAGCACAGTTGAGGTAGTATGCCCAACATTGCCTAGCTACAGAACTTTCCAGGAGCTTCTAACACCTAGGCTTCCCCTTCCCCTTCAGCCTTCCGTCTGTGTCTTTGTGTATGTAGAGGGACAGCTCATTTGCAGACCTCCCCCTCCTGTTTTTACTAAGCAGTAGGTCCCCTGACTCACGTTGTCCTTTCCTCTGTCCGTCTGTCCTCCTGTCTGTCTACAGGAAGATGTGTACCGTGCCACCATCCAGCATTTAGTGGAGGGCATCATCTCCGGATACAATGCAACAGTGTTTGCCTATGGCCCCTCAGGTACTGGATGGGGCATTGTCCCTGGGAGGAAGGGGCTTGGTGCCAGCAGAACCCTCCCTTTTTGGGGAGACACTGTCTCACTGTAGCCTAGGATAGCTTCAAACTTACTATGTAGCCAAGGATGACCTCCAACTCCTGATCCTACCTCCACTTCCCATGAGCTGCGATCACAGGTGTGCACCACCATGCCTGGTTTATGCAATGCTGGAGATGGAACCTGGGCAAGTGCTCTATCCACTGGGCCACATCCCTAGCCCCATGTACTGGACTTTTATCATCTCAGCTTCTCTGAAAGGTTAGCATGACCCCTCCTTTCAAAGAGAGCTAAGGAATCTGGAGAGATTGCTCAGTGGTTAAGAACACTGGCTGCTCTTACAAAGGACCCAGCACCCACATGGCAGCTAGCAACTATCCATAACTCCAGTTCCAGGGGATCTAATCCGTCTTCTGGCCTCTGTGAGTATTGGATGCATGTGCACTTACATACATGCAGGCAAAACACTTGTACATATAAAAATTAAATCAAAATTTATAAAGTGTGCTTGCTACAGAGGATACAAATTCAGTTCCCAACACCTAGGTTTGGCAACTGGTAACTGCCAGTAAGTCCAGTTCCAGAGGCTCTGGTGCCCTCTTCTGGACTCAGTGGACAAGGTCATTTAGCTAGCTGGGATGATTCTAGAAACTTCCCCAGAGTCACAGTCAGCAGGGTAAATCTAGCAATTCAACCCAAACCTGCATTTTTCTGCTCAGAAGACCCACAGATTTCCTTTTTTCTTTCTTTCTTTCTTTCTTTCTTTCTTTCTTTCTTTCTTTCTTTCTTTCTTTCTTCTTTTTTTTTGGTGTTTTTGAGGCAGGGTTTCCCTGTAGCAGGGACTGACCTGGAACTCACTATGTAGACCAGGCTGGCCTTGAACTCACAGAGATCCACCTGCCTCTGCCTCCCAAGTGCTGGGACTGAAGGCGTGTGCCACCACACCCAGTGTCACAAATTTCTTCTTTGAAGTTAAGAGTTGGGCTCAATAAATGTTTGCAACCAGATAGCACCCACCTGTCATCCTAGTTCTTTGAGAGGCTGAGACAGGAAGATTATCCAGGCCAGCTTGGGCTTCCTATGGAAAGTCTATCTCAAAAGAAAAAAGAAAAGAGAAGAAAAATGTCTGGGGGACTAGCTCAGTAGGAAGCACCTGCCTAGCCCTGGGTCTGTAAAATGAAGTCACTTCTCTTGTCCTTGGGAACTAAACTCACAGAGGGTCAGGACTAAAGCAAGCACCCTGTCACCTGTGTGGATGGGAATACAGATTCTAAGGAGCACCTAGCTCACAGCCACCCAGCACCAGTCAGTGGGTTCACTCTCTTCCTGGGCTTAGCAGGAAGCACCTACCAATCCTCTCCTTCATGGGACAAGGTGGTGAGGGAGCCAGTGAGGCCTCCCTTAGAGAGAACATCCCTTTGAAAGTGTGTAGTGTGCCAATCCTCTTAATGCATACCACACCTGAGCCTGCCTCTGGAACCCGGCCCTCCTGCAGGTGCAGGGAAGACCCACACTATGCTGGGCATGGATGCAGAGCCTGGTATCTACCTGCAGACCCTCACTGACCTCTTCCAGGCCATCGAGGAGACCCAGGACAACATGGAATACAGCGTGTCCATGTCTTACCTGGAGGTGAGCCAGCCCCCCTGCCTCAGTTGAATCAGAATCACAGCAGGCTAAATGCAGCTTTGAGTTGTGGGATGCAAGCCCTCCAGCAGCGCAGGCTTCCTTGGGGCTGTTTGAACCAAAGTGCTTTAGTCCCAAACTTTCTGTTCCACTGCAGATTTATAACGAAGTCATCCGTGACCTCCTGAACCCATCCTCTGGGTTTCTGGAGCTGAGAGAAGATTCTAGAGGCAGCATCCAGATTGCAGGCATCACAGAGGTATCCACTTCAAATGCGCAAGAGGTGAGGGTCATAGCCTAGCGCATAAAGTTCTCCTTGTTTGAGTTCCCAGGTCCATGCTGTGCTGTTCCAAGCCTGTCTGAACTTGGCCCGAGGGAATCCCAGGTACCTGCCATGCCTTGCCTTCCTGTGGGCAGTGCTCAGGACAGACATCACCCATCAATCCCACGTTCTCCTCAGTGTCCTGGTGCAGGCCTGGGTCCTTCCAGAACAGTGTACCAGGCACACAGCTCACCCAAGCAGGCTGGGCTCTGAATTCACTAGCTAGCCTGATGACTGTTCCTTTACAAGGGACAACTGCAAACCTTCCTACAAACTGGTTTTCTCTCAGGGCCGGGCGTGGTGGCGCACACCTTTAATCCCAGCACTCAGGAGGCAGAGGCAGGTGGATCTCTGTGAGTTCAAGGCCAGCCTGGTCTACATAGTGAGTTCCAGGACAGCTGGGGCTACAGGGAGATCCTGTCTCAAAAAGACAAAAAAAAAAGAAAAAAAAAAACAAAAAAAAAAAACTGGTTTCCTCTCTTCCTCCAGCTCCCTCTCCTCCCCTCTCCCACTCCTCCTCCTCCTCCTCCTCCTGCTCCTCCTCTTCTTCCTCCCCTTCTCTTTCTCTTCTTCCTCCCACTCCTCCTCCTCTTTTCCTGCTTCTCTTCTTCTTTTTCCTTCTCCCTCTCCTCTCTATTGTGTGTGTGTCTGTGTGTGTGTTCATACTTGCATATGGAGGACAGCTTGCAGGAGTCAGTTCTTTCCCTCCACCATGTGGGTTCTGGGGATAGGCCTCAGGTCATCAGGTGCAGCAGCAAACACCCTTACCTACCCAGCCATTTCGCTGGCCCCCTCTCTACTTTCTCTAAGTTTGGCACTGCCCTAAAGGTGGGCTGCTGAGAGATCTGGCTGGGCCTCCTCCTGCTCCAGGAGTTTCCATGGCTCCCCCTTGCCTCTAGATCAGTAGAGTTCTCGTCTTCATGTGTGGGCCTGGCTGTGCTAACCAAGCTCCAGCAACCACAGGCCCTTTGTTTCTCAAAGTTACTGATGGTTTTTAGCTGCCATGTGGGTGCTGGGATTCTAACACCTTGCCTTTAAAGAAAAGAAAGAAGGGCCTAGAGAGATGGCTCAGCGGTTAAGAGCCCTGGCTGCTCTTGCAGAGGACCTGGGTTCAGTTCCAGCACCCATATGGGAGCTAATAACCATTTGTAGCTTCAGTTTTGGGGAACTGATGCCTCTTCTGACCTCCGCAGGCATTGTACAAACACAGGTGCACTTACATATATGCAGGCAATCCACTCATATACGTAAGAAATGAAAATAAATAAATAAAATTTTAAAAAAAGAAACGAGGAGATAGGTAATCCATTGGTGATGTCTGTCCTTGGCAGAGAATGGGCAGAGGGCACTCATGTGAAGAATCTGCAACTCCTGCTCTGCTAGTTGATTTATCTAATCATCTCATGCTGTAAACCAAAAATACTGGCATAAAAGTCCCAACCCTGGAGCCACCCTTCTGGGTCTTTGTAGAATGTACATGTGGCCATTTAGTTCTGTGACCTGCCTTCCTAACCCTCTGTCCTCAGATAATGCAGCTCCTCACCAAAGGCAACCGGCAGCGCACACAGGAGCCCACAGCTGCCAACAAGACGTCATCCCGTTCCCACGCAGTGCTGCAGGTCACTGTGCACCAGCGGAGCCGAGGCGCTGACCTGACTGAGGAAGTGGGCCTTGGGAGGCTCTTCATGGTGGACCTGGCAGGCTCAGAGCGTGCATCCCAGGTACAGGCCCTGAGGTGCCCCCACCTTCAGGTGTCATTACAATCTTGCACTTGGGGTCTGTCACCCTCAGTGTGAGCAGAACTGCACCTGTCCTTGTCTAGCTGTCCTTCAGCACCTGGAACAGTGCTGGGCCCAGAAGATGCTGCGGCTAAGTGTCTGCTGAGGGAATAAATTCTGCAAGCCTATAGTGAGGAAGGCATGGGGCCAGTGCTTTGGGGGCACTTTCCATGTGGCAAGCAGCTCATTCTGCATCTGCTTGCAGGATGGGCTCATCCTGGGCCTGGAGACATGAAGGTGAGTTGCAACTTGCCCTTTCTTAGGAAACTGCAAGTGTCGGACCGTGATAGCAACACCCAGGAGCCTATGCTAGGGGAGTTGGGGTTCACGGAGCCTGTGGTGGGGTTTCAGGGCTGAGCCCAGACAGGTCCTAAAGAGTTGGATTGGAGTACAAGGAAGAGCATTTGGGGCAAAGGCTGTGGACAGGTCGGTGCAGAGGGACAGCTGCAGGAGTGGCAGGAGTTGCTGTGGGTTCCACCCCTCCCCAGCTCACCTGCCCCTGGCTTCTGTTGTTCTGTCTCTCAAATGTGACCCTGTGACCTGAGCATTCTTTCTGGACTGGGGGCCAGGTTGGGACTAGGCCAGGGAAGGAGTTGATAAGAGTTGGACCCATTGTTACGTGACCTTCCAGTATAAGGCGCACTCGATGCTTACAGTCCTGTAGGCCTCCCTGGTGAGGGTCCAGCTTGACACTGTGCCTGCTTTATAATACAGACTCAGAGCCAGGCCTGGTGGGGCATCCTTGTCATCCCAGCACTTGGGAAGCTGAGGCAGGAGGGTCATAAATTTCAGGCAGGCCTGGGCAACATTGCAAGACCCTGTCTGAAAAACACAAAAAGAGGGGGCTGGAGATGTGGCTCAGTTGGTAGAGTGCTGGCCTATCATGCATAAAGCCCTAGGTTCCATCTGAGGGACTGCATAAACTGAGTGTGGTCCACACCTAAATCCCAGCACTCTGGAGGGAGATGGAGGTTGGAGGACCAGAAGTTCAAGGCCATCCTTAGCTACATAGAGATTTCAAGGTCAGAGACATTAAGTAATCAATTTGACTTTTATCTTTTCTCATCTCATCATCTCATCTCATCATCTCATCTCATCTCATCTCATCTCATCTCATCTCATCTCATCTCAATCTTCAGGCAAGTTCTCACTGTGCAGACCAGGATAGCCTCAAACTCACAGAGGTACTCCTGCCTCTGCCTCCCCAGTGCTGGCATTAAAGGCGTGCACTACCAATAACTTTAAACCCAGGGAAGTTTGACGCACTCTCCCTGCCCTATGGTCTATACTATGATTTAAATGGTCATTTAATAGCTTTTCTGTTGACTCACTCTTTGCTCTGGGCCTGGCCCTGCCCTTGAAGCCCAGGCTGCCGAAGCCAATAGGCTGCTCAGTCAGACTGTTAAAATACAGTGTGTTGAGGCTACAGAGGTGGCTCAGCAGTTAAGAGCTCTGGCTGCCCTTGCAGAGGACCCTGTTCAGTTCCCAGGACCCGGATGGCAGCTAACAACCATCTGTAACTCCAGTTCCATGGGATCTGATGCCCTCTTCTGGCCTCCATGGGCCTTGCACACATGTGTACATGTGATGCACTTGCATATGTGCAGATAAAACACTCATACACAAAAAAAATAAAAATTAATGAAAACAGGGTCTAGAAAGATGGCTCATCAGTTAAGAGCACTGGCTGCTCTTGCAGAGGACCCGGGTTTGATTCCCAACACCCATATAGTGGCTAACAATTGTTCATAACTCCAGTTCCAGGGGATCCAGTGCCCTGTTCTAACCTCTGTGGGTATTGCACGACACATGTACACCTACCTACATGCAGGCAATACACTCACACACATAAAATTAAAAAATAATATAAATTTTTTTTTTGGTATTTTTTGAGACAGGATCTCCTGTAGCCCCAGCTGACCTGGAACTTGCTATGTAGACCAGGCTAGTTTCTAACTCACAGAGAGATCTGCCTACCTCTGCCTTCCGAGTGCTGGGATTAAAGGTGTGCACCACCATGCCTGGCTATAATAAAATATTAAAAAATAAAAGTAAGGGGCTGGAGAGATGGCTCAGTGGTTAAAAGCACTGACTGCTCTTGCAGAGGACCCAGGTTTAATTCCCAGCACCCACATGGCAGCTACGAACTGTCCTTAACTCCAGTTCCAGGGGAATCCGAAGCCCTCTTCTGGCCCCTGTGGCATTGCATGACATGGGTGCACTCACATACATGCAGGCAATACACTCCTACACATAAAATAAAAATAATAAATAAAGGCCGGGTAAATAAATAAATAAATGAATAAATAAATAAACAAATAAATAAAAATAATAAATAAAATAAAATAAAATACAGTGTATTAACAGAAACCATAGGGTTCAGTGAAACCTATAGGTTGGGGATGACTGCCACTAAAAAGGTATCTTGCCACAGTTCCAAGGAGTTGAAGACCTGACCATGTTCTAGGCAAGTGGTAGAACTTGCTACTGAGCCATGCCCCCAGTCCCTCATTGGGGGATTCTAGGCAGGTGCTCTACCACTGAGCCACAACCCCAGCCCCTCACTGGAGGATTCTAGTTACAAGCAGAATTGTCTGCAGGAGATGCCTCTCCAATCTGTTTATCTCAGTTAGTGTCAACCTCAAAATGGCTTCATAATACTCCACTGCCAATGCTGTTGTCAGGGGTCTCCAGTCCCTGGGCCTCATGACCTCTTAGCACCAGGACAGACAGGGCCAGTAGTGTACTCTGGGCTTCAGTACCCTCCTTAGGGATAGGGAGGGAGAGGTGTCAGTAGGAAAGGACTCACATTCTTGTTCAGCCTGGCCTTTCCCTACTCAGACCCAGAACCGAGGCAAGAGGATGAAGGAGGGTGCGCACATCAACCGTTCGCTGCTGGCATTGGGCAACTGCATCAATGCGCTCAGCGAGAAAGGCGGCAGCCGGGCGCAGTACGTGAACTTCCGTGACAGCAAACTCACACGCCTGCTGAAGGTGGGTGCTCTGGCTGGAAGTGGGGGAGGCCACTGCAACCAGGATTTAACTGCCAGTATGGAGGCCCAGACTTGAGTCTCAGACTCCTTCCAGGAGCCTCTGAGGTCAGTACTGTATAGGACATATATCTGGCCAATGCCTGACTCCCCCTTTACCATTCCGATTATGGGTCAGTTTTGCTTACATGTCCCCAGCAACAGGGAGCTCACCCCTTCCCCAAGACTGCCTGTTCTGTCTTAGTCTGTTTCTTCATTGCTGTGACAAAATACTCTGACCAATACCAACATGGGGGAGGAAAGGGTTTATTTGTCTTACATCTCCCAGGTCGCAGTTCATCAGGGAGCCCAAGGTAGGAACTCAGGGCAGGAACCTGGAGGCAGGAGCTGGAGCACAGGCCATGGAGGAACGCTGCTTCCTGGCTTGCTCTCCTGGCCCCTGCTCAGCCTGCTTTCTTATGCAACACAGGCCCACCTGCCCAGGGGTGGCACCACCCACAGTGGGCTGGGCCCTCCCACATCACTCATCAAGAAGATGCCCCTCAGACATGGCCACAGGCCAGTCCAATAGAGGCAATTCCCCGATTGAGGCTCCCTCAATCCAGGTGTATCAAGTTGACACTAAAGCTATCCAGCACACATGTCCCCAGCAACAGGGAGCTCACTCCCTCCCCAAGACTGCCTGTTCCGTCATGGATGGCTTTAACATGAGAAAAGTCTTCTCTGTATTGATCTGGATGCTTTCACTTCACTGTAGTCCAAACAGATATGCAAAACTCTAAGTAAATGTTTCTATGTATCTGCCCCCTTTGTTTAACTTTTCTTCATCAGGGCATCAGATGGGGGTCCTGAAGTGTGCCCTACTTCTTCTTGAGGGTCACCTCCCCAGGCACTGGCTCCATCCTGGTCTGCAGTATCAGCCAGGCGGGCTCCCAGAGTTCTGGTGGTACTCAGAAGGGCTAGGATCACTGGCAGGCAGGACCACAGGTCGGTGGGGGAACATGTGGCTCCCATTGTCCCAGCTCTGCTGTTTCCCCCTGAGCAGGATGCCCTGGGAGGGAACAGCCGCACAGTGATGATCGCCCATATCAGCCCTGCCAGCAGCAGCTTTGAAGAGTCACGGACCACGCTGCTCTACGCCTATAGGGCGAAGAACATCAAGACCAGGGTAAGTGGGCCAAGGAGATGATGGCTCAGTGGGTGAAGAGCAGGCTGTGAAAGCGTGAAGACCTGAGTTCAGTCCCCAGAACGCATGCAGAAAAAGTCAGGTGTGTTGAAGTGTATATGTAATCCCAGAGCTGCAAAAGAGAAGACAGGCAGATCCCTGGGGCTCACTGGCCAGCCAGCTTAGCTTACTTGATGGTTCCTGGACAGTGAGAGGCCCTGTCTAAAACAAAACAAAAAACAAGGTAGGTGCATGCCCTTAATCCCAGCATTCGAGAGGCTGAGGCAGGTGAATCCCTATACATTGGAAGCCAGCCTGGTCTACATAGTGAGTTCCAGGCCAGCCAGGGCTACACAGTGAGACCCTGTCTAAAACAAAACAAAAAACAAGGTAGGTGCATGCCTTTAATCCCAGCATTTGAGAGGCTGAGGCAGGTGAATCCCTATACATTGGAAGCCAGCTTGGTCTACACAGTGAGTTCCAGGCCAGCCAGGGCTACACAGTGAGACCCTGTCTAAAACAAAACAAAAGAAAACAAAACAAACCTAATGAACCAAGGTGGATGGTGTCTGAGGAATGACTTTGAGGTCGACCTCTGACCTCCACATGCATGTATAGACATGTACACCCATGTGAGCATGCATACTCCCCTTCTCCCACAATGATAGTTACTGGTGAGAAGGTTTCTTTAAAAAAACAACAACAACAACAAAAAAAAAACTGATGGACGCCAGGCTCTTTAATCCCATCACTGGGGAGGCAGAGGCAGGTGGATCTTTGTGAGTTCAAGGCCAGCCTGGTCTACATAGTGAGTTCTAGGCCAGCTGGGGCTACAGGGAGACCCTGTTGCAAAAAGACTGAAAAAAAAAGGATTATTTAAATTTTTGTTTTGGTTTGTTTTCTGAAACAGGGTTTTACTATATAGCACTGACTGATTAAAGTGCTGGGCCATTATGCACAGCATATTTGAAAAAATTTTATTATGGTACCATATGCATGGAACAAAAATTTCAGTTAAAATTTATTATATGTTAGCCAGGCATGGTGGCACATGCCTTTAAATCCAAGCACTGGGGAGGCAGAGGCAGGTGGATCTCTGTGAGTTCAAGGCCAGCCTGGTCTATGTAGTGCTTCTGCTTCCCGAGTACTTAGATTAAAGGAGTGTACCACCACCCCTGGCCTTTTTTTAAAGATTTTTTTTTTTACATTATGTATATGTTCATTTGGGTGTATGCTACATATGTATGGGTGTTCAGAGAGGCCAGAAGAGGGCATCTGACGCCTGGAGCTGGAGTTACAGACAGCTGTGAGCCTCCTGATGTGGGTGTTGGGAATAAAACTCAGGTTCTCTACCACAGCAGTGCTCCTAACCACTGAGCCATCTCTCCAGCCCTAGTTTAGTTTAGCTCACAATTCTAGGTTACAGTCCATCCACTGGAAGTCAAGGCAGCAGGGACTCCAAATAGCCAGCCACATGACATCCATAGTCAATGGCAGAGAGAAATGAATGTGTGCACGCTTGCTTACTTGCCAGTGCTCAGCTCCGTTTCTCCACTCAACCTAGTTCAGGACCCCTGCCTAGGGAATGGTACCACCACAGTGAACTGGGCCTTCGCACTCAGTTAACTTAAGACTATCCCTCACAGACATGCCCACAGGCCAACCCAATGTAGACGATCCCTCACTAAGATTCTCTGTCTAGGTGATTCTAGGTTGTCAGGTTGACATTAAAGCTTACCATCACTCTGACAGCCTTGAAGTTTGTTTATACCATGCCATGTTATACAGCATCTCTCAAGCCTATCCTTCAGGGAGCCTCCCACCACATGGGAGGCCACGTCTTCTTCTCCAGGTCAAGCGCAACCTGCTGAATGTCTCCTACCGAATTGCACAGTACACGGATGTAATCTCCGACCTGCGCAGGGAGATCGAGCACCTCAAGTCAAAGCTTGAGAAGCAGGAGAAGAAAATGGAAGCTGGTGTCCCGGATGTACAAGGTATTAGACACAGAGATAGTGTGGGTCTGTGCCTTGAGCAAGCTCAGCACCTGCCCTACCTAGGGCCTCGTGCTCAACACCCAGGTCTTGTGGACCCATCCTCCTTCCACCTGAGTACCTATCCTTGGCCACTTTGAGTGACTGCATCCACAGCAACCTGGTGGCTCAGGCATGGGCTGCTGTTATAGTCTGGCCACTGCCTCTCTGGGAGCCCAAGCCTGGCTCCAGTTTTCTACCTACAAGATCTGTCCACTAGGTTATTTTCTGCTTTTTTCTATATTTCATTTTGTTTCTTATTTTAACTTATATTATGTGTGTGTCTATGTGAATGTATGCCACATACGCATGGAGGGCGGTGCTTGAGAAGGCCAGAGGAAGTTGTCAGATCCCCCAGAGTTGGAGTTACAGCTGGTGGTCATGAGCTGCCTGATGAAGGTGCTGGGAACTGAACTCAGGTCCTCTGGATGAGCAGCAGGTGCTCTTAACTGCTGAGCCACCTCTCCAGAAATTTCATTTTCTTTTTTTTGTGTGTGTGTTTGTGGTATATGTTCAAATGTGCATGTATGCACATGAAAGCCATAGATAGGTCAGTGTTGAATGTCTTCCTTGATAACTCTCTTATTTTATAAAATAAAAATATTTTATCATTATTATTATATTATTTATTTTTTTTTTTGGTGTTTTTGAGACAGGGTCTCCCTGTATCCCCAGCTGGCCTGGGACTCACTATGTAGACCAGGCTGGTCTTGAACTCACAGAGATCCACCTGCCTCTGCCTCCCAAGTGCTAGGATTAAAGGCATGTGCCACCATGCCAGCTCCAATCTTATTTTTTGAGACTGGGTCTCTCACTGAATTCAAAGCTCATGAACTGGGCTAGGCTGCTGGCCAGTGAGCCCCAGAGTTGCCCCCTCTCCACCTCCCCAGTGCTAAGATATCAGATATAAACCACTGTACCTGGCTTTTGTGTGGGCTTCTGGGGATCAAATTCAGGTTATAGAGAGGTTGAGGCCAGTCTGGGATACATGAGACTGTGTCTCAAAAAGAAAAAAAGAAAAAAAAAAAAAAAGACAAAAGTCATAAGATGGGGGCCATAAGAACCCTGTGCTGTATCGAGCTGCAGAGATGGCCCACTCAGTAAAGTGCTGTGAAGACCCAAGTTCTGCTTCTCAGCACCTTCATACTAGCCTGGTGCAGCTGTGTGTGTCTGTCACCCCAGCATGGGGCGGGGGAGGAGGGGGTGGGGAAGATTACTGGGGCTCGATGGCCACCTAGCCTAGCCAGTTGATGAACTCCAGGTTCAATGAGAGATATTGTCTCAACAGAGCACATGAAGACAAGCGGGGGGGGGCTATAAGATAAGGGGGTTCAGATAGGGGAGGGGGTCATACAATATACCAAAGTATATTGTATGAAACTTGCAAAAATTCATTAAAAATTTAATTAATTAGATAAATAAGGGGAAGGGAAATCCTGGAAGGGCTGATTGTAGTGGCGCACACTTTTATTTTTATTTTTTATTTTCATTTTATTTATTTATTTGTGTTTCGTGTGTGTGTACATATTTGTGTGGTGTGTGTGTATGTGTGTGTGTGTGTGTGTGTGTGTGTGTGTGTGTTCTATGGTGAATGTATGAATGCCAGAGGACAACTTTTGGAAGTCAGTTCCTTCCTTCAGTTGGATCCCTGAGATAGAACTCTGGTCATTGAGCTTGACTGCAAGCACTTTACCTGCTGAGCCCTATCTTGCTGGCCCTACAGAAGGGTCAATATTGCAGTAAGCATATGAAAAGTCTCTAATACTTTAGGAAGCAGAGATGTAAGTTGAAACAGTTTTCACTTCTTGGACTAGCTAAAAGTAAAGTGCTAGGGAATTAAATGCTTATTAAATGAGTAATACATAAATTGTACAAAAATTAAGACCTTTCAAAGAGAAGTGAAGCCCTGACACCTACCCATCCACCCATCCGCTCATTCACCCATCCACCCATCCGCCCATCCGCCCATCCGCCCATCCGCCCATCCACCCATCCACCCATCCACCCATCCGCCCATCCACTCACCCACTCATTCATCCATCCACCAATCCACTCATCCACCAATCCGTCCATCCATCCATCCACCCAGCCACTCATTCATCCATCCACCCGTCCACCCATCCACTCATTCATCCATCCACCAATCCGTCCATCCATCCATCCACCCAGCCACTCATTCATCCATCCACCCATCCACCCATCCGCTCGTTCATCCATCCACCAATCCACCCATCCGCCCATCCACTCATCCACTCATTCATCCATCCACCAATCCACTCATCCATCCATCCACCCACCCATCCACCCATCCATCCACCCATCCACCCATGCATTTACTCATGCATCCATGCATCCATCCATCCACCCATCCACCCATCCACCCATCCACCCATCCATCCATCCACCCATCCATCCATCCACCCATCCACTCATCCACCCATCCACCCATCCATCCACCCATCCGCTCATTCATCCATCCACCCATCTATCCACCCACCCATCCACCCATCCACCCTTCCATCCATCCATCCACCCACCCATCCACCCATCCATCCACCCATCCACCCATGCATTTACTCATGCATCCATGCATCCATCCATCCACCCATCCACCCATCCACCCATCCATCCATCCACCCAGCCACCCAGCCACCCATCTGCCCATCCACCCATCTGCTCATTCATCCATCCACCAATCCATCCATCCATCCACCCATCCACTCATCCACCCATCCACTCATTCATCCATCCACCCATCCACCCATCCATCCATCCACCCATCCACCCATCCATCCATCCACCCATACACCCATCCACTCATCCACCCATCCACCCATCCACCCATCCACTCATCCACCCATCCACCCATCCATCCATCCACCCATCCACTCATTCATCCATCCACCCATCCACCATCCACCCATCCACTCATTCATCCATCCACCCATCCACCTATCCACCCATCTACCCATCCACTCATTCATCCATCTACCCATCCACCCATCCACCCATCTACCCATCCACCCATCTACCCATTCGTCCATCCACTCATCCACCCATCTACCCATCCACCCATCCACCCATCTACCCATTCATCCATCTACCCATCCACCAATCCATCCATCTGTCCACCTACCCATCTACACATCCATCTTTCCATTCACCCATTTATGTACCAGCCATCTACCTACCTGTCTACAGATTTTTTCCTCTATCCATCCATTCATCTGTATACCATCTACCTATCTCCCCATCTATACATCCATCCACCCACATAGCCATCCATTAGTCCACATATTCATCCAGCCACCCATCCATCCATCCATCCATTCAGCAGTCTATACACCATCAATCTACTTATCCATCCATCCAACCACTTATCCTTCATCCATCCACCCATCCATCCACCCATGTATGTTAAACTTCTTCATGGGCCATAGCTCATTTTGGTGGGTGGGCATGGAGTTCAACCCTTGCCTGGCTGGCCATGCTCCTGGTACAACCAGTACCCTTCCCACCCACAGTTACAATCACCCCCCATGATGCAGAAGAAGATAACCGTCTTCAGATGAACAAGATCCGAGCGCAGCTCATTGGGGCTTTCAAGGAGCAGATGGAGATGCGGCGCAGCCTGGTGGAGCTGGAGAATACCAACATTGAGTTGCACATAGACATGTCTCGCCATCTGCTGACCATTGCAGAGTGAGTGCCCTGCTACACACTGCATCCCACTAGGCAGGGGAAACCACAGGAGCAGAAAGGGGGCGCTGGTGAGGCCTCTTCTGTTGCTGTCATCCGCAGGTCCCCAAGAAGGCAGGGCCCCTGTCTCTCTTGTTCTGCCCTCATGGCTAAGTTGGGCCAAATAGGAGAAGCTTTTAGATCTCTTGGACCTCTCCTGGCTGGGGTCCAGAGCCAGCCCAGTGGGTCATGGAGGACTAAAATGATCTGTGGAAGATGTTGAGGCTCAGAGCAGATGCAACTTTGCCTTTAGTCCCACTCCTCCTAGACTGCTGTCCTCTCTCTGACTCTACATGCCCTCCCTGTATGTCCCCACCAAGGGCAGAGGGACCCTGTGCAGACACTGACTGGGATGCCCGTTGTCCACTCCAGGCATCTGTAGGTCAAAGGGACATTGGTAACTATTACACTGGAGCAGTGGGTGTCCCTCCAGTTGCCCTGAAGAAGCCAGGACACATGGCCAGCCACTTAGAGGTGGCTTCAAACAGCACTTAAGTAACAGCACTGTCACGTAACCTGTTCCTTCCCCTCACCCTCTGCTCTGCCTCACATCCCCTCCTCTTTCCTCCCCATCCTTTTCCCTCCTTTCCTTCCACCTCTCCTTTTCTCCCCTCACTCCCTCCCCTTTTTCTCTTCCCTCCCCTCCCCTTTCTGTTCTCTTCTTCTTCCCCTCCCTTTCCTCCTCCATTCTAAACTTTAAAAATGCAATCACAGAATGTCTTGCCCCTTTCTGGCCACATATTCACTTGCTGTGGCTCCCTCATTCTTCCTTTATTTCCCAGTGTCCATGGATCCTCCTGCTTTGGTTCATTGTGCTGCCCTTGTTGGCAGAGCCCAGCCACTTCCCCTGGGCACATAGCTTTCAGCATCCCAGCTTTACAGCGAGGAGAGCAAGGGTCAGGAGGCACCTTTCTGTAGGAGGTGGCTGTCATTGGCTCGAGTGGGATGAGGGTTGGGTAGATACACAGAAAAGATCAGAATTTCTCCCCACACCTGTGAGGAGGCCGGCGAGGCCTGTGAAGCTCTGGGAGGGAGATGCAGGACTCCAAGCTTAGCCATGACTGACCTCTGACGCCTCCTGTGTCTTGGCTGCAGCTGGGAACAGGAGAAGACCCACCACCACGTGCATGTGGACAGCGGCAGGAAGGATGAGCCAGGGCATGCCGACGGGGAGGAGGGCAAATCTGCAGAGCCCCCAGAGGTGGCACTGGCCAGAGAGGAGGTGACGCTGCTCTTGGCTGAGCAGCAGAAAACTGCAGCCCTCAAGGTGAGGGAGAGGGAGGCAGTGCTGTCACATGGATGGTGGGTATCCATCTGTGCATCCCAAGGAGCACAGCTGACTAGGAGGTCATGGTCATGTGAGCCTCAGGTTCACAGGTGTTGCCTGGGACTGGGGTGTAGTGCAGTTGGTAGAGTGTTCGCCTAGCATGCAGGAAGCCCTGGGTTCCACCCCCAGCACCACATAAACCGGGTATGGTGGTGCACACCTGTGATCCCAGCACTCACGAGGTGGAGGCAGGAAGATCAATTCATCATTGAACTTGGCTGCCTAGAGTTTGAGGCCAGCCTGGGCTACATGAGATCCTATCTTTAAAAAGAAGAAAAACAGGGGTGGCTGGAGAAATGGCTCAGCGGTTAAGAGCACTGACTACTCCTGCAGAGGACCCAGGTTCGATTCCCAGCACCCACATGACAGCTACGAACCGTCCTTAACTCCAGTTCCAGGGGAATCTGAAGCCCTCTTCTGACCTCCACGGCATTGCACGACATGGGTGCACTCACATACATGCAGGCAAAACACTCATACACATAAAATAAAAAAATAAAATATTTTTTAAAAAAAGATAAAAAAGGGGGTTGGGAGTTGGGGAGAATTTGGGAGGCTGCATGGTGGGGGCAGAGGAGGACTTCAGAAGAGGCCAGATGGAGTTAGGGAGGACAGAGGGAAGGCAGGATGTAAGGGAGTGAGGGAAAACAGAGGGGAAGTCAGATGGAAGGGAGTTGGTGAGGATTGAGGGGAGGCCGGGTAGAGGGCAGTTGGGAAGACTTCAGGGAATGCCAGATGTAGGGGGCCTAGAAGTCTGGGAAGGACTAAGGAGAGAACAGATAGGAAGGAGGACTTCAGAGGGGCCAGGTGGAGCTGGGAGGACTAAGAAGAAGCAGGATAAAGGGGAGTTGGGGAGCACTTCAGGGGAGGCGGCCTAGAGGGGAGTTGGCAGGAGGGGAGTAGAATCAATCTTAGATCATAACGAAGGTGGCCAGAGCACATCTTCCTCTGCTGTTATCTGTCTGCTCTTTCCTTGGGGACTGTGACTCTAAGCTTACAAGGCAGCCAGGGCTCCACATGACTCTCTGGGGGCTGAGGTTAGTTGTGTGGTGTGATAGTTACGTTGCTGAGTCACCCTGAGCAGACTCCAGGATGCAGGGCCACAAGTTGCCAGAACATGTTTTGTAGATGTGGTCAGCATCTCCATCAGCATACACACACATGTGCATGTGTGTCCAGAAACAAGTGTATGTCCACAGCTATGTAGGTGTAGCTTAGTGGTAGAGTGCTTGCCTCACATAGCTGGAGAGCCTTGCCTGGTGGGTGTGCGGAACCTGGCTCCAAGCCATAGGCAGGTCTCAGGGCTCCCAGTTCATTTCCCACAGGGTGAGCAGAGTGAGCCTGAGGTAGGCAGGCTGGGCCTCGGCCCTCCAAGCTTACCCTCACATACAGCTTGAGAGAATTGGGGCCTGGGTGTGAGGCACACCAGAGACATCCTACAGTGTCAAATGGGAGAGTCTGTTTTTCTGCTGTTGAGGAAGCAGGGTAGTGAGTGGAAAGGGGCCGAGAGCCCTCACTGTGTTCTCTGTGGGATGGAGCAGGCAGGCCGGGCAGGCAGGCTCAGCATGGGCCTGTGTTCTGGGGAGAAGTGAAATTAACATCTGCCCCCAAAGTGGGATAGCACCAACAGTCCCAAGAATAGTTCATTCAAGAGCCAGACATGATGGAGCATGCCTTTAATCCCCACACTTGGGAGGCAGAGACAGGCAGGTTTCTGTGAGATCATCAAGGCCAGCCTGGTCTACATAGTAAGTTCCAGGCCAGCCAGGGCTATAGAGAGAACCTGTCCCCAAAAGACTGAAAAAAAAGAAATAATATCTCATTCAAGGGCTAGGCATATGGCTCAGTTAATAGAGTGTTTGCCTAGCATATACAGAGCCCTGGGTTCCATCCTCAACACTGCATAAACCAGGTGTAGTGGTACATGCCCCAAATCCCAGAACCTGGGAAGTAGAGCAGGAGGATCAGGAGTTAAAGGTCACCTTCAACTACTTAGTGAGTTTGAGACCAGCCTGGGCTACCTGAAACCGTAGAGGTTTTTTTTTTGTTTATTGTTGTCCAAGTTCAGCTGGAAGAGTGAGTGAGTTTAATTAGGGGTTTCTTGGGGGGTGCTGTGGGAATGGCTGCATTTTCTCTGAAGTTGCCAGCCCCTTCCTGCCAAGTTCCCATTTTATTTCATCTCAAAAGATATTTATCTTTCTTTTGTTGTTGTTGTTGTTTTTGTTCTTGAGACAGGGTCTCTCTGTAGCCCCAGTGAACTTGGAACTCCCTATGTAGACCAGGCTGGCCTTGATTTCACAGAGATCTGCCTACCTCTGCCTCCCAAGTGCTGGAACTGATGCATGTGCCACCATGCCTGCTATTTTATTTAATTTACTTGTTTTTATTTTATGTGTTTGCCTGCATGTGAGTTTAATGCATGTGGAGGCAACAAGAGGGCATAGGATCCCCTGGAAATGGAATTATAGACTGTTAACCACCAAGTGGTACTGGGAACTAAACCCGGGTCCTCTGCAAGAACAGTCAGTGCCCTTAACTGCTATTTTTTAAATTTATTATTTTTATTTTATGTGTATGAGTGTATTGCCTGCATGTATGTGAGTGCACCCGTGTCATGCAATGCCTTGGAGGTCAGAAGAGGGCTTCGGATTCCCCTGGAACTGGAGTTAAGGACGGTTTGTAGCCGCCATGTGGGTGCTGGGAATCGAACCCGGGTCCTCTGCAAGAGCAGTCAGTGCTCTTAACCACTGAGCCATTTCTCCAGCGCCCCAGCTATGGTATTTTTACTTATGTATATGTGTGTGTGTGTCTGTGTCTGTGTCTGTGCATGTGAGTACAGTGCCCTCGGAGGTCAAAAGACAGTGTTGAATCTCCTGGAACTGGACTTACAGGAGGTTGTGAACTGCTTGACAGAGTACTTGGGAACTGAACCTGGATCTTCTTCAGGAACAGTACGCACTCTTAACTGTTGAGCCATCTCTCTAGCCACAACTCCTATTTTATTTCTTTAAAAATACTTTTATTTATTTTAACTTTATGTATATGAGTGTATTGCCTGCACATATATAAGTACACCCATGTGGAGGTCAGAAGAGGGCATCGGATCCCCTGGAACTGGAGTTATGGATGGTTGTTAGCTGCCATGTGGCTGGCAACCAAGCCCAGGTCCTTGGCAAGAGCAGCCAGTTCTCTTAACCACTGAGCCATCTCTCCAGCCCTTTACTTCATTTTTTGATGCATGGTCCTAGATGGCATGGAACTTGCTATATAGATCAGACTGGCTTTGAACTCACAGAGATCCATCTTCCTCTGCCTCCCAAGTGCTGGCGTTAAAGATGTGCACCACCACACTCATACTGTATGGCTCTGAGTCTACAGCAGAATTCCTGCAAACCTGGGTTCGGGGCACTAGTGTGGAAACAGCACCATTGACCGCAGACTCCGACAACGTAAGGTGTAGACAGAACTAAACTTGGGGAAGGTGACATGTGTACTCACACTCCGTGCTTGCCCTCAATAGGGACTCTGCTACTTTAGGGAAACCCTGTCCATTGTCCCATTGTCCTGGAAAGGACAGCCTGTCTTGGTGTGTAGAACAGCTGCTTGCTACAAGATGGGGTTAGTCTGTCAGAGGACTACACTCACCACAGCTGTTTAGACCCTCACTGTGAGCACTGGTGCCTTGGTGCTATCCCTCAATGTTTGGTACTATCCTCTGGTAGGACAGGTGGATGGTGGCCCAGGGTGTCACTCCACCTGAGGAGGCTGGAATGGTGGGCTCTGCACCCATGGGCTTTCACTTGAAAACCGAACTCACAGGTGAATTGCTTGCCCTGTCCAGGAGCTGGCTAAGCCCCCCTGGATCAGCAAGACCAAAGATATTAAAAAATTTTAAGCCAGATATAGGGTTAGTCCCAGGGATGGTAGGTATACTAGTTACTTTTCTTGTTCCTGGGACAAAATACCAAGCCAAAGCAACTTATGGGAGGAAAGATTTGTTTTGGCTCACGGTTCAAGGGCACAGTCTATCATGGCACAGGAGAGTGAGGCAGCTGGTCACATGGCATCCACAGTCAAGAAGTAGAGACAGATGAATGCTGGTGCTCAGCTTGCTTTCTCCTTTTAATTCGGTCCAGAGCCCTAGCCTATGGAAGTGGGTCATGCACATTTAAGATGGGTTTACCCACCACAGTTGATTCAGTCTAGGTAATGCCTCACAGGTATGCGCAGAGGTTTTGTTCCTAGGTGATTCTGGGTCCTGTCATGTAGACAATCAGTTTTAGCCCTCACAGTGGCTTATCTTTCGGGATGACTGCCACCTGTCTCCTGAGGATGACAGACTGGTGTCAGTGCTTGCCTCAAGCTCCCTGTGTCTCCTGCAGGCTGGGCTGGAGCAGCGTCTGGCCCACGCCAAGCAGAAGGCCTCACAGATGGAGAAGCTGCTGCCCAGGCAGGTGATTCGCGAAGATCAGCGGGAGGTGCTACGGCTACTGTGCAGGGCCCACGAGCTGGAAGTGGAGAACACGGAGCTGCAGGCAGACAACTTGTGCCACAGGAACCTGCTATGCCAGAAGGATTTTGTGATCCAGCGTTACCACCAGCACCAGCTGCTGTGCCAGCAGGTTATCCAGGCACAGCGGCAGCTGATGCAAGGTGAGGCCAGCCCCAAGCAGGCACATCCACATTGTACTGGAAAGAGGAGGCTGTGCATGTGGCTAGAAAACATGGGATGAGGACTGGGAAATGGCTCTGTTGGTAAAACACTTGGTAAAGTGCCGCCACGCCTGGCCCCAGTTTTCACTGTTTAAAAATATTTTATTTATTCTGCTGTGTGTGTGTGTGTGTGTGTGTGTGTGTGTGTACAGGTGCATATGTGGAGACCAGAGGTCAATATTGTGTCTTCCTACATCATTCACCATTTAAAAAATGATTCATTTGTGGGACTGGAGAGATGGCTCAACAGTTGAGAGCGCTGACTGCTCTTGCAGAGGACCCGGGTTCGATTCCCAGCACCCACATGGCAGCTACGAACTGTCCTTGACTCCAGTTCCAGGGGAACCCGAGGCCCTCTTCTGACCTCCTCAGCAATGCATGACACAGGTGCTCTCACATGCATGCAGGCAATACACTCATACACATAAAAAAAAAAGAGATTCATTTGTTATTTTTTTTGTTTAAGTGCACTGTGTGAATGCAGTGCCCACGGAGTCCAGAAGAGGACGTCAGATCCCTGGAACTGGAGTTATTGGAGATTGTGAGCCACTGTGTGAGTGCCGGGAGCTGAACTCAGGTCCTCTTCAAGAGCAGCAAGTGCCTTTAACCATTGAGAGATTCTCCAGCCCACTACCTTGGTTATTGAGACAGGGTCTCTCACTGAACCTGGCTCACCAACTGGCTGTGCTGGCTGGCCAGCGAGCCCAGGGACCCTCCTGTCTCTATCTCCCCAGCTCTGAAATTATAGGCACATGCTGCTAAACTGGGCTGTTTTTAATTTTTATTTTTGGTCTTTTTGAGACAAGGGTTTCCCTGTAGCCCCAGCTGGCTTAGAACTCACTAGTAGGCCAGGCTGGCCTTCAACTCACAGAGATCCGCCTGCCTCTGCCTCCCGAGTGCTGGGATTAAAGTCGTGTGCCACCACGCCCTGCTAAACTGGGTCTTTTTAACAGGGGTGCTGAGGATCAAATGCAGGGCTTCATGCTTGAGCAGCGAGCATTTTACCAACTGAGTGTCCTCCCCAGCCCTTTCTTTCTCAGACTGGGTCTCACTGTGTAGCTCAGGCTGGCCATGATCCTCCCATCTCAGCCTTCCCAGTGCTGGAACCCAACCATCTTTCTATCTTTGTATTTACCTGTGTTGGGCATTTTCTATGAATGGGATCATATACTACATGACCTTTCCTATGAATAGGATCATATACCACAAGACCTTTTGCCTTGAGGCTACTCTGAATAATCCCGCTAAGTTCCTAACATTCATGCCTGGTTTTCTCTGCAGCATTTGTTTTTGAGTCTTTTGGCGTATGTGAACATAGTTGTCTTTTTGCTTTGAGCTTACAAATTTTATTTGTATTAGATTCATTAACATACTTTTCCCTTTTTCCCTTCCCTTCCCTTTTCTTGTTGGCATGGGGTAGATAGAGCCCAGGGCATCACCTCAGCGAGGCACATACTCTAGCACTGAGCTGCACCCCCATCCCAATAGTACTGTTTTATGATTGAAAGGCAATTTAGGTGTAGCTTAGTGGTAGAGTTCTTGCCTCACATGTTCAAGGCTCAAACTTCATTGCCACACACAGAGAAACCATAATAATAAAATTAAAACAGTGCTTGCCTAGCGTGCTCGAAGTCCTGAGCTTTATTCCCAGCATCGTGTAAACCAAGTGTGGGGCTCCATGCCTGTCTGTCATCCCAGCACTTGTAAGGTAGCGGCAGCAGGGTCAGAAATTCAAGGTCATCCTTGGCTATATAAGCAAGCTGGAGGCCAGCTTGGGCTACATGAAACCTAGTCTCAAAAAAAAAAAAAAAAAAAAGAACTAGAAAAAGAAAAGACAATAACATAACAGAAAAGAAAAGGCTTTCCAGGAGGCTCTTTGCCTTTAAGCTTCCCTGGAAAACACTATCCTTTTGGTCTGCAGCGTGGTGTGGGCCTGGTAGGAGGCGGTAGTCAGCATACTCATGGCTGCTGTCTTTGCCCCTGCAGACAGTGGCATTTCAGCCCCAGAGCCCCTGGAGCAGCAATACCAGCTGTACTCCCGGGAGCTGGGAGAGGGCACACTGGATCGCCTGCTGCTACAGCACTCCGTGATGTCCAGCTCGCTCCGGGTGAGTCTTCCCCCTCCCCCTCCACTCCTGCCCACCTCTGGCTAAGACCATGCTCAACACCATCTTGTCATGCTCTGCCCTGGGCCTGCCCTTGCTGGGCCCTGCTCTGTACCCAGGAAGTGGAGAAAACTTGAGACAGCCTCAGACAAAGTACCCAGAGTCAGAACTCTGTGCAAGCATAAGGACCCAAGTTTAAGCCCCGTGACACTTCGTGACACTTAAAAAAGCTGGATGCAGGGCTGGAGAGATGGCTCAGTGGTTAAGAGCACTGGCTGCTCCAGAAGAGGACCCCAATTCTGTTCCCAGCACCTACATGGTGGCTAACAACTGTCTGTAACTCCAGTTCCTGAGGGTCTTGTGCCCTCTTCTGGCCTCCGTGGGCATCGCAGGCAAATGGTGCATGTATATACATGAAGACAAACACTCATACACATAAAATAAAAACAAATAAATAAGTACATAAGAGAGTCTACTGTTCTTTCAGGGGACTGGGGTTTGGTTCCTAGTACCCATGTTGGATGGCACACACACACACACACACACACACACACACACACACATGAACACATATACACATATATACACACATAGAATAACCAGGGGAGTTCAGCCCAGGCCTAAAGATGACAGCCCACCCTGCAGGCTGGATGAGCAGGGTCTGCTGGTGTGCTGGGAAGGCCCAGGTACTGCTCCCTTGGCTATGCTGGTCTCTCTCTGATCATACCCCTAGTCCTTGTCTGTTCCTGAAGAATCCAGGGTGGATCAAAGCTGTTGGGAAGGGCATGATGAAGCATACCTTTAATCCCCGCACCTGGAAGAGAGAGGCAGGCAGATCTCTGAGATTAAGTCCAGCATGGTCTATATAGCAAGTTCCAGGCCAGCTGGGGCTACAGGAAGACCGTCTCAAAAAAACAAAACAAAAAATTACATTTATCTTTTTCTTCATTCATTTATTGTATGTGTGTGTACGTTTGTGTGTGTGTAAGCGTATGTGCCACAGTGTGTGAGCAGAGGTCAGAGGACAACCTGTGGGAGTTGGTTTTCCCTTTCTACCATGTAAGATTTGGGGATCAAACGCAGGTCATCAGGTTTAGCAGCCAGTGCCTCCACCTGCTGAGCCATCGCGTTGGGCCAACTATACAGTTATAACTTTGTTGTTGACAGACTCCTAATGTTAGAGCATGGGTGCTTAGCCCACCAATTCTACTTGGCCCTAGTGAGGCCTGGTGCCCCCAGACCACAGACCTTTGGTTTCATTCTCTTGGGAGAATAAGAACCCCCCCAGACCTCACAGTGTGAGGAAGGGATGTGGGGATGCAGGGCACACAAGCCACACCCTCTGGGAAACATAGGAAGCTTTTGGAGGAGCATCAGTTTTCTGCTTCTGGAAGGTTCCTGCAGTGCTCAGTGCTGGCTCTGCCAGCCTCCCCAGGCACTAGGTTTGCTTTTTTTTTTTTTTTTTTTTAAGATAGGGTCATACTGTGTAGCCCTGGCTGCCTGGAACTCACTATGTAGACCAGGCTGGCCTTGAACTCACAGAGATTCTCCTGCCTCTGCCTCCTGAGTGCTTGGATTAAAGGCGTGCGCCATCATGCCCAGGCACAACCACTGATCTTTTAATTGATTTGTTTTCTCTGTAGTTTTGCCTTTTTCTACAGCCACACAGTTGGCCTGACACAATGTGCAGTCTTTGCAGACACTCTTAGCAGTGGCCACGTGTATCCCCTCTACACCATTCCATGGTCTTATCACTCCTGCTGAGTGACATTGCATTGTCAAGTATGTCAACATTCATCTGCCTGTTCACTACTAAAAAGAATCCTCATTGCTTTGAATTTGGGCCGTTGTCAATAAACCTGCCACAAACATACACATGCAGGTTTATTTTTATGGTTTTTTGTGTGTATATTTCATACAGAACATCTCAAACAATCTTAATTATCTTTATACCTCCATCCTCACTGGCACCCTCCCATAGCCTCCCCCTCCACTGGAGCCCATATACTCTGTCATTCCTGTTAAGGCCCACTGGGCTGTTAGTGTCCCCAGCTGTTCCCCAGTGCAAATCCATCCACTGAGTTTAATCTTCTCTAGAGTCCCTTGTTTTAGGAAGATCAGCTCTTCTTCATCTAGCAGCAATCAGTTGCCAGGATGGGAGCGTTTTAACTCTTCTGGGAAAATACCAAGAAGTGTGCTGGCTGTATCACGTAGTTAGAATCCGTTTAGTGTTGCAAGAAACTGACACACTATCTGTCCCTCCAGCAAAGGATCACCAGCACCTGATTTCTTGTATCCTTCCTTCAACCTTGCCATTTCTTGAGTGACAGGTACATGTTCTGTTTTTGGTTTCGTTTTGATTTGTTTTCTGAGACAGGGTCTCATGTAGCCCAGGCTGACCTTGAACTCACTATGTAGCCAAGGATGACCTCCAATTTCTGATTCTCCTGCCTCCACCTTCCAATGCCTGAATTGCAGACGTGCACCACTATGCAAGATTTCTGTGGTGCTGGGGGTAGAACCTGGGCCCTCATGCATGCCAGGCAAGTGCTGTGCTGACTGACCCATACCCCAGGCCACACATTCTATTTTCTGGTACCCATGTCTTTTACCATTCTGAAGTCCAGCATGAGACCTATGTTTCCTTTAGCTACTAGGTCTCCTTGATTCCCTCAGTCTCCAAAGGTCTGTAGCTTCTCTGCCCCAATGATTGACACTTAAGGGTGCTACTGGGCTACTCTAGAATGTTCCTTACTTGGGGATGGATAGGCATCCCCTCACGATCACCTTGATAAGCTGATTGTTAGAATTCTATGTTGGGCAGGAGCACCCCAGACAACACTGTCACAGGTGCACAAAGTGGGTGTGTCCTGTTAGTGAGCATGGTAAGCTTGATTCTTGGGTTAGGGTGATGTCTGCTGTGCTTCCTACTTCACCATGTTTCTTTAAGAGTGTGTGGGTATGTGTGTTTTACAGTGCTGAAGATAGAATATAGGGCTAGGGCATGACTCTACCACTAAGCCATGCCCCAGCCCCTCACTGGGGGATTCTAAACAGGAGCCCTACCACTGAGTCACACCCCCAGCACCACATTGGGGGATTCTAGGAAGGAGCTCTACCATTGAGCCATGCTCTCCATCCCCTCACTGGGGGATTCTAGGCAGGAACTCTATCACTGAGTCATACCCCAGCCCATCACTGAGGGATTCTAGGCAGGGGCTCTATCACTGAGACATGCCCCAGCCCTGTTGCAAGGAACATCTATGGGAGACTGTGCAAAATTGGTTTCTCATGCTTGCTCAGTACTCACAAGCCCAGGCTCCAGCTCATGGCATGCAGTGGCTGCTCACATGCACCCATCACCCACAATTGTGTATCTTTGGTATCCACATCTTCAGGCAGATGCACATGGGCAGGAGAGCAGGTTCTGGATTTCTCACCAGTGCTGCTCAACAACAGCCCTGTGTGTGGAGACTAGTGTGCCGACCACAGCGTGCCCAGACCCCTACTCCTTCAGGTGTTCTCACACCTTTGGCCTTTGCTGGTGTGACAGGTGTGCCGAGGACCTCTTGGTGTCTGGAGGTGTCAGTATCATCTCTCTGGACTGCTCAAGACCCTTGGTCTGTATAGACCTTGCTCTGGCTCCTTGCTAAGCTGCCAGCTTGTGTATGTTTACATGTATGGGTGCACATGTGTGTAAGTGCATGTGGCATGTGGAGGTCAGAGGACAAGGACCTCAGATGTCATTCCTCAGGTGCTGTCCACTATATTTTCATTTTTTTTCTTTTAAGTTTTATGTGTATGAGTGTTTTGCCTGCGTGTGTGTAAGTATAACCCATGTTGTGCAATGTCCATGGGGGTCAGAAGGTGGTGTCAGAGCCTCAGGAACTGGAGTTATGGATGGTTGTTAGCTGCCATACGGTGCTGGGAACCAAATCAAGGTCTTCTGCAAGAGCAGCAGATGCCCTTCACCACTGACTCATCTCTCCAGTCCTCCTCAGGTACCTTTATTATATAGCTCATCTACCTACCTAGGAACGGCACCACCCACAGTGAACTGGACCCTCCTACATCAGTAAGCAATCAAGAAGATGTCCCATAGACATGACCACAGGCCATTCTGATGGAGGAAATTCCTCACTTGAGGTGTCCTTTTCCCAGGTGTCTCTAGTCTGTGTCTAGTTGACAAACGGTAACCAGCACCTCCATCCTAGATACACGTTAAGGAATCCTGGCTGGTAACCCCTGCTCCATGGCTTTCTCTGAGCCCTGGTGGAGCGATGACACTTGCCTTCCCATGACCCCTCAGAGACTATCTGCTTGGTAACAAATGTCACCTGTGCCTCTGCCCACTTCACTCTGCTTCTCTAGTACCAGGATGGCTCCATTCTGAACATGTCATCTCCACTGCCTGAGGAAAACGGTGGAGAGCAGCCTGGTGACAGGAAGGACCTCCCGTGGGGAGCCTCATTTGAACTGCCGCAGATGCTCCTGGAAAGAGACAGGTGGGTCCCATGAGGTCTGGGTAGGGAGCTAAGGCCGTAATGAATTCAGGGCTGGGCAGAGGCCTCTATTCCCAGGTGCTCTGCCAACATACAGCTTGGACTCATCCTAGAATTTGCTCTCCCCAGAGGTGTGTCTCATACCCACCCTCTAGGAAGGTTACAGGCCATTGTGAGCTGCTCAGTGTGGGTACTGGGAAATGAACTCTGGTCCTCTGGAAGAGGAGTAAGTGCTCTTAACCACTGATCCAACACTCCAACCCATGGGGAATCATTTAAAAATGAGGGGCTGCTGAGACAGCTCAGAGGGTAAAGGTATTGCCTCACAAGCACAAGGACCTGAGTTTGGCCCCTGGAACCTGCACTGGAAAAAAAAAAAGGTGTCAGTGGTGCACCCACGTCCAGCACTGGGGTTGGGTGGGGTGTGGAAACAAGGGGATCCCTGTGACTCACTGGCCAGCCAGCCTAGCCTATTTGGTAAGTTCCAGGCCAGTGAGAGACTGTTTCAGAAAAGCAAGGCGGATCTAGAAAGATGGCCTGCCAATTAAAAGCACTTGCTTTTGCAAAGGATCTGAGTTCAGTACACAGCACCCAGCAGACTAGAGCACACACTAGCAAATTTTTTTCTTTTTTAATTTTTAAATTTATTTTGTATATATGAGTATTTTGCCTGCATTTTATGTAAGCGTGCCATGTGCAGAAGCCAGAAGAGGTCATCTGACCCCCTGGACCTAGAGTTACAGACAGTTGTGAGCTATCATGTGGGTGCTGGGAATCAAATCTGGACTCTCTGCTAGAGCAGCCGGTGCTCTTAAACAAGGAACTACCTCTCCAGCTCCACTAGCAAAATTTTAATTTACTTACTTTTAATTTACTTTAATTGCCCTTAGACTCAATTCCTAAGTTTAATAGTTCACATTTGGCCAATCTGCTTGACAGTTCCTGTTGCTCAATCTGCTGTCACAAAACACTGCACTCTGGGCAGCTTAAGTAATATGTATTGTTCCACAGCTCTGGAGGCTAAAGGCCCAAGATTAGCCTGCCAGAGGGCTTGAGGGCCTGGGAATGTTCTCTTCCTGACTGAAAGATGGCTACCTTTTTTCTTGTCTTTTTGAGACAGGGTCTCCCTGTAGCCCCCACTGTCCTGGAACTCACTAAGTAGACCAGGCTGGCCTCGAACTCACAGAGATCCACCTGCCTGTGCCTCCAAAGTGCTGGCATGTACCACCACACCTGGCTTGGCCACATTTTTAAAAAATATTTTTTATTTTTATTTCTTTATGTGTATGAGTGTTTTGTCTGCATGTGTGTAAGTGCACCTGCATGTGCAATGCCCGTGGAGGCCAGAAGAGGGCATCAGATCCCCTGGAACTGGAGTTACAGATGGTTGTTAGCTGCCATGTGGGTGCTGGGAACTGAGCCCAGGTCCTCTGCAAGGGCAGCCAGTACTCTTAACTGCTGAGCCATCTCTCCTGCCCCCAAATAGGAACTTTCTTTCTATGTCCTTCCATGCTGTGGGAGCAGGGTTGGGAGAGGCAGGAAATGAGAGACAGAGAAAGAGGAGAGGATGGCTTCCTTTTTTAAAATTTGTTTTTGTTTGTTTGCTTGGTGGTTTTTTGTTTGTTTGTTTTTGTTTGTTTTGAGATAGCCGTGAAGCTCAAGCTGGCCTTGAACTCACTATGTGACTAAGAGCACCTTGAACTTGTGATCCTCCAGCCTCTACCTCCCGAGTGCTAGGATTGCAGTCATGTGCCACTATGCCTGACTTATGCTGTGCTAGGATGGAATCTAGGGCATTGTGCATACTAGGCCAACAGTCTACCAATTAAGCCGCATGCCCAGCCTTTTTTTTTTTCTTCCTCTCTCTCTAGTGATTGAACCTAAATATGCCCTCAGTACCTTACTAGGGGATTCTAGGCAGGTGCTCCACCACAGAGCCACACCCCTAGCTCCTCCTCACTAGGGGATTCTATGCAGTGCTCTACCACTGTACCGCAGTTTGAGGATACAGTCCATCATGGAGGGAAGGCATGGTGGCAGGAGCCTGAGGCAGCTGCTCACACGGCATCCACAGTCAGGGAGCAGAGAGATGGATGCTGGTGCTCAGCTCGCTTTCTCCTTTTTATTCAGTCAGGACCCCAGCCCATGGGATGATGCTCCCCACATTCAGGGTGGGTCTGCCCTCCTCAGTTAACCCGGTCTAGAAACTCCCTCACAGACATGCCCAGAGATTTGTTTCCATGCTGAGTCTACATCCCATCCAATTATCTATAAGAGCACTGTCACAGGTGCATATCTCCCTAATAATGTATAGAGGACAGGGCCTAGCCTGCTAAGAGCCCGTACTGCCCTCTGGCTGCCCACCATAAGTAACCAGCAAATATGAGCCAGTGTGGCCTCAACTGTAGAAATATGCCCAAGGCTACCATCTTCTCTGATGCATGGCCCACAGTGCTCTGGGCTTGAACAGCAGCCTGGGCTTAGACTCCAGCTAGTCTAAGCTGTGACAAAGGACCCTGTGGCTCCAAGGTGGTCCTGCTGATCTCCTGTTTCATCCACAGTGATGGGAACAAGTCCTCCAAAAGCACACCGCTGAGGAGGCTGGGAAAACAAGACTACCTTTTCCCTCCGCCGCCAGCCCTCCGAATCCTGCTGACTCCCCCCATGCTTGAGGTTGGTGTGCAGGTCACTAGCTAGAGGGAGACCCCTTCCCACTAAGCCTGCGTGCAGTGGGTCTGCTTCAGGGTCCTATGCTCTGATTGTAGTGACTTCCAGTGGCCTGTACTGTTTTCCTGCAGAAGCCAAGCCCTCTGAGCATCAAGAGCCTGGTTTCCAGCCTGCAACCCACAGCTGGCCTGGAGCTGAGAGCCCCACAGCTGGTGGGAGAGACCAGCGGCCCCACCCTGAGTGCCCAGGCCCTCAAGGAGATGGCCTTGGGTACCAAGAACATCGCCCTCATCGCAGCAAGCCGGCGCTGCAAAGTGCAGGACAAAGAGGGCAGTGGCTTGGACTCCAGGGACCCCAGCCCTGCAGACAGGAGGTGGCCCCATGCCAGTCCCATCAGGGACCACTCCATGGAGAGGAAGATAGGAAGGAAGAGGTCACCCTCATTTACCTGGAGTGTGCAGCCAGTGAGTGAATGTTGGTCTGGTTGCTGGGGTGTGGTGGGGACAGCAAGAGGAGAGGCCAGGGAGGACAGGCAGGGGCTCACACTGTTGCAGATGCACAGGAGGCATGCACACCCAAGGAGGTGGAAGAGAGGCATGCCCAAGTCACACAGCCCTTCACAGTCCTCAGGCTCCTGCATGGCCTGAAACCACCACAGCATCAGTGTTTTGTACAGTTTTAACTCGGGAAAATCCCCAGCTTTGTGACCTGAGAATTTTCATGTTCCAATTCAGTATTAGATGTCTTTCTTTATGGTACTGGGGATGGAACCCAGGGCCTTGCACATGCTAGGTAGGTAATCTACCACTGAGCACATCTCCATCCCCTCACTGGGGGATTCTAGGCAGGTGCTGTAGCACCAAGCCATAGCCCTAGCCAGTGTTGCTTTTTAACTTAAGAGAAGCCGAGTGTGGTGGCACACACATTTACCCCCAGCACTCTGGAGGCAGAGGCAGACAGATCTCTGTGAGTTCCAATCCAGCTGGGGCTACAGGGAGACCCTGCCTCAAAAAGACCAAAAAAGAAAAGGAAAGAAAAAAGAAAGGAGAGAAGAGGTATTGTATGGCTCCAAAGAGGACTCCTAAGTAACCTGTGAGAGTCAGATCCCAAGGTCTGATCACTGCTACCTATTCCAGTGCCTCTAGTGTTTGGTGCTGGGTGTTGTTGGCTGGTGAGGGTCTGGCAGTCCTGAATCCGGCCTCTGGTGGCCAAAGCCCCAACTTATACTGAACACAGGGTGATCGTTTACTTGAGAGTAAAATTCAGGCCAAGCACTATAGGCTAATGCTATAATTCCAGCCCTGGGCTGGCTGTAGCAGGAGGATCATGAGTTCCAGGCTAGCCTGGGCTACACAGTGGGACTCTATCTCAAAAAGCCCCAGACCAAAACTTAAGGAAAAAAAAAAGCAAAGAATGTATCAGGAGTCAGAGAGAGAGAGAGAGAGAGAGAGAGAGAGAGAGACAGAGACAGAGACAGAGACAGAGAGACAGAGACAGAGAGACAGAGAGACAGAGACATGCTCAGGACAACTGCTGCTTCTATTCAAGTCTGAAGGCAGGAGGAAGAGCCCACTGTCCCACCAGCAAACAGGAGAATTCTCCTTTTGGGGATGGATCTGTCTCATATTTCCATTCAAACTGTCACCTGATTTGATGAGGCCCGCCCATGCAAGGAATGGCCATCTGCTATACTCATTGTGCTAACCTGTATGTCACACTCCCCTGAAAGTCCCCTCCCAGGTACCCCCAGAGCGATATCTAGCCAAGGGTCTGGGTGCCCCATGGCTCAGCAGGCTGACATATAATTACCCAGTGTCCAGACTTAGGCAAGAACTCTGTTTGGACTCCATAAGGGGAAGGGGGAGCATTCGGGGAGGAGTCGCACTCATCCATCCGTTTGTGCGTTCATCCGGGGTTCAGTGATCCTGCTACTCTGCCATGCAGTAGGTGTTTAATTAGAACATGACCTTGAAATCCTCACACCCTGTCTGGCTGTGTGCCTTTTCCAAACTGCAGGTAACTGAGAAACCTCAGCCCTCTGTGGAGCATTTGGCTGAGAACCAGCTGTCCCCAGTGTACCTCCAGCCACCAAAGCATTCTGGGAAGAGCTTTTTCCCTGCTGTGCCCACAGCCTCCAAAGTGAAACCCAGTCTCAGTTTCCACGCAGGTATGGGATCAGAGAAACAAAAATAATGTTAATGTTTTTGTCCCTCAAGACTGTCCCTTCTGAATATAATCCATGAATCCAGGACAGTCCAGAATGTCATCAGCTATCTGTGCTTTGCTCATATATACATATATATATACAATATATATATATATGTGTGTGTGTGTGTGTTTAAAATTTCTTATTTTATGTGTATGAGTATTTTGACTTCACTGCTGAGCCATCTCTCTAGCCCCTGTTTTTTTGATTCATTGATTGTCAAGTAGATTGGTCAGTGACCTGGAACATCAAGGTTCCCCAACTCTGAGCTCTGGAGGCAGAGGTTTTTGTCTGTCAAGAAATAAGTCAATTGAGATGGATTTAAGTTGCTAGAGTACTTGCCTGGCATGCAGGAAGCCTGGGTCCATCCCTAGTACTGTGTAAACAAGGTATGGTAGTACCTATAACTCCATCAGTCAACAGGTGGAAGCAGGAAGATCAGGTGTTCAAGGTCATCCTTGGCTTTGTAGTGTATTTGAGGCCAGCCTGGGCTACAGGAGACCCTGTCTCAAACAAACCAAAACAAAACGATTTTTTAAAATTGTGTTTTGAGAAAGCTGTGGTAGCTCAGGCTAGCCTATAACTTACTATGCAGCAAAGCTTGGCTTCAAAATTGCAGTTCTGCCTCAGCCTCCTGAGGGTTAGGATTACAGGCACTACCACGCTCTGTTTAGAGATGTAGGCTTCTGTGATTTCCCTCTTCCTTCTGTTCCCTCCTCCTTTCTTCTTTTCCTCCTCTTCCTTCTCCCCTCCCCCAATCCTCCTCTTCTTCCTCCTCCCTGTTCCCCTTCTCCTTTTCTTCCTCTCCCTCCTCCTGCTCCTCCTTTTCTTCGTCCTCCCTATCACCCATTCCCTCCTCCTCTCCCTCCTCCTTCTGATCTGCCTCTTGTCCTTTCTCTTCTTCTTCCTCCCCCTCCTCCTTTCTCCCCTCCCCAGACTCCATCCCTCACAGGACTGTGAGAAGTCACAGGGAGGTGCTGAGTGAGAGCCTGTGTGCAGTAGGTGCTGCATGTTTCCCGTCTGTTTGCTCGCTCTTTGGTTTGATTTCCAGGCCCTTCGGGCATTTCCTATAATAATGCTTAATAACGCTTCCTGCTCCTGGTCTCTCCTTTAGATGAGAACACGCTCCAAGTGCCCGAGGTCAGCTTCACTTTCCCCAGTGCCATGTGGCAGAACAGCCCATCATCTAGCCGGCCATCCCTCCTGCCACGAGACATCCGAGGTCAGTGTCTGGCCCTGTCCCTGACCCTGTCCCTGTGTCCCCATCCATATCCCACTGGCTTCCTGGACACTTTTGTCTTTCCTTGGAGATTGGTGGAGGGACAGCAGCACACACACCCATCCCCACACTATCCAGGCCTCTGTTCTTTGTACACCTAGCCTACTTGGAGAACTCTGATACCCTGGAGGACAGGGACTTGGGATGCTCTTGGCAGTGGGAGGACAGGAAGGGCTTGAAGTTGAATTTCCGTCTCCTTCTCTTGCCTGGCTTGCTCTGTCAACTGGGAGGAAACAGTGGGGACCTGTGGCTTCCCATGCTGTCCTTGTCCCTTGTCCCAAAAGCTCCCTGGGATCCCCGATGGAGCCCTCACCTCCTTCTCAAACATTTTGCCCTCTCAGACTTTGACTGAGTTGTTTGGTCTCAAGTGCTTGGCCAGACCAGTTGAATGCTGGGGCCCAGACTCTGGGCTAAGGTAGACAGACAAGAGCCACATGCTGGCCAGGAGGAGATGGGCTGTAGGGGGCACCTCTGGGAGCATGACAGTGGTGGGGCAGGTACCCTGCTTAGTGGGATCGGCAGGTGAAGGTGAGCCACATGAGGGTCAAGTTGAGGAGAATGGGGTCTCAGAGCTGGGTCCTGGGGTAATGGTACAGGAAGGCTGGACACGGGATTTAGGCACCCATTGGGTAGGTGGACACCCGGGTGAGTCCACCTCCTATACACTGTATGTGGATCCTCCTAATTCTTTATTTTTCAAGATTTATTTTATTATCTCATGTGTGTGTGCGTGTGTGTGTGTGTGTGTGTGTGTGTGTGTGTGTGAGAGAGAGAGAGAGAGTGCAGAGCCCTCAGAGTCCAGAAGAGGGCATCAGATCCTCTGGAGTTGGAGTTACAGGTGATTGTGAACCTCCTCCATGGGTCCTGGGAACTGAATTCAGGTCCTCTGCAAGAGTAGCAAGTGCTCTTAACTGCTGAGCATCTCTCTAACCCAGTCCCTCCCTGTTCTTTTAAAAAGAATTATTGGGCTGGGCATGGTGGTGCAAACCTTTAATCCTAGCACTCAGGAGGCAGAGACAGGGAGATCTCTGTGAGTTTAAGGCCAGCCTGGTCTACATAGTGAGTTCCAGGCCAGCCAGGACTACATAGTGAGATCCTGCCTCAAAAACAAAAATAAAAACAAAAACTATTATTACTGGGGCTGGGGAAAAGGTAAGTTGTAAAGTACTTGCCTTGCAAATACAAGGACCTGAGTCTGCTCCCCAAAACACATATAGAAAGGGCTAGGTGCGGTGTGCATCTGTCATCCCAGAATTGAGGAGGACCCCTGGGGCTTGAGGAACATGGGAGAATGTAAGCTGGCCTCTATATGCATGCACACACACACACACACACACACACACACACACACAGTGTCATTATTTCACTGTGTAGCTTTAGACATCTACAAATGATGGCACTTTCCACAGCCATATACACAACCACCGTGTAGGGCAGAATGGCCTGGAACTCACTCTGTAGCCTGGGCTGACCTCTCTCCATCCATCCCTCTACCTCAGTCTCCCATGCGAGTGCTGGGATGGCAGGTATGTGCCACCACCCCAGGCTTCTCTATATGACGGCAAATGTTTGCTTAGCTACGTTAGGCCAAAAGGAACAAGTGAGACCACTTCTAAATGTGTTTATTTCACTCCTCACGTACTCAGTGTCAATGACAAAGGTTCTTTATTTGGGTCCTAAACCCTGAGAAGTTTCTCTCCTCCCCCCTCCTTTCCTCCCATCCTTCCCTTCTTTCTCTTTTCTTAGTTCTTTGGCAAGGTCTGGCTCTGTAGCCCAGGCTAGCCTGGAACTCACACTCCTCCTACCTTAACGTCCCAAGTGCTGGGATGACAGGCCTGCACCCCCACCCTCCCCAGCTCACCCCGACCCCTTGTTCAAAATCAAGTTTGTTGCCTTTTGCTTCATTGAGAAGTGTCCCCAGCTAAGGTCCCTCCCAGGACAGGAAGGCTGCTAGCCTAGGCATCAGCCCTGAGGATTGCTGCACAGTGCACTCCCTTTCAGCCTGGCCCCTCCTCTCTCCCCCCTGGCCTCTTCTATTTTTATATCTTGAAGCAAGAAGAGCACTGACTTGTCCTACATGTTGCTAAACCCCAGCTCCAGGGTCAGCCACATTAGTGCCCATATCCGTATCATCTTTAAAAAAAATTATTTATTTATTATTTTTACTTTATGTGTATGAGTATATTACCCGCATGTATGTGAGTGCACCCGTGTCGTGCAATGCCGCGGAGATCAGAAGAGGGCTTCGGATTCCCCTGGAACTGGAGTTAAGGACGGTTTGCAACTGCCACGTGGGTGCTGGGAATTGAACCTGGGTCCTCTGCAAGAGCAGTCAGTGCTCTTAACCGCTGAGCCATCTCTCCAGCTCCAACATCCACATCATCTTAATCTCAAACAGAGAAGCCAGTGCTGCCCGGATCCCCTCCTGGGCACAGCAAGCTCCCTCTGGCATCCTGGGTACCACTCTGCCATACCCCCACCCCCACCTCCAGGCCACCTCACAACCAAGCCATTGGGAAGGATGAAATCAAATATCCCTGGGCATTCAGACTACCAGGGGGATGGGGGCAAAGGAGGGTGTTCCTGCTGTGCAACCTCGGTTCCGGTGGCTACACCTTCCCTCCCCCGTGCTGCTGTTTAAGGAAAGGTTAAAGGGGTTTGGGATAAGAAGACGAAGGCTGAGTGACAGCCAGTTTGACACGTATCTTTGAGTTTGAGGGATGGGAAGGGTCCACAGAGACCCTCCCCCGTCCTTGTCGTGTGGGCCTTGTGCAGGCTGGAAGATGATTGGTGCTGATGGTGGCAGCCCAGCGGGAGAGGGGTCAGGCTCTGTGAGGTTGGGTTACATGTGTGGCCACATCATGTGGTCTCAATGGTGGTGAGCACTAGCTTCACCTGTTCCGCAGACCAAAGTCTCCCATCCACCCCAGGATCTACAGACAGCGGAGGTCGGCGTCACAGCCCGCTGCCTCCCAGCAACCCCCGCAGGCTCCAGGGCGACAGTGCCAAGAGGCCAAGGCGACCGAAGTAGTAGATGATGACAAGACAGCCATACAGGAGGCCGGGAACCAAATGGACCCCGAAGTTGGATCAGAGATGGAGAGCAGTGCCAGATACAGGGGCCGCCTTGGATAGCAAAGGACCAAATCAAGACCCATGTTGACCTTGTGCTTTTCTTGGGTTACCACATTTGTAGAATGTGCTTCAGGGACTGCTCTGCTCATCCCTGTATGTACTCTGGGACACTGGCAACGACAGCTCGTGGCTCCCACTCAGGCTGCTGAGGTCCTTGGGGAAGGATGGGCAGCCTCAGGCAGGTCTGCGCGTGTCTCTGCACGTGTCTTTATTTATCATCTTCGACCTCTGTGGCCAGCCTACAGAGTTGCTTCTCGGGAAGCCTCAGAGAGCTCAAGGATGACTTTATTCCTGCTCCTGGTCTTTTCTCCAAGCTTTCCAAGCCCCCAGCCAGGGTAGGGCAACAGAACTAGCGATGTGAGGCAAGAGCAAATTGCAAGGAGTAGAGAGAACTGCACGTGGAAGCCTGTGGCCTGGGAGCCTGCATGGCAGGGCCTAAGGGGCTTAGACGTTTCTATCCTTTTTTCATTTTTGAGATGGGGTCTCATATAACAGGCTGGCCTTGAACTCACTATGTAGCTGAGGATAACTTTGAACTCCCAATCTCCTGCCTCACCCTCCCAAATACTGGGATTATAGGTGTTCACTACCATACCTGGTTTATATGGTGGCTGGGGACTGAACCCGGGACCTCGTGTGTGCTAAGCAAGTGCTCTACCAACTGAGCTGCACCCCCAGTCCTTCTGTCACTTTTTTATTCATTTATTTTTATGTGTATGAGTATACTGCATGCAGTTAGATGCACCCGTGTCATGCAGTGACTGTGGAGATCAGAAGAGGGTGACAGATCCCCTGGAACTGGAGTTACAGGATGGATGTTAGCTGCCATGTGGGTGCTGGGAATCAAATCCAGGTCTCCTACAAGAGCAACCAGTGCTCTCAAGCTCTGAGCCATCTCTCCAGCCCCCTTCTGTCACTTTTTTTTTAATCAGGAAAAAAAGGGGACACAGAAAAATGAATGCCATGTTACAAGACAAACTATTTATTTAGTTTTTGTTGTTTATCAGTGTGTACGTTTTAAAGACTTGTTTTATTCTATGTGTGTGTTTGCTTGTATGTATGTAAGTGCACCATGTGAGTGCAATGCCTATAGAGGCTAGAAGAGGGTGTTGGATACCCTGGAATTGGAGTTATAGATGGTGATGAGTCATCATGTGGGTGCTGAGAACTAAACCTGGGTCCCTGCAAGAGTAGACAGTGCTTTTAACCGCTAAGCCCTCTCTCCAGTTTCCTGTGTTTGTATTGAGATGGGGTCTTGATATGTAGCCTGGGGTCACTTGCAACTCACAACCTTCCTGCTTTGCCTCCAGAGTGCTGGGATTACAGGCCACCATGCCCTGGTTTCTTGCCCCTTTTCAGATGCAGGCCTCCACTCCCTGTTCCCTGGGGTCCATTGCCCTGTGGGAGGAGCCTCCCTTTCTGTGTTGGGGTAGCCACCCTGGTTGGGAACCCTCAGGACCAAGGCAAAGGGGCTGAGTGAACTGAGTGGCATTACCTCCTTGGGGCTGGGAGGTGGAAATACGTGGCAGCCCCTTAGCTGAGGGGGAAGTAGGCCTTGGGCCTGTATGTATATGACTCAGAAATGTTGGGCTGACTCCACAGTTGGGTGCTGTAGTCAGCCCTCCCCACTGTGACACCTGCTGCCAGGGAAGAGGACACAGGGCTCCCTTGAAGCCATGCCCCATCTGGGACTTCCCAGGCTACTTGAGGAGCTTCCATGTTTGGGGGCTTTGCTGTGACCCCTGTGAGCCCCACTGATGCCTACCTCCATCACTCAACCAGGGTAGGGTGGGTGGTGTGGGTAGACTTTGACTCTCCTATGTGGCCTCAGGTTCTGGGCTGAAGACATCTGGATCTCAGATCCCTCAGGCCTGGTGGACCTGAACCCGTTCACAAAGAATCCTTTAGATGGGAAGATGAATTTTAAGACTTTAAGGGGCTGGAGAAATGGCTCAGTGGTTAAGAGCACTGGCTGCTCTTGCAGAGGACCTGGGTTCGATTCCCAGCACCCACATGGTAGCACCCAACTATAACTCCAGTTATAGGGGATCTGATACACTCTTCTGACCTCTGTGGTTACTAGGCATACGTGGTGTACTTACATACATGCAAGTAAAACATACACAAAAAATGAATAAAACTTAATAAAAAGACTTCAAGATTATGGGCAAACATTTTGCTGTTTGTTTGTTTTAAAGACAGGGTCTCCCTGTATTCCCAGCTGGCCTGGAGCTCACTATATAGACCAGGTTGGCCTTGATCTCACAGAGATCCGTCTGCCTCTGCCTTCCAAGTGCTGAAATCAAAGGTGTGGGCCAATGCACCCAGTCAAATTTTTTCATTATAAAGAATTTTTGTAATGTGTGTTAGAAAATATATCACTAGGCCTTCAGGTGCTTGGGGTCATCATCCATATTTGACCTTAAAAAGAGAGTGAGGGCTGGGAAGCTATCTCAGTGTGTAAGGTCTTGCCTTGCAAGTATGAGGACTGAAGTTTATATCCCCGGAACCCACAAAAAGCTGCTAACATGTGATGACTGCCCAGCACTCATACAAGGAGATGAATGTCAAGACAGAGTTTCTGGAAGCTTTCAGGCCAGTTTACTGTTGACCACAACAGTGAATGAGAGATCCTGCCTCAAACAAGGGGGAGGGCAAAGACAAGCACCAGAGCTTGTCCTCTGACCTCCACACATGTGGGTGACACACACATGAACACGCATTGTCATAGTTATCTTCAGTTGTCAACTTGACACACCTGGGAAGAAGGACCCACAACTGAGGAATTTCCTCTGCTGGATTGACCTGTGGACATGCACAGCTCACTGTGGGCAGTGCCATTCCTAGGTAGGTGGGCCTGACCTGTGTAAGAAAACTAGAGAGCAAGACCTGGATTTGGTAGGCTCAGGCTGAGATCCTAGTAGACAGCCTGAGAGGGCGGGTTCTGACCTCTATCTAAGTAGTGGCTGTGATCGCAGAAGATTGCCAGAGTGCTGGGTTCTGACTTCCCCCTGCCTCCACGTGGTGGTGAGCCTCCCTTAATTGAGCCATACCCATCCCCCTACCTGGGATTTTGTGAGGCCCCAGGAAAGCCCTAGCTTTGGTAGGCTAAGGCTGAGGTCTTAGCAGACAGCCTGAGACAGCGGGTTCCCAGCTCTATCAGGTGTAGTGGGTGTGATCTCAGCAGACAGCCAGAGAGTGCTGGTTCTGGCCTTCCTCTGGCATAGGGGCTGAGAACACAGCAGACCAACTGAGAGTCCCAAAATTGCCCCCCCACAGGGAATTTCCCAAATTTTCTCTGAGTTCCTGCTAAGAAGGGTCCAAACTTCAGAAGGAAGCCTGAGTGTGCCTGACTGGAACCTGACTTGGCCTTCTGTAGGTGCTCTTGAAGAGCTGATCTGAAGCCATCAGTTCCCTCCAAAATAAAACCTGAGAGAACCTGAAACTTGTATCAACCAGATTTACATAACTGATAAGGAAAGGACCTGTGCACACCAACAGTACAAACAGAAGCATACTTCAACTTAATTCTCATATCAGAATCATAAACAAAAGAAATTCACATGCCAAAATCACGACAAAAGACGAAATCTACATGCCAAAATTGCAACAGAAAAATAATAGCAGGGAAAACCAAAACCAAACTCCACCAATCCTGTAGAAGAGTTCTACAGGAGAATCTCCTAGAGATAATTCAGGACACAGAATTTAAAAGAACAATCATAAATATGATCAAGGAATTCAATGAATTTAAAGAACACATGGACAAACAAATCAAAGAGCTAAAAGAAGATAGGGATAAACTTGTGAATGAATTCACAAAAGAGATAGAAACATTGACGAAAACTCAGGCAGAAATGAAGAAGGAAGTACAAAACTCAATAAGCCAACTTGAAATAACAGGGGAAAGCCTCACTGTTAGAATGAATGAAAGGGAAAACAGAGTATCAACACTGGAGGATAAAGTTCAAGAACTGGACCACTCAAGCAAAGATTATGGAAAATTTTAAAAGAATCTCAGGAATGGAATATGCAAGAGATGTGGGACACCATGAAAAGACCAAATTTGTGGATCACAGGAATAGAGGAAGGAGAAGAATTTCAGGTTAATGGTATTGACCAGACCTTAAACAGGATTGTAGAAGAGAATTTCCCCAAATTAAAGAATGACATCCCCATACAAATACAGGAAGCACACAGAACACCAAATAGGATCAGAAAAGAAACTCCCCATGACATAACAGTAAAAACAGTAAATGTACAGATTATCCCCTGTTCCCTCCCCCAGCTGCAAGTAATCTTGGAAGATGCTAGATGGGAAGTGGAAGGTTAATTAAAATTAGGACGTCATGATGTAGTTTCCATGAGGATGCCATCCATGAGGCGTGGAGTCACCTATGCTCCTCTAAGGAACCCCTCACCTGGGTTCTGTAAGCGAGGGGGAAAGAAAAATCTTCCATGACACGAATAGCCTGAAAGAATACATGGACACAAAACCAGCCCTTCAAAAATACTTGAAACAATACAGAGAGTGGAGAGGAAAAAAACGATACCCCCGGGGCAATGAAAGAAAATAAATAAAGGTATAACTGAGGAAACACAAAATTAGACAAAGAACACAAACAGCAATCAAAATGATGGCAACCAATACACATCTTTCAACAATAACCTTAAATATAAATGGACTGAGCTCCCCAGTCAAAAGACAAAGGCTAAGTGAATGGATTATGAAACAAAATTCATCTCTTTGTTGTCTGCAAGAAACCCATCTCACCTTCAAGGACAGGCACTACCTTAAGGTAAAAGGATGGAAAAGAATATTCCAAGTAAATGGCACTAAGAAACAAGCAGGGGTTGCAATACTAATATCTGACAAAATAGACTTCAAAGTAAAACTAATCAGAAGAGATAAGGAGGGTCACTTCATTCTGATCAAAGGAACAATTAACCAAGAAGATATTACAATCCTGAACATATATTCACCAAACTCTGGTGCACCCAAATTAATAAAAATAACACTACAGGACTTTAAGACACAGATTAACCCCAATTCAGTAATAGTAGAGGACTTCAATACCTCACTGCCTCCATTAGAATAAACAGAGATGTCTGAATTAAATTATACCATACACCAAATGGACCTAACAGACATCTTTTGAATATTCCACCCTAGCACCAAAGAATATACTTTTTACTCAGTACCCCATGGAACTTTTTCAAAAACTGACCACATACTGGGCCACAAATCTCAACAAATACATACATATGTACATACAGATGTACATCAAAAAGATCATTTACCATGATCAAGTAGGCTTTATTCCAGAGATGCAGGGATGGTTCAATATACACAAGTCAATAAACATAATCTTATAAATGCAGGGTTCAATATACATAAGTCAATAAACATCATTAATTATATAAATGGACTCAAAGACAAAAACCACATTGTCATCTCAATAGATGTAGAAAAGGCTTTTGACAAAATTCAGCATGGATTTATGTTCAAAGTCCTAGAAGGAATTGGACTGCAGGGAACATACCTCAACATAATTAAAACCATATATAACAAACCCACAGCCAACATCATTCTAGATGGAGAAAAACTGGAAGCATTCCCATTAAAATCAGGACCCAGACAAGGATGTCCACTATCTCCACTTCTTTTCAACATAGTGCCTAAAACTCTTGCTAGAGAAATAAGACAGGAGAATGAAATAAAAGGAGTACTAATTGGAAAAGAAGAAGTCAAACTATAACTTTTTGCAGATGATATGATATTATACCTAAGAGATCCCAAAAGTTCCACCAGAAAACCTCTAGACCTGATCAACACTTTCAGTATGTTGGCATGTTATAAAATCAATCTACAAAAATCAGTAGCCTTTCTATATACCAATAACAAGCAATTGGAGAAAGAATATGGAGAAATGCTCCCATTCACAACTGCTATATATATATCTTGGAATAAATCTGACCAAAGACACCAAAAATCTCTATAATGAAAAATTTAAATCATTAAAGAAAGATTGAGGAAGACACCAGGACATTGAAGGAGCTCCCATGCTCATGGATTGGAATAATTAATATTGTGAAAATGACCATCCTATCGAAAGCAATATATAGATTCAATGCAATACCAATCAAAATCCCCATGACATACCTCACAGAATTAGAAAAAAACCATCCTTAAATTTGTATGGAAACACAAAAGACCACGGATAGCCAAAGCAACCCTGATCACAAAGAGCAACGCTGAGGGGGATTACTATACCCGATATCAAAGTATACTACAGAGCTATAGCCACAAAACAGCATGGTACTGGCACAAAAATAGACACATAGATCAATAGAACATCATTGAAGACCCAAACCCGAGTACATGCAACTTCAGCCACCTGATATTTGACAAAGGTACCAAGAACACACAATGGAGGAAAGACCATCTTCAACAAATGGTGCTGGCAAAACTGGATCTCCACCTGTAGAAGAATGAAACTAGATCCTTATCTTTCACCCAGCACAAAAATGTACTCCAAGTGGATCAAAGACCTCAATGTGAAACTGGAACCCCTGAAACTATTAGAAGAAAATATTGGCAGTAACTTAGAAGATATAGGTGCAGGAAGGATTTTCTAAATTGAACAGAAGTTGCTCAGGAATTAAGGTCAGCAATCAACAAGTGGGGCCTCAATAAGCTAAAAAGCTTCTGTACATCAAAAGAAACAATAAAAAAAGTGAAGATAAAACCCACAGAATGGGAAAAAATCTTCACCAGTGACACATCTGACAGAGGTTTAACATCCAGAATCTATAAAGAACTCAAAAAAACAAAGAATCGAGAAACCAAATGACCCAATGAAAAGATAGGCTAAAGATCTAAACAGAGTTCTCAAAGGAAGAAATAAAGATGGCTACGAAACATTTTTAAAAGTGTTGAATATCGTTAGTAATTAGGGAAATGCAAATTAAAACCACCCTAAGGTATCACCTTACCCCAATCAGACTGTCTAGGATCAAGAGAACAAATGATACCAAATGCTGGCGAGGATGTGGGGAAAGAGGAACACTCATTCACTGCTGATGAGATTGCAAACTTGTGCTGCAACCCCTATGGAAATCAGTGTGGAGAACTCTTAAAAAACTAAAAATGAATCTGCCAAATGACCCAGTTATACTACTCCTTGGCATATACCCAAAGGACTCTTGTACAACCATGTTGGTTGCTGCTCTTTTCACAATAGCTAAGAGATGGAAGCAACCTAAGTGCCCCTCAGCTGACAAGTCGTTAACAA
>NW_008354274.1:3409230-3414391 GCF_000622305.1 Nannospalax galili | reverse complement strand
ACAACTGAAGGAAAATGTATTTGTTAATGCTATTATGTCTCATAATTATTTTTAGAAAAGAAGAAAATTAGAATGTAAAAGATGTTAAAAGGATATGGGAATGGAGATATTTTCCAAAATAGACAAAAAAAAATGAGAAAGCCTAAGCAAGTGATGAAGGTCTGTGTAGGTTTGTTATGATATGTAAAGGATGAGACAAAATAATATACACATAATCTTAAAATTTCTAAGGTCAAAGTTTAGTCAACTAGTTTAAGGAACAAAATATATATCTAGGCAAAGTTTATCTGAGAATATTTGGTGTTTTACTCAAGCTTTATCTATATAGCACACAGTAATTAAAAGTACCAGATTGGTGGAACTAACCTTATTGGATGTTTTACAGCCATACTTTGAGGCCTATACTGATGTGGTCAGAGGGACTTAAAGGACATTTGCCCTTTGCCTTCCAAGGTCAACTTAGTTTCAGGGGACTATGAAACATCTTTCAAAATTTCCTGTAACTATGGTGAGTCACCTGTCCTTTTGTTCAGGGAGGCCATGGAGACCCCACAAGATGGACTTGAACCAGTGTCCAGTCTACAAAGAGGAGGGTCAACTCAGAGGGAACATCTCATCCATGCTTCCAAGTGAAGCCAGACATGGTTGAGCAGGACCTTTGACTTATGTGCACATAGATGGAACTGGTAAAAGGAAGGAGCCAGAGACTCTTCCCAAGCCCATATGTCCCCTGAGGAACAGATCCCCAAATGACCTTATGTGTAAAAAGAAATTGATTTATTTGGGCCAACTGTATGGTCTTAAACACCCCAAATGAGTTATAACCAAAGAGTAAAGTCATCAGTATACTTCTTTAAGCATTCAAGGGATTATACTTCCCAGACATTAGGCTTAAGTCTGTATAAAAAGTTGTTTAGGCTGGGCGTGGTGGCGCACGCCTGTAGTCCCAGCACTTGGGAGGCAGAGGCAGGTGGATCTCTGTGAGTTCAAGGCCACCCTGGTCTATATAGTGAGTTCCAGGACAGCTTGGGCTACAGGGAGACCCTGCTTCAAAAAGACAAAAAAAAATTATTTAGATAGTTATTTCTCATTGATGATTTTGTTCCTAATCAGAAAGTGCTGCTCGGATGTAAGACTTCAAATCTTGGTCTGCAATACTGTAATGCCCACCTGTAGCTAGGGGCGATAACCTGCTATTGTTCTAAAATGATGAATAAATTTGTTTTCTCCCCCTATCTAGAAGCCTTTGAGAGGGAACTGACACTGATTCTAACCACTCTAACAGCTATCAAAATACCTGAAAGCAAATCCTGAATCCAACACTCTAGAGTCCAGCCTTGGAAGACAAAAGAAAAATGAGGAGGAACCCAATAGAGGGATGCTTTTGGAAGCCCTTGTCAAGAAATTCCAATGGACTCTCCATATGAACATTTGAAAATTGTCCTGTTCTTTTTTCTAGTTCCCTGTCTAGAACTTGTAATGCAAAATACTATTGCTTTTACTTCTCCTTCACATCTCATATTCATGATTCAAGGACTTTCTTCCCCTTAGAGGTAAGAGTTATGCAATTTGGGAGTCTTTTAGATAGACCCACTGAAGGGGTACTCCAGTTGCCTAACCCTGCGTCCCTGTTCAGCATGGAAGAAGCCAGAGTGGTCTATGTTCCAATTCCTTATCCACAAGTTGGGTAACCCCTTCAGAGGATGGTGTGATAAGAATAGGAGGTAGGAATTGGCTAGGCAGTTAGTGTAAAAAGACCCCAAAGAAAAGTACCCAGTTTCTTGGCTAAAACTCACAATGTCCTTGGGCCTCTTAGCAACCTACTCCATTCCAAAGGCCAAAACTGTTGAAAGTATTTGGGAGCTTTTATCTACTCCTTAAAAGATTTTAGGGTTACCTCTTCAGAAGGGGAAATGTTAGAGTAGCCTAAAAAATAAAAGAAGAATAAAAAATAAAAGAAGAAGAAAGAGTAAAAAATAAGATAAAATAAAGTAGAAAGGAAAAAAAATAAAATAGAGGAAAATTAGGACTTACTATATGGGGAAATTAAGCTGAAAACATAAAGTGTCCAAGCAAAATTCAAGATACATTTTGGGGGCTGGAGGCCTAGCCCAGTGGCTAAGAGCACTTGCTGCTCTTGTCGAGGGACCTGAAGAGGACCCGGATTTGGTTCCCAGCCTCCACATGGCAGCTCACAACAGTTTGTAACTCCAGTTCCAGGAGATCTGACATCTTCTTTGGGGCTTCACAGGCATGCTTATGGTATGCTTAGATATATTGAGGCAAAATGCTCACACTCAGACACATAAAAATAAATCTCTTTTTAAACAGATACATTTGAAAAAGTTCTAAAGGCAGATACGTTTTAGATAGGTTGTAAAAATTTTGTATTTGTTCTTCTGGAAGGAATCCCCAAGTTTAAAGATGTTAAAAATATTAGTGCTCCCCTAACTAAAATCCTCCTTCTCTAATCAAATGTTTACCAATATATAAATCTCCATTGGTTAGTCTCTTAGGCTCATTTTAGATGCAAGAACTGAAGAACTCAAAAGAATTATCTAAAGAAACAAAAGCTTATTTTCCAGGAAAAGAGAACTGGGGAACAAGCCACTAAGCAGCGTTCCTCTGCTTCAGCTCCTGCCTCGGCTTCCCTCCATAGTAAAGTGTAATGTAAGCTGACCTAAATAAAAGAGGTCTAGGGAAAAAGAAAAAAAAGATCTGGGGCTCTTGGGTCAGTTAGTAGAGTGCTTGCCCAGCACATGCAGGTAAACATTCATACACACAAGAAAGAAAGTTAATTTTTTCTTCATTTTTCTTTTGGGACCATTTCATACAGCTATACAATGTATTGTGATTACATTCCCCCCACTCCCCATTCTTACCCCAGCTTCTCCCTCCCAACCCTTTCCCCCCAACTAGTCCCCTTCCTACTTTTATGAGTGTTTTGCCTGTATGTAAGTGCATCTGTGCATGCAATGCCTGCAGATGCCAGAAGAGAGCCTTGGATCCCCTGGAACTGGAGGTACAGATGGTTTTAAGCTGCCACATGGGTGCTGGGAACTGAACGGAGTCCTCTGCAAGAGCAACCAGTGCTCTTAACCGCTTAACCATCTCTCCTGCCCTTGTTTTCATTATTTTTAATTATGTGTGTGTGTGTGTGTGTGTGTGTGTGTCTGTCTGTCTGTCTGTGCACATGAATACAGGTTCCAGTGGAGGCCAGAAGAGCGCACCAGATCCCCTGGAGCTGGAGTTACAGGTCGTTGAGAGCCACCTGACCTGGTGCTGGGAACTGAACTCAGGTCCTCTGCAGAGCAGCAAGCACTCACACTCACTGAGTCATCTCTCCAGACTTCATGACTTTTTAATTTCAACCTCTGAGTTTAATTAGCATTTCTTGCTTGAGCATGGGTGGGGGGTTATTTACAGGAGCATGGGCAATTTACCAGTGGCTACACCACCAAAGAAAATATCACCTCATCCCTCTGGTAACTATTAACTACATAAGTTCCTCGGGGAAAGGTGGGCCTCCCCTTCCAAAGGTACTTCTTTTTTAAAAAATAAATACTATATTAGGAGGCTGGAGAGCTGGCTTAGTGATTAAGAGTACTGGTGCTCTTGCAGAGGACTGGGAGTTGAATCCCAGCACCCACATGGCCTTAACTCCAATTCCAGGGGATCAGGCACCCTCTTCTGACCTCCGCAGGCATTACATGACACAGGTGCACTTACATACGTGTAGGCAATACACTCATACACATAAAATAAAAATAATAAATATGGGGCTGGAGAGATGGCTCAGCGGTTAAGAACACTGTTCTTGCAGAAGATCGGGTTCGAATCCCAGCACCCACATGGCAGCTAACAACTCTCTGTAACTCCAGTCTCAGGGAATCCGACAGCCTCTTCTGTCCTCCTCGGGCATTGAATGACACGGGTGCGCTTACTTACATGCAGGCAATATACACCTACACATAAAATAAAATAAAAAGTTCTAAAAACATAACAAATAAAATTTTAAAATTATGTTAACTGTGAGAGGTCAGAGGGCAACTTGCAGGAATCAGTTCTCTCCTTCTACCATGTAGGTCTCAGGGCTCAAATTCAGGTCATCAGGCTTGTCAGGAAGCTCCTTTACCCACTGAAGCATTTCACCAGCCTCAGAAGTACTTATTTTAATTTCTTTTATGTGCATGAGTGTTTTGCCTCATGTATGTTAAGTGCGCCTGTGTATGCCATGCCTGTGGAGGCCAGAAGGGGATGCTGGAACTGGAATTATGGTATGGTTTGTTGTTAGCCACCATGTAGATTCTGAGAACTGAACCTGGGTCCTCTGCAAGAGCAGCCAGCCCTCTTAACTGCTGAGCCACCTCTCCAGCCCCTTAGAGGTACTTCTTAACACCATCTCTTTGAAATTAGCTTTCAACATATGCAAGGGGCAGCACAAACCTGCCCACGGGACTAGTCTGTGCGCACCTTCTGCACTTGGATCGGTACGCTCATTCCTTGCCTTGCTCCCTGAGGGGACACAAATTTCCTGTTTGAGCCCATGATAGCCATGCCGTCATTGGAATGTGGGGACTGGGTTTGCCATCCTCCAGTGCTCAGAGAGTACCTGGAACCAAGGCTCTGGCCCATCCTACCCTGGCCTTCTGGGACCCACACAGAGTCTGGTCCAGAAGCTCCCTATCTTCAGTTTGAAATATAGTCCCAAGGCTCTAGCCTCTTCTGCCATTCCAGCAAGCAAGTGCAGATCTGGGTGTGGAGATGGGTAGGCAGGCCTGGAGTGTGGGCGATGTGCAAAGCTTGCCCTGGTGGCCAAAGCTTAGACTCTTTCAGAGGTGGGTGGCCATCCAGGGTCACACAGATGCTGGGGTAAGAGACCGGATGTTCAGGCCAGGCTTCCTGCCATTCTGTTATCCCACAATGCTCACAGGACATAGGCACAGAAGTACTGGGAGAGAAGGAACTCAGGATGGGGCAGGCGCTCTGAGGTTCAATTAGGGTCACAGAGTCCCTGCAAAGTTCCTGCAAAGGGGGCTGGGCTGTGAATGTGCAGACCTTTCCTCTCTGCTTTCTTTTTTTAAAGATCTCCTCCTCCTCCTCCTCCTCCTCCTCCTCCCTTCTCTCCCTCCTCCTCCCTTCTCTCTCTCCTCCCCTCCTC
>NW_008354274.1:3408370-3409070 GCF_000622305.1 Nannospalax galili | reverse complement strand
CTTCCTTCTTCCCTTAATTTCCTTTCTCCTCCCTTTCTCCTCCCCCTCCCTCTCCTCCTCCTCCTCCCCCTCCTCCTCTTCCTCCTCCCCCCTTCTCTCCTTCCTCTTCCTCCTCCTCCTCCTCCTCCTCTTCCTCCTCCTCCCCCTTCTCCTTTTTCTCTTTCAGTCTTTTGAGACAGGATCTCATTATGTTGCCCTGAAACTCACTCACCAAGGTGGCCTTGAACTCACAGAGATCCACTTATCTCTTGAGTGTTGGGATTAAAGGCATGGGACACACTACACTTGGCGCATTTTTTAAAAATTTTATGTGTATATATGTGTGTGCCTAAATGTATGCATGTGTACCATGTGCATGCAGGTACCCTCAGAGGCCAGAAGAGGGTGTCAGATCTCCTAGAGCTGTAGTTACACTTGGTTGTGAGCCACCATGTGGGTGCTGGGTACTGAACTCTGGTCGTCTACAAGAGCAGCAAGCACTCTCAACTGCTGTTTCCAGCCCCTCAGTCCTTTTCTTTTTTTTTTTTTTTAAAGTATTTTATTTATTATTTTTATTTTATGTGTTTGCGTGTATTGCCTGCGTGTAGGTAAGTGCACTCGTGTTGTGCAATGCCCACAGAAGACAGAGGCTGTCGGATCCCCTGGAACTGGAGTTACCGACAGTTGTTAGCTGCCATGTGGGTCCTGGTATTCAAACCCC
>NW_008354274.1:3371307-3408221 GCF_000622305.1 Nannospalax galili | reverse complement strand
CTGCAAGAACAGCCAGTGTTCTTAACTGCTGAGCCATCTCTCTAGCCCCATCAGTCTTTTTCTTAAATGTATTTTCTTTTCTGTTTTTGAGATAAGGGTCTCATACAGCCCAGGCTGGTCACAAAGTTGCTATGTAGTCAAGAATAATCTTGAACTTCTTCAAAAAAAAAAAAAAAAGACTTGCCTTGCTGGGTGTGGTGGTGCATGTCTGTAGTCCCAGCACTCGGGAGGCAGAGGCAGGAGGATTTCTGTGAGTTCAAGGCCAGCCTGGTCTACATAGTGAGTTCCAGGCAAGCTGGCCCTACAGGGAGACCCTGTTTCAAAAAGACCAAAAAAAGAAAAAAAAATGATTTGCTTTTTAATTTTTTAAAGATTTTTTTAAAAAATTATTTTTAATTATGTGTCTGTGTTGAGGTTTGTGTACATGTATGAGGGTACCAGAGGTATAGGAGTAGGTGTAGGAGTAGGTATAAGTATAGGTATGGGTATAGGTATAGGGTACCCCTAGAGATGGAGTTACAGCAGGCAGTTATGAGCCACCTGATATGGGTACTAGGAACTAATCTTGGGTCCTCTGGAAGAACAGTAAGTGATTTTAACCACTGAGCGCTCTCTCTCTCTCTCTCTCTCTCTTTCATCTGACAGGGTCTTCCTGTAGCTCCAGCAAGCCTGGAACTCACAGTGTAGACCAGGCTGACCTCGATCTCACAGAGATCCTTCTGCCGCTGCCTCCCAAGTGCTGGGATTAATGGTATGTGTCACCACACCCAGCCCACTGAGCTGTTTCTCCAAGACGCTTTTATTTTATATTTAAAGATTCATTTTTATGTGTTATAATTATATGTATATGGGGGGTGTTTGTATGTGTGTGTCGGGGGGTATGGGCATGTGAATACAGGTGCTCAGGGAGGGTGTAAGAGGGTGTCAGCTCCCCTGGAACCAGAGTCACAGATGATTGTGACCAGCCATGTGGGTGCTGGGGACCAAATTCCAGTCCTCTGTAAGAGCAGTAGTACACATGCTCAACTACTGAGCCACCTCTCCAGCTTCAACCGTGAACTTCAGATCCCCCTTCCTCTATTTTCTGAGTACTGGGATTACAGGAAAGTGCAACCACATCTAGTTTATGTAGTACTGGGGATGTACCCAGGGCTTCATGAATATCAGCCAAGCACCCTACCAAATGAGCTACAGCCCCAGACCCTTGGTTCCTTTTCTTACCCTATGGCTGCTCACAGCAATCCAGGGTCCAGGGGGTGTCAGAATCTCCCAATGGCCTCTTTAGTGGCAACTGGTGTGTTCTGGTTCATTCTTGCCTAAGCCACCGTTATTTCTGTTTCCTTCTATTGCAACCATGGTTACAAAATAGAAACAGTTATGGCCAGCAGGGTACAGAGGACACACTCAGTCTTTGCATAAGGCCAACAGAAGGACAGCCAGTGGGGCCCCATCCACTTGAAGGAGCTTCATGTCTAGAAAAAGAACAAATGACTTGCGGTTAGGGGTATGCCTCAGTGGTAGAGCACCTGCCTAGAATCCCCAAGTGAGGGGCTGGAGTGTGGGCTCAATGGTAGAGCACCTGCCTAGAATCCCCCAGTGAGGGGCTGGGGTGTGGCTCAGTGATAGAGCTCCTGCCTAGAATCCCCTAGTGAGGGGCTGGGGTGTGGACCAGTGGAAGAGCGCCTGCCTAGAATCGCCCAGTGAGGGGCTGGAGATGTGGCTCAGAGGTAGAGCACTTGCTAGGTAGGTACTAGGCCTGGAGTCTTCCTCAGCACTTAAAAAAAAAAAAAAAGACACATGCCAGGCATGGTGGCACACAGCTTTAATCCCAGCACTTGGGAGGCAGAGGCAGAGGCAGGCGGATCTCTGTGAGTTCAAAGCCAGCCTGGTCTACATAGTGAGTTCCAGGACAGCTGGGGCTACAGGAAGACCCTGTCTCAAAAAGACCAAAAAAAAAAAAAAAAAAAAAAAAAAAAAAAAGACACAGAACCTTCAGGGCACAGCCAGTCCCCAATGACCCCCTCCTGACAACTGCACTCTCCACCCAGAAGTCACTAGGCAGTCATGTAGCTCAGACTCTGGAGCCCAAAATTTGGATTTGGGTCCAATTCTGTCACTTGCAGAACCATGTACTTTCAGCTAGTTGGTCTCTGTTCTAGTTAGTTTTTATTGTCAACCTGACACAGCCTAATCATCTGGGAAAAGGAACCTCAATTGAAGAATTTTCTTAATCAAATTGGCCTGTGACCACGTCTGTGAGACTGTCTTGATTGCTAGTTGATGTAGGAGGGCCCAGCCCACTGTGGACAGTACCATCCCTGGACAGCTGAGGGGATGGACATATGGCTTAGTGGTTAAGAGTATTGGCTGCTCTTGCAGAGGACCTGGGTTCAATTCCCAGCACCCATGTGGTAGCCAACAACTGTCTGTTATTCCAGTTCTAAGGGATCTGACACCCTTTTCTGGCCTCCATGGACACTGTATACATGTGATGCATTTTCATGCGTGCAGGCAAAACACTCACACAGGACATAAAATAAATTTTTTTTTTAGAAAGAGAGACCAGGCATGGTGGCACATGACTTTAATCCCAGCAATCGGGAGACAGAGGCAGGCAGATCTCTGTGAGTTTGAAGCTAGCCTGGTTTACATAGCGAGTTCCCAGACCAGTTGGGACTACAGGGAGACTCTGTTTCAAAAAGAAAGAGAACTGGGCGAGGTGATGCAGAACTTTAGTTCCAGCACTCAGGAGGCAGAAACAGGAGGATCTCTGTGAGTTCAAGGCCAACCTGGTCTACATAGCAAATTCCAGGTCAGCTGAGGCCACAGGGAGACCTAGTCTCAAAAAAGGAAAGAAAGAAAGGAAGGAAGGAAGGGAGGGAGGGGGAGGGAGGGAGGAAGGAAGCTGGAACAGTCTCTGAGCCCTCAATGCTTCCTTCTCTATAAGGGGGAGCTACTTGAGAGACTAAATATGTTTCAGCATGTTGTTTCTATAGGAAATAGGTTTGTAAATAGAGGCAAAATGAACAGTATCAAAGCAAACATTTCAGAGGCAGCAAGATGACACAGCAGGTAAAGGGACATACCACTAAGCCTGATGACCTTGAGTTTGATCCCCAGAACCCACTTCAGGAAAAAAGTAAACTGATTCTCACAAGTTGTCTTCTGACCACCACATGCACACCGTGGAACTTGAGCCCCCTAACACAGAACAAATAATAATAATAATAATATAATAAACAGGTTTAAAAAGAGCAGGGCATTCTGGCTGTCTCCTGTGTGGGCCACCTATGAGCAAAGGCAAAGAGGATTCATTTCTAGGGTTTGTAGGACTATATTTCCTTTCTTTGGATAGATACACAGGAGAAAGTTTGCAGGGTCATCAGGAAAGGATATGGTTGTGTGTGGTACATATGCAGGTGCACACATCCACGCATGCACATAGAGGCAAGAGGAGGACATGGAGTGTCTTGCTCTATCACACTCCACCTTACTCCATTGAGACAGGAGCCTGGAACTAAGCTGGCCGCCAGCAAGCCCCAGCGGTCCTCCTGTTTCTGCCCCTCTCAGTGCTGGCTGGCATTACAGATGTATGTGCAGCCACACCCAGCTTCTTATGTGGTGGCTGGAGCTGTGAACTCAGGTTCTCATGTTTGTATAGCAAACCTGAGCATCTTCCTAGCCTAGGAAGGTGTATGTTTATAAGACACTGCCACAAGAACTCAAAAACCAAAGAATCAAGAAACCAAATGACACAATTAAAAGATGGGCTAAAGACTTAAACAGAGAGTTCTCAAAGGAAGAAGTAAAGATGACTAAGAAACATCTTTAAAAGGTATTTAATATCAGGGCTGGAGAGATGGCTCAGGAGTTAAGAACACTGGTTGTTCTTGCAGAAGACCTGGGTTTGAATCCCAGCACCCACATGGCAGCTAACAACTATCCATAACTCCAGTTCCAGGGGATCCGACAGCCTCTTCTGTCCTCCACAGGCACTGCATGACACAGGTGCATTTACCTACATGCAGGCAATACAGGCATACACATAAAATAAAAAATAAAAGTGTTCAATATCGTTAGTAATTAGGGAAATGCAAGTTAAAACCACCTTAGGATTCCATCTTACCCTGGTCATACTGGCTAAGATCAAGAGAACAAATGATACCAAATGCTGGCAACGATGTGTGCAAGGGGAATGCTCATTCACTGCTGGTGGGATTGCAAACTCATGCTGCAACCCCTATGGAAATCAGTGTCGGGAACTCTTAAAAAACTAAAAATGACTGGGCGTGGTGGCGCACACCTTTAATCCCAGCGCTTGGGAGGCAGAGGCAGGCGGATCTTTGTGAGTTTGAGGCCAGCCCTGTCTACATAGTGACTTCCAGGACAGCTGGGGCTACAGGGAGACCCTGTCTCAAAAAGACAAAAAAAAAACCCAAAAACCCAAAAACTAAAAATGAACCTACTATATGACCTGGTTATACCACTTCTTGGCATATACGAAGGACTCATCCTATTGCAGAGATACTTGTACAACCATGTTTGTTGCTGCTCTTTTCACAATAGCTAAGAGATGGAAGCAACCTAAGTGTCCCTCAACTGACAAGTGGTTAATGAAAATGTGGTATATTTACACAATGGAGTTCTACTCAGCAGTAAAGAAAGATGAAAATATGAAATTTTCAGGTAAATGGATGGATCTAGAAACTGTTATAGTAAATGAGGTAACACAGACGCAGAAAAACAAAAGATGTATGTTCTCCCTCATTTGTGGATCCTAGCACCAAATCCTTATAAAAAGAGATTATTGCAGAGTTACACCACTGGTCACACACAGAGATTCTCTGTGAATTGCCCAAGCCTAAGTGGCACATCTAGAATGCAACCTCTACCCCTAAGACTCACGGAACATAGAACAAGGGGTGAAGAGAACACTAACACATCTCTCAGTTCTCATCAGTGAAGCTCCCTCATGCAACAGAGGCCCAGGAACACAAAAGGCCACAAATGGCCAAAGCACAGAGAATAAGAGTCTGCATAGCGTAGATCCTTGGACAGGACTCCTATACTGAGGTCCACCCACCCAGGGCTGAGGGACCATTGCAGAAGAGGGGGCAGAAAGATGGTCAGAGCCAGGGAGGAGGTGCATGACCATACGGAAATGGTCCTACAGACGCCTGGGACCTTTCTCATACAAACCTACAGCAATGGTGTCAGCATGCACAAGACCCATGTAAAGTTAGGCAGACAATAACCCGGGACAGAGCTGTGGAAATGAACAGCAAGCCCCAATCTTAGTTGAAGAATTATTGGCAGCTGATTACTGCTGGGTGAGGAAGAGCTGATCTTGAAGGGAGAGACTCTAGATGGGCTGACTAGACCCCAGTGGATGAACTTACACTGAGGGACATCTCAGGACACTAACTTTACATAATGGGCCTTGATATAAATGACAGAATGTCTGAACTCCAGTGGAGGACCACGGGAGGGTGCCAAAGGGGAAGGGGGAAGGCGGTATAAAGATGATGTTATGTATGAAATACACAAAAATTCAATAAAAAAACAAAAAATGACATGTTAATAGGACTTAAATAAAAGTTATCCCATGATCATCCCCCTAAGAAAAGGTGCTGCCAGACGGCCCTTCAAAGGGGCAATACCGTAGGTCAGCATTTGCACCAGTGATGGGCGCCGCCCAGTAGTTCCACATCCTTACCAGCATTTGGTGCTGTCAGTATTTAAGATTTACACAAGTCACTGCAGCAGACACGAAATAGAAAATAGCATTTATGTATCCCAGGCTGACCTTCAGTTTACGATCTTGTCTCCAATGCCCAAAGTACTGCAATTACGGGTGAGTGCCATCATGCCTGCCCAAGTAACATTTAAATATGGCTTGTTATATGATCTTTGCTTTTTTGTTTGTTTTGTTTTTTTCTTGGTCTTTTGAGACAGGGTCTCCCCATATCCCTAGTTGTCCCTGGAACAAACTATGTAGACCAGGCTGGCCTTGAACTCACAGAGATCCGCCTACCTCTGTCTCCCAAGTGCTGGGATTAAAGGTGTGCATTCCATGCCTGGCCCTTATATGATTTTTTAATTATATGAATTTTTAATACTTTTTTTGAGACAAGTTATCATGGAGCCCAGGCTACCCTCAATCTCACTAGGGACCTGAGGCTATGACCTTGAAATCCTGATCCTCCTACCTTCACCTCCTCGTGCCAGGATTACAGATGTGCACCACTATGTCTGGTTTATGCAGTGCTGGGGATGGAACCTAGGGCCTTCTGCATGCTGGGCGAGCACTCTGCCAGCTAAGCCACATCCCCAGCCCTGAAACTTACTGTTGTAGATTGAACTGTATCCTATCATCACCCCCAAAGAAAAGGATGTTGTATCCCTAATTCCCAGAGCTTCAGAGATCACCTTTTTGGAGACTGAGCCAGGACAGAGATAATTCAATAAAAATGAGGTCATGGGGTGGCCTAATCCAGCCAGGCTGTGCCTTTATCAAAATGGAAATCTGGGCCCAGGCTAATGACACAGCGAGGCTGATGACAGCAACACTGATTCAAAAAGACACATAGAAAGGCCAGAAGAGTCTCCTGCAGAGTCCTCTGCAAGAACTAGCCCGCTTGGCACCTTGATTCCTGCCTTCTGACCCCCAGAACCCTGGGAGAAGAGCTTTCTCTTGTTGAAGCTAGCCAGTCTGTTCTGTCAGGGCAGCCTGCTCAGGTCATGCACATGCAGGGCAACACGGGGATTCTAGTTGTAAGTTTTGAATCCTAGGAGTAAGACAGCATCACCCACCTCCCAAGTTTAGACTGAAATATAGTAAATCCTTCTATGGCTGGGTGTAGTGGCATATGCCTTTATTCCTACCACTCGAGAGGCAGAGGCAGGTGGATCTCTATGAGATCGAGGCTAGCCTGGTCTACCTAGCGAGTTCTAGGCGAGCTGGGATTACAGAAGACACCGTCTCAAAACAAACAAACACCCCCAAGCCAAAACCCAAACAACAAAACAAGTCCAAGCTTTGGCCTCTGCCATCCTGTGTCAGCCGCTAGACACTTCTTTGCTGGGTCCTGGGAGTGCTGGCAGGCTGTGGGAAGAAGCATCTGCTTTGAGAAGGCTGCTGAGTGCTCCAATTACAGCCGTGCACCACCATGGCTGTGTGTGTCCCTGTGTGTGCAGGTGCATGTTTGTGTACAGGTGCACCTGTGGTGTGTGGAGATCAGAGGACAGACAACCTTAGGTGTCAGTCCTCGGGTACCTTACAACTTTTATTTGAGACAAAGTCTCTCACTGGCATGCAACTTACTATATATAGCCCAGGCTAGCCAGCCGGTGAGCTCTAGTGATCCCTAGGTCTCTGCCTCCCATCTTGCAATTGTTGAGATTACAGACCCATGCCAGGGAGCCTGGCTCTTTAAAGTGGATTCTGGGAATCTGAACTCAGAACTCACAAGCACTTTATTTATTCACTGAGTCCTCTCCCCAGGCCAGGTTTAGTTTTGAGACAGGGTCTTACTAAGTAGCACAGGTAGCCCCGAACCCCTGAACTTTCCATCCTCCTGCCTCTGCTTCCCAAGTAGCTGGGGTGACAGGCCTGCACCACCACACTTACACCTTACTTGGCTCGACCTGCAGAGTCTCATTTAAGTTCCATAAACTCTTTGTCAGGTAGTGTCGCAATCCTTTCATAGATTTATCCTTTTTATTTTAAACCAGGACGCTGGGGATCCAAACTCAGGTCCCTGTACTTGAGCAGCGAGCTCTTCACCCACTGAGCCATCTCCGCGGCCTCTTTCTAGCCTCAGAGAGGTTAAAAGTCACTTCTGAGGTCACAAAACCAATCCAAAGCCCTAGCTGTGAACATCAGGCCCATGAGAAGAGGCAGAGAGGCTCCGGTAGACAATAGGCGCCGCATAAGAAGGAAGCTTGAATCCCTGCATCGCCCGGGATACAAGCCCAGACTGCAGAACAGATCCCACCCGGCGTCTCGCCCCGCCCGCTGCGGATTGGCTGTCGCTTAGGGGGCGGGGCTCCAAGTGGGTGGTGGGCGGGGCCAATCTCGGGCTGTAAATACCACGCCACATGGCACTGACTGGCGAGAGCGGGGGCGGGGGCGGAGCGCGCAGGCGCGCCAAAGGAGGGCGTGCTCTACCTCTCGAGTTCTCGCGAGAAGATGGTGGAGGCGGGGTTTCGAGGCTGGAGGTGGGGCCTCGCCTCGGGAGGGGCCGCCAGCGTGAAGTGGAGATAGCGGCTGCGGCGGCTGCAGCGGTAGCGGGGCCGGCGGTGTGCGGGAGGTGAGGATCACTGACTCGGGTGGAGCAGGGGCGCGAGGGGCGCGAGGGGCCGAGCCAGGTCGAGGTCCCGTGGGTTGGTGGCCCAGGTCCGTTCGCCACTGGTCCCGGCTTAGGCAGGTCCTATGTGGCCCTGGGTTCGAATCCCGGCTGCGCCGGACTTGCTGTGTGGCCTTGGCCCGGCGCACACCCTCTCTGAGCCTTCTTCTTGTGGGTCCTGCGGGATGCGCGGAAGCGGGTGTGGCCACTGTGCGGATCTCCTTGGCGGGAGAACATCCTGGCCCTACAGAGGACACGTTATCAGTTTTGTCTTGGGCTACTTGGGTGTCTAGGAGAGAAAGCAGTTGCTCGGAGACCGGTGTGCTGCAGTGTCCCAGGAAGACCTTGCAGGAGGCCCTCCGTGGGAGGCCAGGTTTTGCACCTCGCCCCAATCAGCTGAGCATCCTTCTGCCCCTGAACTTGGCTTTCCTGTGGGCTGACTACACACGGTAGTGCAGAACCGGCTCCCAGGTGGGGCGGAGCATCGCTCTTTGCCCTTCTAGCAGCTTCATGCTTGGTGGACGACAGAAAGCAGAGCCTTAGTGGCGTACAAGGGACCCTGTCTCCTCTTTGAGCGATGAAGACCTCGCTGGCCGACCCTGAGGTCTGCACATCGTCCTCACTCTAGCACAGCAGGCTGTGTGTTTGCATCCTTCTTAAATTGTTTTATCATCCCACGCTCCTGGAGTCCCAGGCTGAGAACGTGAACTTTGGGAGGAATGTCACTGCTGCCCCCCTTTGATTTCTGGGGCCCCACTGTGTGGCTCCAGGCTTTTGGGTGACTGGTGAGCAGCCTCACTGCAGGTCCCTCCCCTGACCCCAGGACGCCTTTCTTTGTGCAAGTCAGGGGTTGGTAATGTGAGTTAGAGCCCGGTATCTGGGTGAAAAGGAGAAAGTTGAGAAAATAATTTGGGTCGCTGGGCATGGTGGCACACCCTTTAATCCCAGCACTCAGCAGAGAGGATGTCTATGAGATTAAAGCTAGCCTGGTCTACATAGCGAGTTCCAGGTTAGCTGGGGTTACAGGGAGACCCTGTCTCAAAAAGACCAACCAACAGACAACAAAAATGACTGCCTGGGATCTTCATGCTTAATTTTCTTGCAAATGAGTTGCTAGGATTGGGACTGGGTTCGTAGGTGGTGGGTCAGCATCCCCAGTTCCTTCTGGTACTGTTCATTGAATACACCAAACACCAAGTTAGGTGACTTGCTGGAAATCACCGGGCCCTGGAGATCTCAGTTCCAGTGGTGTAGTGAGCTAGCTGCAATGTGCAAAGAGAAAGCCAGCGGCACTCAAGAAGTAGAGGCCGGAGGATGTCAAGTTCAAGGCTAGCCTGGGCTACATGATACTCTGTCTTAAAGAAGTTATCCAAATAAAAGAAACTTTAAGTGTGAATACAGAGGAAGCAGCTAATAGAGGAGACACTGGACTGCTGTGCACACACATGTAGGTGCATTGGAACCCAAAGCACAACTTCAGGTGTCACCCTCAGTAAACTGTTCACCTCCTGTGAGACAGAGTCTTTCACTGGCCTGGAGCTCACCAGTTAGTGTAGGGTAGCTGGCCACTGAGCCCCAGGGATCCTCCGGTTTCTGCCCCGCTAGCACTGGGATTAAAGGCAGGAGCGATCCAGGCCTGGCATTTTTACTGTGTGGGTTCTGGTGATTCAAACTCAGGTCCTTGTGTTTGCATACCAGCTGGTTTACCGAGTGAGCCATCTCCCCAGCCCAGAATAGAGAGGTTTCTGCTTGTGAGGGGCCTGGATTCTGCACTGGGAATTGGAATTCTGTTTGCAGAGATTTGCAGTTGAGGTTTGGTTGGAGAAAATACCAGGTCTGTTACAGGTAGACTAGAAGTTAAGCCCAGTGGATTCTGGGTCTGGAGAGACACAGGCTGCAGTGGGTAGGCCTGTGGGGCATGGGTGCACGCTGGCTGGGGAGGGGTGAGGAGCCTGAACCAAGTCCCTGAGGGCTGCCCTGGGCAGTGAAGCTCTGTAGGATGTGCTAAGAGCTGGGGAAAAGGCAGAGAAGTAAGAGGCTTTGTAATGGGCAGCCACAGTGACCGTGATCCCGGCCATGCCCAGTGCTGGAGGAGGTGTGGGAGGGCCCATGAGAGGAGGGCTATGTCCTCAGGATTGGAATCTTGGGGGAAACCCACGGGAAGGGTTAGACTAAGTGGAGAAGCAAGTGCTCCGCTGACCATGGGTTTAACAGTTTGTGGTTGCCACCATTAACCCAGGCTGGGGAGTGGGTTGTGTTCTAGGGAAGTCTAGGCCAGGAGGTGCCATGGGTGAGAACAGTCTGTGTACTGGTAATACTGAAATAAGTGCCGATGGGAAACCATAGACAGATAAAGACAGAATTTCTTTAGCCCAGGCTGGCCTCAAACTCACTATGTAGCTGAGGATGATCTTGAACTTCTGATCCTCCTGCCTCCACTTCCTGAGTGCCAGGATTACAGACCTGAGCCACAATGCCTGGTTTATGTGATGCTAGGCTTGGAACCCAGGGCTTCGTGTGTGCCAGGCAAGCAGTCTACCCACTGAGCCACATTCCGCAGCCCTGGGCTATAATTTTAAAGTCACTCCATCTTCAGTCTAGTCTCACAATCTTCAGAAAGTAGATGGAAAGTGGTATGTGCGTGTGTTATCCCAGCACCTGGGAGGTGGAGGCAAGAGAGTCAGAAAGTTCAGGGCCAGTCCTGGTTACAGAAGATCCTGGAAAAGGGTAGAGAGAGGAGGAGGAGCAGCAGGAACAGGAGGAGGACCACGAATCCGAGCATGATAGTGCATGCCTTTAATCCCAGCACTTGAGAGGCAGAGGCAGGTGGATCGCTTTGAGATAGAGGCCAGCCTGGTCTACATAGCAAGTTCCAGGCCAGCTGGGGCTACAGGGAGACCCTGTCTCAAAAAAAAAAAAAAAATCGCCAACCCAGGGGGGCTGCAGATAGCTGGCCCTCTGACTTAACACTTCCTGCTGTTAGCCAAAGAGGTTTCTGAAACTATTTAGAAACTCCAAAGCTATTTCAGAACGGGAAGCAGCAGGCCTGCACTGTCGAGTGGGTGTAGGGCTGCTCTTAGAGGTGGGGAGAGCAGCAGATGAGAGCATCTGGCTTCTGAGCTACACCCACCAACAGCTGGGCTTTCCTCCCAGGCTGGAGCACGAACAGATCTGCAGAACTGGAGTGACACAAGAGAAGACACCTAAACAGTAGCATCCAGTGGTCCCTGGTAAGAAGGCACAACTGGGTTACCCCAAAAGGCTTGTCATTCATTAATAACACATTGCTGTGTGAGGTGGGGGCATGGAGGTGCAACGCTGTCTTCCAGGTACTTGGGAGGCTGAGGCAGGAAGTCAGTTCCGGGCCAGCCTGGGTAGCTCTCACATGTAACCTCAGCACAGGAGGCTGAGGTAGAAGGGAGGTGCCATGAATTCAAGGTCAACCTGGGCTATAGAATAAGATGTAGGTCAGCCTGGGCTATTGTGAGACCCTGCCTCAAGAAGTCAGAGAGAGGGGCTGGAGAGATCAGCAGTTAAGAGCTCACTGTTCTGGCAGAGAGCCCAGGTTCAGTTCCCCAGCACCTGTATGGCGGCTAACAATTGTCCTTAGCTCCAGTTCCAGGGGATCCAACACTCTCTTCTGGCCTCCGTGGACATTGCACAACATGGGCGCATGTATACATGCAGGCAAACCACTAATACACATAAAAATTAATTTTTTAAAAGCAGGGGGGTGAATAGCCCCCCTCTATCTGAACCCCAGAGGATCAGGAGTTTAAGGTCATCCTCAGCTACACATCGAGTTTGAGGCCAGCCTGAGCTAAACGAGACCGTGTCTCAACAAAACTAACAAAGGACTTGGGAGATAGCTCAGTGACTAAAGTGCTTTCTGTGTAAGCATGAGGACCTGAGTTTGGAGCCGAGGCACCCACAGAAAAAGCTGGGCATACCTGTAATGCTGGTGAAGGGTGCATGGGGACTGGAGGATCCCTGGGTCTTACTGGCCTGCCAGACTAGAAAAACAAAATAAAATGCAACAGTAGCAACAACAACAAAATCCCAGCAAGCTCCAGGTCTAGCAAAAGATCCCATCTCAAGAGAACAAATCAATAGTAAAGTAAGAGAAGGAAGAAAACAAAGCAGGAAACCTAGAAAATCCCAGCACTCAGCAGACCAAAGCAGGAAGAGCAACTTGAGTCCAAGGCTAGCCTGGGCTACAGAATAAGAATAAATAAAAAAATACGCTTTTTTTTTTTTTTAATTCTGAAAGAAGAGCCTGGGGAGATGGCTCAGTTGGTAAAGTGCTAGGACCTGAGTTTGGATCCCCAGCACCCCTGTGTGGCAGCCTGTGCCTGTCATCCCAGTGTGGAGGTGGCAGAGACTCGAGGACCCCTGGGCTCATTGGGCAGCCAGCATGACAGAATTGGCAAGCTGCAGGTTCAGTGAGAGACCCTGACAGAAGATAAGGTGGAGAGAGATTGAGGAAGCACCCAGCATCGACCTCTGGCCTCCACGTGCTAATGCACACACATGAACACATACATGTGCACACATGAGCACCAAGAATAAAGGGGGCTGGAGAGACAGTTCAGTGGTTAAGAGCACTGATTGCTCTTACAGAGGACCTGCGTTCAGGATGCGACGCCCTCTTCGGACCTCCATGGGCATTGTATGAATGGGTGTGCTTACATGCATGCAGGCAAACACTCATACACATAAAATAACTAAGTAAATAGAAATAAAAAACCTCATCAGCTTGAATCCCATTCTCAGGAGTGTAGGCTGGACATCTCATATACTCACCAAATTTGTTTCCCGAACTTTAAAGGGAGTGGCTAGCAGGATTGCGTCCCCATATATGGTGTTGAGCTTAGAAAGAGGAAGATGGGTTGGGAGTATAATGTTTTCTCTGGAGATGGGTGAGAAAAACCATTGCCGGTGGAAGGGCCAGGGGACCAGCAGGGCACTGCGGGCACAGAGCTCTTGACCCCAGCTGCTCACAGGACTCCTGGAAGGCCTGGAAGGCCCTTGTAAGGATGGAATTCTCAGCTGCAGCGGAGCTTGACACAGTTGGCAGAGCTGAGACTGGATTAGCAGTAAGTAGAGAAACAAAGCAAAGGAAAGCAAGACTGTTATCAGTTCCCGGAAAAATGAGTGTGCAGGAGGGAAAGAAAAATAACTATGATGCCCTCGTAGGCCCAGCCTTGTAGCCGTGGCAGAGTGTATTAACATCGGCTGCCGTTCTAATTGGAGTCATGACATGTTTGGGAGGGAGGGCAGGGGAGGGGATACACTGCTGTGTCACCTGCTGAGGGGGTCAGTCCCCAAAGCCAAAGACCACCTGACAGCTACTGAGAGCTAGCAGGTGCACACAGATGAACTTGCAGCAGACAGGATGGGAAAGCACGGGAGGGATGCTGTGGTTGCTGAGAAATTTCGTGGGTAAAGGGTGTCAGATAAGTTCAGCTGCCTTGGAATAGGAGCCCCTCCCCCACCCCAACCCCCTGGTCTGTGTTTGCAGGGGCTCGCTAGCTGGCAGGGTTTCCAGCTGCTCACTTTCCCCTCATTCTCATCGCTGTCTGTCTCCTATCTCTGGGCTCTTGTGTTTTTTAGGCAGGGTCTCTCTGTGTAGCCCTAGCTGACCTGGAACTCACTTTGTAGACAAGCTGGTCTCAAAGTCGGAGTTCCACCTGACTCTGCCTCTCAAGTGCTGGGATTAAAGGTGTGCACCACCATGCTTGGCTTAGTTTTTCAAGATTTTTTTTAAAAATATTTTTTATTTATTTTTATGTATATGAGTGTATTGCCTGCAACGTGCGTAAGTGTACCTGTGTCGTGCAGTGTCTGAGGAGGTCAGAAGAAGGTGTCAGATTCCCCTAGAACTGGAGTTAAAGATGACTGTTAGCCACCATGTGGGTGCTGGGAAATGAACCGTGGTCCTCTGTAAGAGCAGTCAGTGCTCTTAACCACTGAGCCATCTCTCCAGCCTGTTTTCAAGATTTTTAATGAGTTAATGTGTGTGTGTGTGTGTGTGTGTGTGTGTGTGTGTGTGTGGTGTGGTGTATACCATGTGCATACAGTTCCTGCAGAAGTCAGAAGAGGGCATCAGATCCCTTGGAGTTACAGGCAGTTGTGGGTACTGGGAATGAACTCAGGTCCTGTGCAAAAGCAACAAAGGGCTGAGCCATCTCTCCAGCCCCATTTTGTTTATTTGTTTGTTTTGAGACCGTGTCTCATGTAGCCCAGGCTGGCCTGCAACTCCCTATATAGCCAAGGCTGACTGTCCTTGAACTGCTGATCCTCCTGTCTCCACCTCCCAAATACAGGGATTATAGGTGTGTGCTACCACCCCAGGCACTTTCAACAAGGGGGAAGGGGGTCTTTTTTGAGACAGGGTCTCACTGTAGTGCCAGCTGGCCTTGAACTCACTATGTAGACTAGACTGGCATTGAACTCACAGAGATCCGTCTGCCTCTGCCTCCCGAGTGCTAGGATTAAAGGCATGTGCCACCACACCCAGCTACTTTTAACTTTTTATAAAGATTTATGTATATATCCAGCAAGGGCTCAGTGGTTAAGAGCACTGGCTGCTCTTAGGGAAGACCTGGGCTCCATTTCCAGCACCCACATGGTGGCTGACAACCATCCCTAATTCCAGTTCCAGGGAGTTTGACACCCTCTGCTTTAGTGGGCATTCCATACCCGTGGTGTACTTTACATATATGCAGGAAAAGACTCATTGACCTAAAATGAAATAAATTAATTAAAAATAAATAAAGCCGGGCGTGGTGGCGCACGCCTTTAATCCCAGCACTTGGGAGGCAGAGGCAGGCAGATCTCTGTGAGTTCAAGGCCAGTCTGGTCTACATAGTTCCAGGACAGCTGGGGATACAGGGAGACCCTGTCTCAAAAAGACAAATAATAAATAAATAAATAAAATGGGGCAACAAGATAGCTCAGTGGGTAAAGATGCCTGCCATGAAGCCCGATGACCTGAGATCAATCTCTGAGACCCACATAGTGTGAAGAAGAGAACCAGCTTTTGAAAGTTGTCCTCTGGCCTCCACATGCACCCCATGACATGCACATGACCATGTATATACATAAGCACACCGTGGCTCAGTGGTTAGGAGCACTTGCTGCTCTTTCGGAGGATCCAAGTTTGGTTCCTAGCACCATGTTGGGCAGCTTACAGCTGTCAGCTCCAACACATCTGATGTCCTCTTTTGGCTTCAGTGGTACTGCACTCATATGCACAAACCCACACAGAGATGCACACGTGTACACATAAATGAAAATAAAGTAGAGCTAAAATATTATCCTACTATGTGTGCGGTATACTTGTCCAGGCATGCACGTAGAGAGACCAGAGTTCAGGCGTCTGTCTGTGTCACTCGCCACCTTATTTTTTGAGACAGGGTCTCCCACTGAACCTGGAGCTTGGTGTTTGAGCTGAGCTGGCTAGCCTCCACCCCCGATGCTGGGTTACAGGCATATGCACAGCCACACCTAGCTTTTTACATGGGTGCTGGGGATTCGAACTCAGGTCCTCAGGCTTGTGCAGCAAGCATTCTCACACATGGAGCCCTCTCCCCAAACCCTGTAAAGTGAGTTTATATATATTTTTGTTTATTTATTTTTGGTCTTTTTGAGACAGGGTCTCCCCATAGCCTTATTTATTATTTTTATTTTATGTATGTGACTGTATTGCCTGCATGTATGTGAGTGCACCCTTGTCACGCAATGCCATGGAGGTTAGAAAAGTGCGTCAGATTCCCCTGGAACTGGAGTTAAGGACTTAGCCACCATGTGGGTACTGGGGATCGAACCCAGGTCCTCTGCAAGAGCAGTCAGTGCTCTTAACTGCTGAGCCATCTCTCCATCCGTGAAAGTGAGTTTCAAACACACGTGCAGTTTATAGAGGACAATAAGGACCCTTCTTCACCTGTCAGCCAGTTTCAGAATTGAGATGTCACATGAGTTGTATTCATTCTTCCTGGCCCCTACTGTATACAGACTCCACCATCCCAACCCTTGAGGACACACTGACAAATCAGGGGAGTTCTCTCTCCCAGAGTTGCTGCTTAGTGCAGGTGGGTGATAGTGGTAAGATCTGAGATGTGACAGGCGCTCTGGAAAGGCGGGAATCTATAGGGTGGGTGGTGACAGAGTTGAGGGCCCAGGGCTGTGAGTGGGCCCAACGTGGGCCCAGGGAGCCACTGAAGAGTACTCAGAAAGGCCTTGGGACAGAGTGGCTTTTGGGGCTCTCCAGGGCGTGGGTAGCTCAGCAGAGGGACATTGATCCAGCAGGAGCCTGTCCTCTACCTCAGTGGGCACACTGGGGTCAGCGAGAGGGGCAGGGAAAGCCAACTGAAAAGGCTAGAAGTGGGAAGCCAGGGGATACCAAGGATTGAAGGACTAGGGACAGAAATGTGCCATAATCCGCTTTTCGCTAGAACAATGTGATTCTGACTAGAAGGCAGGAGGATGAAAGTGGGACAGAAGTCAGAGGGCACTGGAGCAGTGCAGGTGAGAGCTGATGGTGGCTTGACCCCTGTGGTGGGTGGAGGAGCCTGGAGAGAGGTTGGCATCTATATACACTTTGCAGGTAGTGCCAAGACTACTTTCTTTTTTCTGTTCCAGGAATGGAACCCACGGTCTCACACATACTCCACCACTGAGCCACACCCCAGCCCCTCACCGGGGGATTTTAGGCAGGTGCTCTACCACTGAGCCACACCCCCAGCCCCTCACTCGGGGATTCTAGGCAGGCTCTCTACCGCTGAGCCACACCCCAGCCCCTCACTGGGGGATTCTAGGCAGGTACTCTACCACTGAGCCACACCCCAGCCCCTCACTGGGGGATTCTAGGCAGGTACTCTACCACTGAGCCACACCCCAGCCCCTCACTGGGGGATTCTAGGCAGGTACTCTACCACTGAGCCACACCCCAGCCCCTCACTGGGGGATTCTAGGCAGGTGCTCTACCGCTGAGCCACACCCCTAAACCTTTTTGCTTTTTGAGTTGGGGCCTTGCTGTTTCCCAGACTAGTTTTGAACTCATTCGGTAGCCCAGACTGGTCTTGTGCTTTTGATTCTCTGCCTCACCCCTTCTGAGTAGCTAGGATTACAGGTCTGTGTCAACAGGCCTGGCCCGAACAGGCTTTTAAACTGATTACGGTGACACATACGATCGTTATTTTCCTTTGAAGTTGTTTGTTTGAACTGACCTTGCTCTCATAAGTGAGTTAGCTTTTAGATTACACAGATGTTTGAGTACTGTGTACGATCTGATTAGATAGATCCCTGTCTATGAGAACTCCGAATCTGCTTTGGAGCTGTTGGGCTGGTAGCTGCACCGCTGGCCACTTCTGTAAGCTGCAGACCCAGGACTCAGAGACAGTGTGGGCTGAGCCTGGTACTTGGCACAGCTCTGCACAGGAGCATGGCCTCAAAGGCAAATGTGACCTTGAACCATTCATTTTCTCTCTGTCTCTCTCTCCTTCCTCATTCTCTTGTGTGTATGTGTGTGCATTTTTGTGTGTTCTTGTGCACCTGTAACTGTAGATCCTGTTTACATTTGTGTGTGTATGTGACTGTGTGCATTTGTGTGTATGTGTGCATGTGTATATGCAAGTGACTTGTGGTTCCTATGTGTATGTGTGTGTGCATGTGTATGCAACTGTCTGTGTGCTTGTGTGTATGTGCGTGATGTGTTTCTGTGTGTATATGAGTGTATGTACATGTGTGTGTGTGCGTGTGTGTAGGCCAGACAACAACTTTGGGTGTCATTCCCCAGTAGCTGTGCACCTTGTGTCTGAGACAGTCCAGTTTCTTTCTTACTGGCCTGGGGCTTCACTTAGGCTGATCCGGACAGTGTGTTCTAGGGGTCCTCCTGTCTGTCCAGTGTTGGGATTGTAAGCGTGCAGTACTATACCCAGCCTTTAACATAGGTGTTAGGGCTCAAACTCAGGTCCTTGTGCTTGCAGGGCAAGTGCTTCCTGACTGAGCCATCTCCCCAGCACCCCCTTTAGATTCATTTTATGTGTATGTGTTATAATATAAAAGGAACCGCAGACAGTGTGCTTTAACTCGTAAACTGCCTTGACAGACTGGGTTTCTTGTATTCTGACACAGGCTATTGGAGAAACAAAATGTGATCCAAGTGATCCTTCTTGTGACATCAGTAGCTTATTTGGCTTTGTTGTTCCAATGTGTGGATCTGAGAGTAGAGAGGTCAAGGAGTAACATCAATTCCTTTTGCATCAAATACCTGCATCTTCTTAGTGCGGGAAAGTCATTTTGTCTAGTGGTCTGTCTCAGGCAGAACACTCATAGCCCTGGACATACACATCCTGCTTTGGTTCACACCAGCGTGTACTTTTGCTGTAGTTGTGTCTGTTTTTACTGGGCTAGTGAAGCTAACAGACTTTCTTAGTTATGAGCTGACACTCACAGTAAAGTTGGCCTGCTTATTGGAGAGCTGTACATAGTGGTGGTGGGTTGACGAGCACCTGGTTCCCTGGCTTCCCAGTGGTCCCTGGACTCCAACACCTGGCATCAGGCACTCGAAGGTGTTTGCCAGGCATCATGGCCGCCACCGCGCCCAGCTCCAAGAATTGCTGTTTTTTAATATTTTACTTATTAGTTTTATTTTATGTGTATGAATGTTTTGCCTACATGCTTATAAGTGCACCTGTGTTATGCAGTGCCCATGGAGGTCAGAAGAGGGCATTGGATCCACTGGAGTTACAGACTGTTGTTAGCTGCCATGTGGGTGCTGGGAATTGAACCCAGGCCCTCTGCAAGAGCTCTTAACCGCTGAACCATCTCTCCAGCCCCCAAGATCGTGTGCACACGTGGATGAACACGTAATCTGAATGTCTGGTTAAGTCACAAATTCAGCTTAAGTCCACCATAGAAGCTGACTTGAAACAGTGGAAGAAGTAGAGATCGGCTCTCAGACCAGTGAACGGAGTGAGTAGGCGCACCAGCTCTGAGCACTTGCCGGCTGAGTAGACATGGATGCCAAGTACCTGTGGTTCCTTCTTTTCTTTTTTCTTTTTCTCGAATTTCATCCCAATCAATGTGAGGAACAGCTTAATATATGCAGATAGCTTTAGAACAGCCTGCTTGCTTGCTTATTTTTATTTATTTATTCTTGGAGTGCTGGATGTTAAACCAAGAGCCTGGTGCAAGCTAGGCTGTACCACTGAACCCCAGCCCCAGCCCCTCACTGGGGAATTTTAGGCAGGAACTCTACCACTGAGCCACTGAGCCCTACTCCACCCCAGCCCCTCACTGGGGGATTCTAGGCAGGAGCTCTACCACTGAGCCACACCCCAGCCCCTCACTGGGGGATTCTAGGCAGGTGCTCTACCACTGAGCCACACCCCAGCCCCTCACTGGGGGATTCTAGGCAGGTGCTCTACCACAGAGCCACACCCCAGCCCCTCACTGGGGGATTCTAGGAGGGTGCTCTACCACAGAGCCACACCCCAGCCCCTCACTGGGGGATTCTAGGAGGGTGCTCTTCCACTGAGCCACACCCCAGCCCCTCACTGGGGCGCTCTTCCTTTGGGTCTTTTTTTCCTCCAGTTCTGGGAATTGAACCCAGGGTCTTGTGGATGCTGTGGATTCTAGGCAGGTGCTCTACCACTGAGCTGGACCTCACTCCACTCTGAAGGTTTTATTTGTTTTTTATGTTTAAGGCAGTGATGCCTTGAGACTGAGTTGTGTGTGATCTGTTCCTCCCCATGTAGACTTGCAGTTGCTTCAGCAGCAGTGGTTGGAAACTGCTTTTCCCTGATTGAATTGAAGCATCTTAGCACCTCTGTTGAGAATAAATTGCCCACCCGTGTGGATGTTCCTTCAGACTCTTGGTTTCCTTCCCTTCTCTGTGTGTGTGCCCCGCACTTGTAAGTACAGCTCCCACAGTCAGCCTTGACAAGCTGTGTAAGTACAGCTCCCACAGTCAGGCTTGACAAGCTTGTCCAGCACCTCCAGCTCTGCCTCCTTTCCAGGTATATTTGGCCCCCTCAGGTCTTTTGCATTTCTTTTTTTAAAATTTTATGTGTATGAGTGTTTTGACTATATGTATATATGTACATGTGTGTGTAATACCTGTGGAGGCCAGAAGAAGGTGTTGGATCCCCTGGAACTGGAGTTACAGACAGCTGCCATGTGGGCACTGGGAACTAAACCCAGGTCCTCTGCAGGAACAGCCTGTGGTCTTAACTGTTGAGCCAGCTCTTCAGTCACAAAGTGTGATGGTTAATGTTGATTGTCAGCTTGGCAGGATTGAGAGTCATTATGGAAACAAAGTTCTGAGCACGTCTGGGGAGACTTTCTAGATTAAGTTAATTGAGACGGGAAGACCCACTCCGAATGTGGGCAACACCATCCCCATAGTCTTGATGGACAGAATACAAAGGAGAAAGCGAGCTGAGCACCAGCTTTCTTCTCTCTCTGCTTCCTGACTGTGGATGCCATGTGACCAGCTGCCTCATGCTCCTGCCACCATGCCTTCCTACCACGATGAGCTGTACACTCTACTGTGAGCCAGAGTGAACCCCTCCTTCCTTCCTTAAGTTGCCTTTAGCAGGTTTTTTGTCACATTGATATAAATAACCAGGACACAGGGACTCACTATGTAGCTAAGACTGACCTGGAATGCACTGTGTAGCCCAGGGTGACCTCCAATTCGTGGCAATTCTCCTGTCTCAGCCTCCTAAGCACTGGAATTGCAGACATGCACCACCTCACCCTACTTTTCTTTTTGTTTTTGAGACAGGGTCTCCCTGTAGTCCCATCTGGCCTGGAACTCGCTATGTAGAACAGGCTGGCTTAAAAGTCACGGAGATCTACCTGCCTCTGCCTCCCAAGTGCTGGGATTAAAGGTGCGCACCATCATGCCCAGCACTGTTTTTATTTTTTAATTAAAATTTATTTTACATTTATTTATTTATTCTGTGTGTGTATATATATATGTGTGTATGTGTGTTTGGTGCATATGTGCCACAGTGTACCTGTGGAGGTCAGGAGGCAACTTGCAGGCGTTGAATGTCTCCTACCACATGGGTTCTGGGAATTGAACTCAGGTCATCAGGCTTGGTGACAAGCACCCTCTGAGCCATCTCACTAGCCCTTACTTTGTCTTTATCTTATTTTATTAAACTGGCTTGGAACTCACTATGTAGATCAGGCTGGCCTCTGTCTCACAAGAGATTTGCCTGACTCTGTCTCCTGAGTGCTGGGATTAAAGTCGTGCACCATGACTCCCAACCACACTTAATTTTGTGTGGGTGTATGTGGATGGATGTGTGTGGGCACCTGTGTGAAGGTCAGAAGTCAAGTCAGGTTGGTTTTCTCCCTCCACTGTGTGGCTCCTGGGGATTGAACTCAAGTCATCAGGCTTGGCTGTAAGCGCCTTTACTCACTGAGCCATTTCACTGGCCCCCAGTGGTATATTTACAGTGTGAAATACTATCAGCAGTAAGGAAAGGAACCTCCTGACACAGGTGGTGGCCTGGATGAGTCTCTGAAGCATCATGTGAAAAGGCAAACAAAAGCTCTGTAATAGATGATTCCATTGAGTGTCTAGAAAGCAGGCGGGTGAGTGCCATGGCTGAGTGTCAGAGGATGAGAATTGGAAGTTTTGTTTTGTTTCGTTTTTTGAGACAGGGTCTCACGTGACCCAGCCTGTCCTTTAATTCCTGCTCCTCGTGAGTACTGGGATAACAGCTGTGTGCCACCACACTCTGATGGAAATATTTTCTTTTAACATTTTATTTTATTTTTAGTTATGTGTCTGTCTGTGTGGGTGTGTGGGTGTGAGGGCAGGTGCCCGCTGAGAGGCTGTGAATTCCCTGGAGCTGGAGTTACAGGCGGTTGTCAGCCACCCAACAGGGGTGCTCAGAATTGAATCTGGATCCTCTGCAAGAACAGTTACGCAGTCATAACTGCTGAGCCATCTCTCCAGCCCTCACCCCAGCTGGAAATGTTAATTGTAGTGTACATGTTCCAAAATTCACTAGACTTCATATTGAACCACACATTAAACATGAAGAGGAGTTTTATTGTGTGTCAATCACCCCTCAATTAGCCTGAGTAGGGAAAGAAACCTCAGAACGACTCGGACCTCTCCGAGGGAACTGGAGCCCTTGGGGATCCAGATGGAGAGAAACTAGTCTGGGGCCTTCCCTGCATATCTGTGTCAGATCAGGCCGGCTGCCTGGCCTCTGACGTTCCTTCCCTCCCTCTCTGCCCAGTGCATCTCTTTTCTTCGAGTTGCTTTTTTCTTTCTTTCTTTTATTTTTATTTATTTATTTATTTTTTTGGTCTTTTTGAGACAGGGTCAAAAAGCCCAAAACTCACAGAGATCTGCCTCCCTCTGCCTCCCGAGTGCTGGGATTAAAGGCATGCGCCACCACGCTCCACTCTGCGTTTCTTCACACTTAACTGTGCAGCTCCTGCTGATGGGCCCTTCTGACTGTGATGTGGTAGGTGAACACATACCAGAACCCCAGGTCCAGGAGCAAAGCAAATGGTAGTTAGAATTCTACAGATAAACGGGTGGGGGTACTAGACCATTGAGCTATGTCCCCACCTCCTTCTCTCTCTTTCTCCCGCCCCCAATAGCCCAAGCCAAGCCTCAAACTTGTGATCCTCCTGCCTCAGACATGCTACCCTGGCTCTTTGTGGATTGTGGGAATCTGAACTTAGGTTCTTACTTGCATAGCAAGCGCTCTACCCACTAAGCCTACTGCTCCATCTCCTCAGCCCCAGAATAACCTTTGACTCAATATCTGGGCATCCAGTGGCTTAGTCCAGTTGACACAGAAAAGAAGGGTACTGACCCTTTTTGGTTGCTTAATCATTGGCTCTGAAAAATGCGGACCACACCCTCATGGGGGTGTTGATGGGATCTGCCTTGCCAGCTCGCCCAGCTGACTGGAAGTGAGGGAGCTGGACGTGGGCCTTTTGTTGACTGCTGCTTTGGAAAAGTAGGAGGTTTTCGCGTTTGAAAATAACACTTTTATTATTATTTTCTTAATGGAAAATTACTCTCTAATGTCTGTTTTGGTCCCTGACTGTCTGGAAGTTGGGTGGTGACCATGGCTGTGGTTCTCAACCTGACCACTCTCAGCAGACTCCCCATCCACATGTCTTTCTGCCCCCTAAAAGGTGGTGAGGTGTCCCCCCACCTGTCTGGACATGAGTTCTAGATCCCAAACTACTTTAAAACAATAATAAAACAAGGGGCTGGCAAGATGACTCAGTAGGTAAAGGAGCTTGCGGCCAAGCCCGACTTGCTGAGTTTGATCCCTGGAACCCACGTGGTAGAATGAGAAAACCAACCGACTCCTGGAAGTTATTCTCTGAGCTCCACACATACACTGTGCCACACATGGGTTGTTGGTGCTGTCCAAAAGGCTGACTCTCTCCTTTGCTTGTGTTCCTTGCAGGTTTGTGAGCTGTGACTAGGGTGACTGAGCTGTCCCTTTAAAGGGCTGCTGTCACAGAGCTCTCTTTTGTACTCAGCCTGCTCCTTTCTATAACTGCTGTTTATGTGGCTTGTTTGGGGTCAGAAAGGACAACAGAGGACCACCTTCATGTTAAACATGAACCCTGGCCTCTCACATTCTAAGGTGAATGTGCCTCAGGGGACAGCATCCAGGGTTTGTCACCTTCATGTTAAAAGGCCTAGAAGGGAGCACACCTGGCAGAGGTCTGCCTATGTCACCTGGAGTTTGGTTATCAAAGGGAATCTTTAGATGGGGCTGTAGCTCAGTGGTAGAGCACCTGCCTAGAATCCCCCAGTGAGGGGTGGCTCAGTGGTAGAGCACCTACCTAGATTCCCCCAGTGAGGGGTTGGGAGTGTTGTTTAGTGCAAAAGAGTTTGTGTAGCATGTGTGAAACCTTAGCTTCTATACCCAACATCCCCCAGTCTGGGATTTGTTAGGATGTTATTTCTTGAATGAGTCTGCACAGGATCCACGTCCCTTCTCACTGCCATGCGTATCTCAGTCCCACGTTTGTAGTGAGCAGGTCTCCAGGCCTCCAGTCCTGGAGGAGAAGCTATGGCTTCAGTGGCCCGCTCACAGTTTCCTCTTCTGCTGTGGTGGTAGCTGACTTAATACTTGAATTGTTCTTTAACAGTGTGCCACTGTGTTCTCCAGTGTGGCCTGGCCTCACCATCGTCCTGCCTTGGGCTCCCCAGTGCTGGAACTACTGCCTGCACCACACCTGGCAGAGGCAGTTTAGATCATTCCTCCCATTTTCCAGTGTCTAGCTCTGCCTTAGCTGGAGTCTGTGGGTTAATGTGTGGTATTCTCACATTCATTCAGCCCTGTATGTTATTAAATCTTATCTTTAAGGGGCTGGGGTGGCCCTGGGAATAAAGTGATTGCCACACAGGCTTGATGTCCTGAATTTGATCCCAGGAGTGTGTGTAAAAAGCCAGATGTAGTGATGTGTAAGCCAGATGTAGTGATGTGTAATTCCAGCACGCCTAAGACAAGATGGGATGCAGAGACAGGAGCATCTCCCAGAGGTTCATTACAGTGCAGTAGCAGAAACCACGAGGGGAACCTTGTCTCCTGACAAGCTGGAAGGAGAGAACCAACTGCAGAAGCTGTCCTCTGATGTCCACCCACCCACACGCTGTGACATTCTTTCTCACACTTTAGAGGAAGGAGAGATAAACCAGAAAATTCTCTCTCTCTGCCTCTCTCCCTCCTTCCCTTGTTTTCTCTCACATATGTACTTTGTAAGAGGGAAATAAACTAGAAAATTCCCTCTCTGTGTGTCTGTGTGTGTCTCTCTCATACACACAGTTCTTCTGATGCATGGTGGTGCATGCCAGCACTTGGGAAGCTGAGGCAGGAGAATTGTGAATTTGGAGCCAGTCTGGCCGACATAGTGAAACCCCATCTCAAACAAGAAACAAAATTCCCTGTGTGGTTTCTGTAGCCTATGGATTATATAGGAATGGGCCATATAATTTCCATGTTTTTGGAGATTTTCCTGTCAGTGTTCTGGTATTGATTTCTAGTTTTGGGTTTTTGTTTGTTTTTTTCTCCTTATAACCAAAGAATTTTGAGTGACTTCAGTTCTGTTAAATAGGTCTGTTTGGTCTACCATGATGAGTGTTGGGTTGCTCACGGGAAAAATTGTGAATTCACTTGTTCCAGGAACATTATGCACGTGTCAGTTACACCCTGTTGGTTGCTGGTGTAGTTTTTGTTGATTTTCTGTCTAGTAGGTCTCTTGGTTACAGAGAGTAGTGTTGGGGCTGGAAAGATGGCTCAGCAGTTAAGAACACTGGCTGCTCTTGCAGAGGATGCAGGTTTGGTTCCCAGCACCCACATGGCAGCTAAGAACCAGCTCTAGCTCCAGTTCCAGGGGATCCAATGCCCTCTTCTTGCCTCCAAGGGCATTGGACTCACGTGTACATATCCTCACACAGACACACACATATATACACGTAATTAAAACAACACACATACATGTACACACACATATAATTAAAAATAAAATCAGGGGCTTGAGGGTTAACTCAGCAGATAAAAGGACTGGCTGCTCTTCTAGATGTCCTGAGTTTGGTTCCCAGGACCCACATAGCAGCTAACAACTGTCTAGCTCCAATTCCAGGGGATCCAACACCCTGTTCTGACCTCCACAGGCATTGCACTGCACAGGAGTACCTACATACATAAACACTCATACACATAAATAAAATAAATCAAAACTTTAAAAAAAATATTTTTTTAATGTGTATGCATGTATTGCCTGCATGTAGGTAAGTGCATCCGTGTCATGCAATGCCTGCGGAGGACAGAAGAGGCTGTTGGATCCCCTGGAACTGGAGTTTCGGACAGTTGTTAGCTGCCCTATGGGTGCTGGGATTCAAACCTGTGTCTTCTTCAAGAACAGTCAGTGTTCTTAACCCCTAAGCCATCTCTCCAGCCCCCGAATAAAACTTTTTCTTTTTGTCTTTTTGAGACAGTCTTTTTGTTGCCCTAGCTGTCCTGGAACTCACTATGTAGACCAGGCTGGCCTTGAACTCACAGAGATCTGCCTGCCTCTGCCTCCCAAGTGCTGGGATTAAAGGTGTGTACCACCATGCCTGGCTCCAAAAAAACTTTTTAATGAAATCAAAACCAAGCATAGTGATGCACATCTTTAATCCCAGTGCTCAGGAGGAGGTGGCAGGCAGACTGAGGCTAGCCTGACCTACATAGCAAGTTCCAGGCCAGCTGGGTCTACAGGGAGACCCTGTCTCAAAATACCAAAATAATAATAATTATTATTATTATTATAAAATAAAGTGAAATGTTGAAATCTCCAATTGTAAATGTGTATTTTCTTTCTAAGCATAACTTAGCTCTGTAAAAAAATATTTTTGAGACAGGATTTTCATGTAGCCCAGGCTATCTTTAAACTCACTATGTAGCCCAGGATGACTTTGAATTCCTGATCCTCCTGCCTTTACCTCCTGAGTGCTGAATCACAGGCATGTGCCACCACACTTGGTTTTATGCAGTGCTGGGGGTGGAACCCAGGGCTCAGTGCTTGCTAGGAAAACTCTCTGCTAACTGAGCTCCATCTCCGGCTCGAATTTTTGCTTTATGTATTTTGAAGCTGTATCGTTCGGTGCATATGAGTTTAGGGCTATTATGTTTTCTTCATAGACTGAAATTTTGTCATGATGTAACTTCTTGTCTTTTTTTTTTCCTTCTTTTTTTCCCTTTACTTCATCTGGTATAAATATATCCATTTTTCTTGCTTTTGATTAATGTTTGCATGGCTAGTGTTTTATGTCTTCCTGGAAAGGACTGGAGAAAGTAGAATGCCAGCCAGCCCCACCTCCATCTCCTCAGTCCACCCCATCCCTGATGTGGGGATGTGGGATGTGGTGGAGCTCAGCTCCCATGGGCCCTGGAATCAATACCATTATGCCACCTCAGTCGTCTCCCAGCTGCTGATGCCACATGGGGTCAAGGCCCAGGCTCCCAGGCCATCACCACGCTGCCAGTCACAGCACCTCTTAATTCTATGGGTGGGACTTGGGGATCAGCTCCCTGCTCAACCCCCCATGACCACCACTTGGTGCCTGGCAGACAGACATATGGCATCTGCTTTGATGGGGCAAAGCCTGGATCCCAGGAAGCACTGATAGCATTTTCCATTGGTGCTTGGCTTAAGTAGGGTGGCATTGTTGGGCCAATTTTCCTGTCGCTAGGCCGCTGCTGGCATGCCCCTGGCCTCACCCAGGAACTGTTGCTCTTCCTTGGGGACCACTGGTGGTATTCTGGAACCTTCACAGCCATGCCAGCCTCAGCTACCTGCCCCTGACCAGGTCCCTGCCAGCCAGGTGCTCTGGGGGCAGACCATACCAGAGGCAGGCTGTTCAGCTCTGGACCCTGAGCATCCACTGTCTGCTGAGGTTGGACCTGGTTCTGCTGTGCTTGCTAGGTCTGAGACTGTGAAGCAGAGGGCTTTTCAAAAGGGGAGGAGCTGCCCAAGCATTGGGTGAGCTTGAGCTTTAGCCTCGTGGTGACAGATGCTCATATCCTGCCCTGGCTCCTTCCCTGGCCCCTCCTCAGAGGGGTTGGTGCCTCCCAGTGGTCAGCTTCTGTGAAACCTTTTTCCCTTCCCTCCCTCCTTCTCTCCTTTCTCAGTGTCTCATTCCTCTGTGTCTGTATGTGGTAGAGACCAGAGTCAGTGTCAGACGTCTCCCTCATCCACTCCACCTTATGTTTTGAGACAAGATCTCACACCAAACCTAGAGCTCACCATTTTGGCTAGGCTGGCTGACCAACCACTGGGATGGTGGGATGTGCCCGCCTCCACTTCCAGGTCTGGCATTGCAGATACTTGCTGCCAGGCCTGGCTGTTTGCGTGGGTGCTGGATCTGAACTCAGGTCCTCATGCTTGCACGACAAGCACTTCACCCACTGAAACGAACGTTCTCTAATTAATTTGTTGGACACATGGAGGCTGGAGGTGGGGGCTGGAGGGAAGTGGAGGGGGGTCCTGGCATCAGCAACACCCACCACCCAAGGCCCTGCAGACAGGAGACAAACCCCCTTTTGGTCTCAGCATCTAACCCTGTGTGTTGGTCTCTTCAGGTTCATCTCTGAGCGCCATGTCCTGGCTCTTCACAAGGCTGAAGTGAGGGGTCAGGTGCCGGCCCTGCCCCGGGCCAGGGCAGCATGACCAAGCCACGACTTTTCCGGCTGTGGCTGGTGCTGGGGTCCGCCCTCATGATTGTCTTAATCATTGTGTATTGGGACAACGTAGGCACTGCTCACTTCTACCTGCACACGTCGCTGTCCAGGCCTCACACCCTGGAGCCCCTTCCCACACCCAGGCAGGGTGAAGAGAATGAGTTCGCTTCCGATGTGGATGAATTTTTGGATAAGCTTCTTAGCTCTGGTGCCAAGCAGAGGGACCATTCCAGAAGAAAGACGGAGCAGCCTCCAGTACTGGCCCCGAGCAACCCTGCACTGAGTCGCATGGAGGAGAGCGTTCGTGGCTATGACTGGTCTCCCCACAATGCCCAGCAGAACCCAGACCAGGACCGACAACAGGCCGAGAGGAAAAACCTACTGCGAGACTTCTGTGCCAATACCAGCCTGGCATTCCCCACCAAGGACCGCTCTTTCGATGACATCCCTAACTATGAATTGAACCACCTGATCGTGGACGACCGCCATGGAATCATCTACTGCTACGTGCCCAAAGTGGCCTGTACCAACTGGAAGCGAGTGATGATCGTGCTGAGCGAGAGCCTGCTGGACCGCGGTGCCCCCTACCGTGACCCCCTGGACATCCCCCGCGAACATGTGCACAACTCCAGCACACACCTGACCTTCAACAAGTTCTGGCGACGCTATGGAAAGTTCTCCCGCCATCTCATGAAGATCAAACTGAAGAAATATACCAAGTTTCTGTTTGTGCGGGACCCCTTTGTGCGCCTCATCTCCGCCTTCCGCAGCAAGTTTGAGCTGGAGAATGAGGAATTCTATCGCAAATTTGCAGTGCCCATGCTGAGGCTGTACGCCAACCACACCAGCCTGCCTGCCTCGGTGAGCGAGGCCTTCAGCGCAGGCCTTAAGGTCTCCTTTGCTAACTTCATCCAGTACCTGCTGGACCCACACACTGAGAAACTGGCGCCCTTCAACGAGCACTGGCGCCAGGTATACCGCCTGTGCCACCCGTGCCAGATAGACTATGACTTTGTGGGCAAGCTGGAGACGCTGGACGAGGATGCCGCCCAGCTCCTGAGGTTCCTCAAGGTGGACACACAGCTCCACTTCCCTCCAAGCTACCGGAACAGGACTGCCAGTAGCTGGGAGGAGGACTGGTTCGCCAACATCCCCCTGGCCTGGAGACAGCAGCTCTACAAACTCTATGAAGCAGACTTTGTCCTCTTTGGCTACCCCAAGCCAGAAAACCTGCTCAGGGACTGAGCTCCCCAGTACTCAATACACACTCAACGTCATCCCTTTAACCCTGTGTCTGTCTCAGTGTGTCTATCCTCTGAGGATGGGACCCTGTGGCCATTTGGGTTTTCTTGTGACTTTCTTCCCCTCCTAGTATGATGGAGAGGATGGCACGATGGGATGCCCTCCCCATCAAAGACGCTGGGACAACCCAGACCCCAGCACCTCATGCTCTGGGGTCTCACCTTTCCCACCCTTTTGCAATTGACTCTTTGTTTACTCCACAGCCTGTATTCACGGAACACTGTGTTAATATTGTTTTCTAAGATTAATATATTTCAGATATATTTAATACAAAAGTGGGAGGGAGCTGGAGTAAAGTGTGGCACCCAGACTCTTGTACTTCTTGTACACATGGAGGGGCGTAGGGGTTAATGGGGTCTCTGTGCCTATGTGCCCTCGAGGAGGGAGGTCTCAAAGGTGCCTTCAATGGAGAAAAAGAGCTGAAATGGCTCACAGTGTGGTGGTTCAAGGGCCTGGTACCAGTGTCCACTTAGCTCTGATGAGGACCTCAGGGAGGTGACAGTGGCAGGAATGTGTGTAAGAGGGAGCAGTCTCTCCAGACAGGAGGCAGAGCATGGCAGTAGTCCTGCAGCCCCTTCTGAGGGCATTCCCTCAGATTCCAGCTCTAGGTCCATCCTTGATCCCTGAGTTGGTGACCAAGCCTCCAACTCAGGGACCCTTGGGGAACTCAAACCATTCCTCACTGTATCACAGGCCTGCCTGTGTTTTTATTTTAAATTTATTTTTGTTTTATGTGTATGAGTGTTTGCCTACATGTAGGTAAGTGTACCATGTACATGCAGTGCCTGAAGAGATCAGAAGAGGGCATTGGACCCCCTGGAACTGGAGTTACTCATAGTTGTTAACCACCATGTGGGTGCAGGGAATTGAACCCAGGTCCTCTGCAAGGGCAGCCAGTGCTCTAAACCACCAAGTCAGGTCTCCAGCCCCCGGGGCAACCCCTTTACTCTTCTGATCACACTCCTGTGGAATTTTAGCTTTTAACCCACACATAGTGTGGCACCCACAGCCCCCTCCCCTCATCTTTTCACCTGGGGCCTTTGGTCCCACCACTCAGTTCCTGAGGAGCTGACTGTGCTCCGCTGGGGTGTCACTTGTATCCTTGAGGGTCCTGCAGGACTGAAGTCCTCCTGGCCTGTGGCTGCTGGTACCCTTGTGCTCAGCCTGCACTGTATTAGGAAGTGTCCCTCTTCCTTGATGTTGTTCAAAAAGAATAGTTAGCAGCAGAGAGGTTTAGTGTTGTGAATTTTTTTTTTCTTTTTCTTGAGATAGGATCTATGTAGCCCTGGCTGGCCTGGAACTCACTATGTGGACCAGGCTGACCTCAAACTCACAGAGATCTACCTGCTTCTGCCTCCTAAGTGCTGGAATCAAAGGCGTGCACCACAATGCCCAACCTTGTTTATTTATTTAGTTATTTATTCATTCATTCATTCATTCATTCATTTTTTTTAAAGACCAGGTCTCTCTTTGTAGCTCAGGCTGGCCCCAAACTTGGGGTCCCCCTTCCTCTTCCTCCCAAATGCTGGGACTCATGTCATCCTGAACACCTAACGATCACTTCTCAGACTTGGAGTTCTTTGCCTACCTTTTCCTCTGATCAATGTAGATTTTTACCATGGTCCTGTAAGATCTGGGTGCAGGAGCTTGGGAGATAGCTCAGTTGGTGCTGTTCTGCAAGCATGCAGATCTGTGTTCAACCCCTAGCACCCACATTTTAAAAAACAGGCATGGTGGTGTGAACTTGTAACCCCAGTGCTGGGGAGGCACAGACAGGCAGATCCCTGGGGCTCACCGGCCAACCAGCCTAGCCTAATTGGCAAGTTCCAGGCCAGTAAGAGACCCTGTCTCAAAAACCAAGGTGGATGGCACCTGATGAATGACACCCGAGGTTGACTTCTGGCATCCACATATAGGCACAAGAAGACCTGGGCCAAGTGCCACGTGTGGTGCCGAGTCCACTATGATTGCTTTTGTTACTTTTGTGTGCCCACTTGTGCCCTCAGGTGCTGGGTCTGTTGTCATTTGGGGAAGGGACCTGTGTGGTGGGGTCTGCACCTGTTTTCTGGTGCAGCTGTCAATGCTGAGTTCTGTATTTCTTACCTCACATGGGTGCTTGGCTGAGTGGACAGAGTGGGCATCTCTCCCTGTTCCCTTCCCCCTTCTGGCACCTCCTGTTTGTTCACACAGGTCATGCACCTGCTGCGGCTTCTTGGCAGTGTGTAGGCTTCTGTGTGCTGCCCTCTCACTATTCATTTGAAGACTTGGGTGCTTGGTGTTTGCTCTGTGTCTTGAGAGAAGGTAAGGACTGGTGGCCCTTTCTCTGTGAGGTCTGTGTTTTGTGTGTGTCTGTGCATTGAAGAGGACAGTTTTGGAGCCCAGGAGGGAGACAGAGGAGTGAGCTTTGCAGCTCTGACCCAGCCAGATACACACAGCCCATCCAAAAGGATGGCACCCCCAGGGTTTCCTCACAGAAGCACATGCCCTCTGTTGCAGACAGCACCTTCTGGTTGGCTGGCAGGCTGCATTTGGGAGTCTCTCTCCCTTTAACTGCCAGAAAAGAAAGGAGGAAGGAGGACAATGGAAAGACGGAGAAGGGAAGGAAGAAGGAAAGAGGAAGAGAGGGAGGGAGAAAAGAGACCAATGAAAGAGGAAGAGGAAGGGAGGTGGGAAAAAGGAAGGAGGTAGGACAAGGGTGGAGAGAAGGGGGGGAGGAGGGAAAGACTGGCTGGTTACCACCTCAGCCTGGCTCCAGCCAGGTGAGCTACAATGAGGAAGATGGGAGGGGCTTGGTCCTACAGATGTGGGGTTCGGAGCTCTGCACTTTCTAAGCGTGACATTGTGAGACTTTCAGCGGTGGTTTCTGTGGAGTGTCATCTGTTCAGATCTGCAGTGATAACAAGTCTCTTTTTTTCCCTCTTGTTGACACAGATTCCCACTATGTAACCCAGGGCCGTTGAACTCCTGGCAGCCCTCCTGCCTCAGCCTCCCAAATGCTAAGATGACAGATGCTGGCTGCTCTATCCAGCTGCTAATTTCCCTTCTTCCAGAGTGTGGAGCAATTCAGTGTTTTAGCGGTTGCAGACCCACTTAGGAGGGAAGACTCAAATATTGGAAGGAGCTGCGCCTCTGTCCAGCTGCAGGAACTACGATGTTACTCAGGGGTGCTCTGAGCTTTCTGGGGCTCCTGCTTCTGAATGTGAATTCCTCAGACATCCATTCTAGGGGGACATTTCTTAGTGTTACATGGCACTAAGCTGTTTTCTATAGCAGAGCAGTGGTGTCTTCAGAGCCCTATCCCTCAGTTTCCATGAATGGAAGCTGGTTTCCTGGCAGGGTTATCTCTCCTCTGTCCTCATCCCACCATGTGGGACAGCAGATCAAAGGGGTGACGCTGCTGGTAGAGGGCTTGGGACAGTTTGTTCTCATCAGCCTTGCCCTGAAGAATAACAGGCTCCCCCAAATCACACAGCCTGCAGAGCTGGTCCCACCCCGCATTCCCTCACCAATAACTTGGCTGGGCAGTTCCCTAGCCAAGTTATTCAGGGATGGTGACAACACAGTTATTTATAAGCCACATGCCCACCACATACGCCAGAATATAGGAAATGGAAGGCTAAAGGGACCAGGGTGATGGCTGTGTTGGTAAGTGCTTGCCTTGCAAGCAGGAAGACTCCTTAGAACCCAAGAGCCCATGTAAAAAAGCCAGGCATGCTGGGCGCAGTGGCACTCGCCTTTAATCCCAACATCGGGGAGGTAGAGGCAGATGACTCTGTGAGTTTTAAGTCAGCCTGAACTGAATAGTGAGTTCAGGTCAGCCAAGGCTATAGGGAGACCCTGTCTCGAAAACAAAATAAAAAAACAAAGCCAGACCTGGTGGTGCACTCTCACAACCCCAGTACTGGTGAGGCAGAGACAGGTGGATCTCTGTTTCACCAGACAAGCAGCCTAGCCTACTTAGTGAATCCCAGTGTGAACGACCCTGTCCCAAAACACAAGGCTGGAGAGATGGCTCAGTTGGTAAAGGGCTTGCTGTGCAAAAGTGGGGACTTAAGTTTGAATCCCAAGAACCCACATAAAAGCCAGATGTGGAAGTGACACGTCTATAATCCCTTTGGTGAGATGGAGGGCACAGACGGGAATCCCTGGAAGCTTATGGACCAGCTAGCCTGGCATGGGCAGGGATCAACAAGAAACCCAGACTCTAAAAGGGTGGAAGGTGAGGACTGACACCTGAGGTTGTCCTCTGACCTTCACATGTGCTGTGGCATGTACTTATCCATACCATAACAAAAGTTTTAATATTTTTTATTTATTGTTTTTATTTTATGTGTATGCATGTATTGCCTGTGTGTAGATAAGTGCACTGGTGTTGTGCAATGCCCTCGGAGAACAGAAAAGACTGTCGGATCCCCTGGGACTGGAGTTACGGACAGTTGTTAGCTGCCATGTGGGTGCTGGGAATTCAAACCCAGGTCTTCTGCAAGAACAACCAGTGTTCTTAACCGCTGAGCCATCTCTTCAGCCCCACAACACAAATTTTAAAAAACCAAAAGGGACAATATCTAAGGAATGACAGCCAGGGTGTGCACGCATGTACCTGCACATGTACAGACACAAGATCAAACGGGTCACAGACATAATTAATCTAAGAATGAGGGGCTGGAGAGATGGCTCAGCAGATAAGAACACTGACTGATGCTGCAGAAGACCCCGGTTTGAATCCCAGCACGCACATGGCAGCTAACAACTGTCCTAACTCCAGTTCCAGGGGATCCGACAGTCTCTTCTGTCTTCCACAGGCATTGCATGACATGGGTGCACTTACCTACATGCAGGCAATACACACATACACATAAACTAAAAATAATAAAATTTTAAAAGTTAGCTGTGCATGTTAGTACACACCTGTAAGCTTAGCACTCAGGAGGCTGAGGCAGGAGGATCACAAATTTGAGGCCAGCCTGGGGTTTACATAATAAGAGCCTATCTCAAAAGGAAGACAATCTTAGGCTGGAGAGAAGGCTCAATGGTTAAGAGCAAGAGCTGCTCTTGCAGAGGACCCGGGTTCAGTTCCCAGCACCCAGATGGTGGCTGACAAATGCCTGCAACTCCAGTTGTAGGGGATCCAATGCCCTCTTTTGGCCTCCTCAGGCATCTGCATGCATGTGGTGCACATGCATACACTCAGGCACTCATACACATAAAATAAATAAATCTGCTGGGTATGGTGGCACATGCTTTTAATCCCAGCACTCAGGAGGCAGAGGCAGGTAGATCTCAATAAGTTCAAGGTCAGCCTGGTCTACATAGTGAGCTCCAGGACAGCTTAGGCTACAGGGAGATCCTGTCTCAGTAAATGTAAATTAAATAAGTAAGTAAATAAATAAATAAATCTTTTTTAAAAAGAAGGAAGAAAGCTTAAGAAATATCCAGATGATTCTCTGGAAGGGGAGATTTGTAAGGGCTGCATACAGGATATCCTCCAGTTATCAGAACGTCATCTTGCCTCCCTCACAGCCCAGGAATGCGTAGTGGGGCAGTCCTCACCCCAGTCAGAGGTAGGTGCACCTGAGTGGAGGTCACCACATAGGCCTGGACTCATGATCCAGTTGGTACCCTTAGGCCCAGTGCCCTTTGCCAGGACTCTGGGGATGTGCTCTACCAGCTGGTAGGACAGGAGGAAAGAGAGCCATATGCACTCAGCCCTAAGACCTGAGGGAGGGAACTAGCACCTAGAGGTGAAGAGACACAGGACCCAGGCCCAGGTGATTTGCATACCTGAGGCTAAACCCATGTGCACTTTTCAGGAATGGGGCCAGAAAGTTCACACCTGCTGAAGCTATTGGAGTTGGATGTGAGGAAACTGACATGCAGGGTCCTGAGTCTACTGAATTAATATGTTGACATTTGATAAAAAAGCACTGAGGACATCCATTAACAAAAAGAGATGTGAGTTATAAATAACTTATGGATACCAGTTATAATCATTATAAAATATTAATAGTCATAATAATCATAGAATAACAAATATTAGTGAATAGTAATTAATATCCAGGAATAGTAATTGCTATTCATGATGTTTCCTTATCCTGACAAGATGCACTCATAGCGATCAAGGATTCCAGTTCAAACCAGCAGAGACTGTATCAGTTGCGGCAGATGAGTAACCCAGGACTGCCTAGGTGATTCAGTATGGAGTATGGTGTCCAACACCAACTTGCTTGCTTTTGGAGCCAGGTGTGTGTCGGGGGCTGTGCAGGGCCTCAGCTCTGGCTAGCCTGGAACTCACAGAGACACACCTGCTCTGCCTCCCCAGCGATGGGATTAAAGGCATACAACAGAATGCCTGATGCCTGCTTCCTTTTTGTTTAACTTTTAAAATTATTTTGTTGAGACAACATGTCAAAATCAACTTAAGGGAGAAAGGACTACATCCAGCTCACTGTCCATTGTGGCGGGGAGGTCAAGGGAGCTTGAATCAGCCAGTTACAATGCTCTCCTTCCCAAGGAATGATCCTGTCCATGGTTTAGATGAGTCTTCCCATCGTAGTTAACCTAATAGTACCCCCACATGCCTGGAAGCCATGTCCTAGAGGATTCTAGATCCCATCAAGTTGACAACAGTAACCATCACAGGGTGTCACTCTGTAGCCCAGGCTGGCCCTGAGATTTGGAGTCTCTTGCCTCCAGGATGACAGGCCTGTTCTACCAGGCCTAGCCATGTTTTAATTATGTTTATGTTCGTGTGTGTGGTAGACGTGTGTGTGTGCACATGTGTGCTTGCCCATGAATGTACACATGGATGGATGTTGGGTGTCCTCCTCTATCTCTCCATCTTATTTTGGGACAGGGGCTCTCACTGAAGGAAGCTCATTGATTGGCTAGACTGGCTGGCCAATGAACTTCAGGGATCCTCTTGTCTATGCCTCCCAGGAAGATCAGGCGATCGAGGTCATCCTTGACTTCATAGTGAGTTTGAGACTAGCTTGGGGTATGTGAAACCCTGTCTACAAAAATAGAAAGGGGT